>NW_023144620.1:2067443-2132443 GCF_012932325.1 Thrips palmi | reverse complement strand
CGGCACCCCGCCACTGCCTTTCGTGGCCCTGTCCTGATTTTTCGTTTGTCGTTCGATAATTTCGTCATTTGGATCGCTAATCAGCACGACTCGGCCCGTCGCGCCTCTGTTATGGCCCCCGCGTTGCCTCACCTGTTTAATGACGCCGTTTGTTTCGTAGGAGGGCCGCATAGAGGGTTCATTCGTTTGGTGTGTGTTGAGAGAGAGAGAGATAGAGAGAGAGAGAGGAGAGAGGAGAGAGAGAGAGAGAGAGAGAGAGAGAGAGAGAGAGAGAGAGAGAGAGAGAGAGAGAGAGAGAGAGAGAGAGAGAGAGAGAGAGATCACCTCAGTACGGGACACGTCCGCTAACGCAAAAGGTCATCAAGCTCCCGAATCGTTTTTTCGGGTGTGTCCGTTTTCTCAGCTGAGCTAGCGCCCCGATAACACCGATACCAGACCGGAGGCAAGTTGATTGAATTCTCAAAAGGCAGTGCACAGTGGACCTGAAGACCGGTGGGGGCGGCCTAAATTTGGACCCCCACCAGTGGATTCCTCGATCGGAGAGCAATCCATTGGGGGGGTCACACGTTCGGTTCGAGTCCCATTTAGCGACTCCGGAGCTCAAAACGCGTCTGAGATTTCGTCCACCTCCACCGGTCTTCTGGCCCACTGTGCGGTGATTCCGCGCGCGGCGGACGTACTGGCGGTTCGCTCCGATGCCGGACGAGTAGTGCCCCGGCGAGCCGCGGCGTCGTGACCGGACCGAGGGCCGGCCTTCCGAGAACCGATAAATAAGCTTTTCTCGTAATATGGACGACATGCGCGGCGACCTTTTGCACTCCCGGCAAAGCCGCTCTTCAAACACTCGCGAGCTTGCACACACACACACACACACACACACACACACACACACACACACACACACACACACACACACACACACACACACACACACACACGGGAGAGAGAGCACACGGTATGAGAAATCCCGAGCGTGCCCCTACAGGCCGTGCTCGTCGGGCCCGGGTGCAGCGTTTAATGCAAATTGAATAGGAAGCCGTTTCGTGCAGGTGTGAGGGAGGAGGCCGCGTCGAGGAATTTACAGCGTGGTGGTGCGCTTTTGCTCTGTGGAAATTGTCTAAAGTTCATCACGCGCGGCGGCGGGAACAGAACTCTGAAAACCACGCCGCGTCGTGGACTAGAAAACCGTACATTTGAGGAGAAAAAAAAAAAACATTGAAGGGAACTGACATGCGTCCAGAACGTGTGGTTGTGTCATTACAGTGACCTGCCTTTCGACGTGTTGTAGATCTAAGTCATGTGGTCAGAGATTTGTTGAAAAAAGGGTCTTGTTCATTTCAGTTCAATGAAAACAGAATGAGAGCCCATTTTGTCCTTTCCGACAGGTGACTTATCATCGCGGAACCTCACCTAAAAATGCAAATGGTGTCGTTCTTTTGGGTTTTAGCAGTGGTTTTTTTTCGCCTCTCTTTTTTTTTGCGACGTCACTCCGCGGAGACACGACTCGACCATAAGCCGTCGCCGGAATGGCGCCGTGAAGCCGATGCGATGGTTCGGCCTGGCCGAGGCCTGGTCGCGAATTTCCGAGCGATATCGGCAAACAACGCCTCGGTTCAGACGGCCCGCCAATGTGCCGTTGCACTTGAAGTTTACTGCCGCGTCATAAAGAGCAGAGCGAGGCGAAGCGCTCGGACCGGCCGGCGCGTTATCATGTCAACCGGGCCACCTCGGCTTGGTTCGCCTCGCACAGTGGGCCAGAAGACCGGCGGAGGCGGTTTAAAATCCCTGACGCCTTTTGAGCTCCAGCATCGCTAGATGTGACTTGAACCGAACGTGTGACCTCACCAATGGATTGCTCTCCGGACGGGGAATCCATTGGTGGGGTCACACGTTCGGTTCGCGCCAAAGGGAAATAACTCCAGTCAAATTTGTACAACGAAATTCATCGCAAACTAGTAGAACTCACTGAAATTCATTAAAATTCATAGAAATTTGGTTCAAATTCATCGAAATATGACTGAATTTCATCGAATTTTGATTGGAATTCATCGAAATTTGACTGAAAATCGTTGGATTTGTACACCGGAATTCTCAGTGATTTCCCACTGTGCTGCCTCGGCCGTCTTTGCTCGGCTCGTATTCCGAGGAAGCAGGTCCCGTCCCAGCACGGCCTAAGACCGACAGGCGGACAGACATGCATGCGGACGGGCAGACAGACGGAGGCGATTGCATGCCGCGAGATGCGCGGTCCGCAGCGGCAGCACCCTCCCCGACATGATGCAAGTCCTTCTGCTGCACAGCCCCAGTGAAAGTGGCGCGGCCCTGGCCAGGCCCTGGCGGGGTGCCACGCTTTGACAGGCAGAGCTACGGCGTGGACGTCGCGTCGCCCCTCCCACAACTCACGCTCGCGAGCACGTTGGCCGGCAGGCTGGGCCACTGTGGGTCAGAAGTCCGCCGCGGCGGTGGCCGAAACTCTAGACGCGTTTTGAGCTCCAGAGTCGCTACACAGGACTCGAACCGATCGTGTGACCCCACCAATGGATTCCTCGTTCGGAGAGCAATCCATTGGTGGGGTCACACGCTCAGTTCGATTCCCATTCAGCTCAAAACGCGACTGGGATTTTGACCGCCTCCACGGGTCTCATGACCCACTGTGAGGTGTGAAAATTGAGGGGTCCAGGCGGGGACCCAGTGGGAGCGCACAAGACAGTTGCCCCCTCTTCGCCCCTACCCGGCAAAATCGGTTCCTGATTTTCCCGCCGGAGGGGTCGCGGACTGCCCCGGGTCGCGGGTTCGAACACCCGCCCGGCCGTTTGTCTTTTCCGTTTCGAGATTGTGGGTCCAATGCGGAAAAGGCGGCCGCCGCTTGTCGCTCGGCCTTGTTGGACTTAATGCCGGGCCGCACGCCGGCACGGCATGCGACGTGCACATGCACTTACAGTGCACGAGCAGTGCACTTGCAGCGCACCTGCCGGCAGATATGTAAAGGGAAAGCCTGTGCGCCTTGCCGCGCAACGCCCCCGCAGTTCGGCATGGCGCAAGCGACTTATTTTAAAAAAAAAAACAGTAAGAGAAAAAGACGAAGAAAACAAAGAAAACGCGAAAAAAGTAAAGAAAAAAACTGTATAAAACGACTCAGAAAAAAATTATATGAGACAACTAAGAAAAAACAAAAAAACAGAATAAAAGAAAAAAAAAACAAAAAAACAGAATAAAAGAAAAAAAAACAAAAAAAATTTACTTTGTTGCGAAAAAAAATCTATGATATGTTCTTTAAAGTAAGACATCTAATTAGATGTTACAGTTTTGTGACAATTTTTTTTCTGTCGGTGCGGAAGCCGATGCAGATCGAACGTGACGTGCTCTTCGTGCGGCGCGGGAACTCGGCTCTTCCGGGGGGACAGGCCGACAGGCCGGGGCAGACAGGACACTCCGACAGCCCAGCCGCACGCACTGCCGCCCTAATTAGACTCGAGGGGAATCATTCCCAGCTTCCCAGCGCTCTCTCTCTCTCTCTCTCTCTCTCTCCTCTCTCTCTCTCTCTCTCTCTCTCTCTCTCTCTCTCTCTCTCTCTCTCTCTCTCTCTCTCTCGGCGTGACCCGCGTGTCGTCGCAGAAGCGACAAGCACACGCGCTTTCAAGAAGGGCTTTCCGTAAAGGGCTGTCGGTCTGCCCTGGGTCTGCCTGCAAGGGATTCCGTTAAGGTTTTGCTGCGTGGGTCTAAGGAAGCGCTTTCTTCAGGGGCTTTCAGTGAAGGACTTTCATAGAGGGCTTTCAGTGAAGGACGTTCATAGAGGGCTTTCAGTGAAGGACGTTCATAGAGGGCTTTCAGTGAAGGGTTCTCCTCAGAGTACGGTTTTCAGTTAAGAGTTTTCAGTTAAGGGTGTTCAGTGAAAGCCTTTCATTAAAGGGCTTTTAGTTGAGAGATTTCAGTGAACGGCCGTAAGTAGAGTGCTTTTAGTGAAAGGTTTTTGGTAGAAAGCTTGCAGTGAAGAGCTTTCAATCAAGAGTTTTGCATCGAATGGATTTCAGTGAGAACTTTCAGGAAGGACTCCTCAGCGCTATTGAGTACGAACTCTTTAGCTAGCACTGGCTTTAGTAAGGGCCTCCAGGAAATGTCCTTCAGGAAGGGCTTCCAGTGAAGGTCCTTCAGTAAGGGCCTCCATAAGGACCGCCAGTAAGGGCTGCGGGGTGCCTTGACTCGCCTCGTTGCTACGCGTGTCTACGGCCGGAACGCGCCGAGCTGACAAATGCATGTCTCCACTGCGGCTTGGTTTCACTGTCCCCTTCACTTTGGCGAGTGCGGCACGACGCTCGTGTTCGAGTCTGAAGGACCGTTTCGTCGCTCTGTCTCTCTCGCACTCCGGAGGCGTCCCGTCCGGGTGCGAGAGAGACAGAGCGCCGTGAAATGTTGCGGGTTCGGCGTCGTGCAGTTTGTCGCGGCCCGACGCGAGATTAGGCACACTGGGATTGAGACACGCGTGCGGGGCGATGTAAAAGCCTCGGTGAGGACATTTGGACGGCAGTGGCGGATCCAGGGGCTGGTTCAGAGGGTGGAGGGGGAATGTAAAAGCCTCGATGAGGACATTTGGACGGCCTGTTGCCTCCCCTGCGGCCCCGCCGCGTCGTTCGATCACGAAAAGCTAAGAGCTGATTTATAGCGTATCTGTGAACCTACTTTCGGTTTGTAGCTCAATCTTTGCTCGGGCAGGCGTACACTGTCATGTTAATTTCTTTATTTCGAGTCTACAAACTGTGCAAAAAAAAAGGAAAACGTTAGGAATTCCAAGATAAACCAAATTTTAGCGCGTGATTTTTTCGTCACATCAAAAATTGCCATTTACTTTCAAGTCCATGAACAACATATTCGTGAACATGTCTCGCGAAAACATGCCCTGGCGGTCGCCATATGACCCGTCAATGAATTTCATGGAATTAAATCTCGTCATTCATGCGTATGATCCGACAACATGTAATTGCATATCGGGCTGCAAAACAACCGAGACCAACACGGCGAGGCCCATTTTGGGTCTCGCGTCGTTTATCGCCGCGAGGTGAACGGGACTGCCTGCGCACTGATTCAGAGAGGAGTCGTTTTCGTCGCTCTGTCTCTCTCGCACCCGTACGGGTCGTCCCGTGAGTGCGAGAGAGACAGAGCGACGAAAACGACTCGCGGAATCAGTCTGCTGGAACCGGAGCGAGCGACCCTTGGCGAGGCACGGTGCCCTGCTTGCGGGCCACGCGTCGCTGCCTGTGGACCGATCCATTAATATCCAGATTACACTCGATAGTGGGTGGCGGACACACACACACACACACACACACACACACACACACAGAGAGAGAGAGAGAGAGAGAGAGAGAGAGGGGAGAGAGAGAGAGAGAGGAAGGAGAGAGAGAAGAGAGAGAGAGAGAGAGAGAGAGAGAGAGAGAGAGAGAGAGAGAGAGAGAGAGAGAGAGAGAGAGAGAGAGCAAGGCGACGTGCTCGACGTCTCTCGCCTGCGTGCCTGAGCACCCAGACTGCAAGCATAAAGCAGCCGCAGAGCGAGTGTCTCGTCGCTCTGTCTCTCTCGCGCTTCTGCGTTGGACGCCCTATGAGTGCGAGAAGGACAGAGCGCTACGGAATACCACCGCAATGTTCGCAAACAGCCTGCCGGGGGTACGTATTTCATGTGGTCGCGTGGAAGTCGCGTGGATACGACGCAAAGCTGGTGGCTTTTCGGAGCACAGGGCCCTGCCTCGCCCCGCCCCGCCCCGCCCCGCCTTCCCCAACGAGCGTGTTGATGCAAGAGGTGCGGGCGGCCGGACGGAGTGGCCTGTAGTGGACCGATTCCGAGAGTCGTTTTCGTCGCTCTGTCTCTCTCGCACCTGTGCGCGACGCCCCATGGGGGCGAGAGAGACAGAGCGACGAAAACGACTCTCAGTCTGCAGTGGCGGTACACATTCCGCCAACCGGTCCTGCACAGGGCCAAACACCCCCGTCGTCCCCGCGGCCCGAAGCCCGCCCTCGCTTTTCCAATCACCGCTTCCCGCCCCCGTTTTCAATTTCCCGCTGTCGCTTCGCTTTGTTTCGACCAATCAGCGCGCGACGTTACGGCCGGTGACGGTCCAGCAGGCTCCATTCCGATCGGTGCTTTCGTCGCTTCGTCTCTCTCACACTGGGTCGCGCCGCTGGGGTGCGAGGAGAGACAGAGCGACGAAAGCGATTGTTTGGAGTCAGCCGGCAGGTAGCAGTGTAAAGCCCAAAATACTGCGATATCGGCTGGTCAGGCGTGGATCCACTGCACTTTAAATGTCTTCCGGTAAAAGGCTGCGACAACATATTGTGATGGACATTTTTCTCCATAATACCGTCGAAATTCGTCAAAATATCTATAAGGTACAGTTAATTCTCAGTGGTATGTTATGGAGTCAGCTGCACCACCATAATACGGAACATTTTCACCATAATATGGAGAATTTTCACTGCACAACATTTAGAGTGTGGAGGTCCACTTTGCCCCTCCCTAGACGGTCCCTGGACCCACCACTGCACTGCTTCATTAGCGACCTGCAGGGAAGACCAAGTGGAGAACGCTCCATTTAAATAGAGCAGCGAAATGATGACGGCTCTTGATTAGCGAAAACAGCTTCTGCACAGAGCCGTTTCGTTGCCGTCCTTTTCAATACTGGTTCGCCCTTGCCTTTACGATTGTCCCGGACGAATGAATGGTGACCGAATTTCACGGTCCGATGCGTGTGTCGAAACGCGCTCCTCCGTTTAACGGTGTAGCAGTTTAACGCTGTCACGCCGTTGCGCGGCCGCGGCAGCAGACTGACTCCGAAAGTCGTTTTCGTCGCTCTGTCTCTCTCGCGCTCGTCGGGTGCCCCGTGTGGGTGCGAGGGCGACAGAGCGACGAAAACGACTCTCGGAGTCCGTCGCGGCAGGCAGCCTTACAGTGTCCCAGCCGGCCGTGCCGGTGCGGGTGGTGCTGATCGAGATGGCGACCTCGCGCGGCCCGCCCAGCGCGGTGGCCGTCCAGCTTGCCCGCGGCAGTCTCTCTCTCTCTCTCTCTCTCTCTCTCTCTCTCTCTCTCTCTCCCTCTCTCTCTCTCTCTCTCTCTCTCTCTCTCTCTCTCCTCTCTCTCTTCTCTCTCTCTCTCTCTCTCTCTCTCTCTCTCTCTCTCTCTCTCTCTCTCTCTCTCTCTCTCTCTCTCTCTCTCTCTCTCTCTCTCTGCAGGTGGCACTCGGCGTGGGCGGTGGCCGCGCGTCCAAGTCACCGAGGCGGTCACCACCGCGAGCGGCCCGCGGACAGCGCGCGAGCAAATTTGCATTCTCGTGCGTGCAACACGCAAAAAAATAATTCGAGGGCCACCTAAAAAATTAGCACGGGTGCTAAAACTGTTAGCTGTGTAGGCCCAACTAAAATTTTAATCGTAGTGCTAACATTTTAACTCTGTTGCTAATCGCGAACTCCCCAACTAAATCATATTGGCCTCCAGCTACATTATTTAGCACCTGTGCTAATTTTTTAGCTCTGCTGCTCCGAATCCCCACTAAATCGCTTAGCACTGATCTGAAAAATATTTTTTTGCGTGAACGCCCCCTGGGCCCCTGGGTGACACTTAGCGGACTATCGGGTGGCACAAGTGGGCTGCCGTGGCCGGGCAGTGGCACCCGCAGTGCTTTGGAAGAGGCCGCCCCCTACTCTTCGGGAACGCCGCTTTGTAGATACAGAAACAGGACACACGAACACACACACAGACACACACGCACGCACGTACACAACACAGCGGCAGAGGTCATGGGCCGATTAACATAGCCGTGCGGGCATGTCACAGTGGGCCAGAAAACGACCCAGAGACGGCCAAAGTTCTGGACGCGTTTTGAGCTCCAGAGTCGATAAATGGGACTCGAACCGAACGTGTGACCCCACCAATGGATTGCTCGCCGAACGAGGAATCCGTTGGTGGGGTCACACGTTCGGTTTGATTCCTGTTAAACGACTCTGGAGCGCAAAGCGCGTCTAGAATTTTGGCCGCCTTCACCGGTCTTCTGGCCCACCGTGCGTCGTGCGGAGCCCCTGCCAATACGGCGGTAGGCCACCCGCAGCGCTGATGTGTGTTGCGGGCCTGCCTACCCCGGCAATGGCAGGGGCTCCACGCTGGCGTATTCAATGCAACACTCTGATTTTTACAAGCGCTTTCGTCGCTCTGTCTCTCTTGCATCCCTCAGGGACACCCCTTGAGTGAGTGAGAAAGAGAGAGAGAGAGAGAGAGAGAGAGAGAGAGAGAGAGAGAGAGAGAGAGAGAGAGAGAGAGAGAGAGAGAGGAGAGGAGAGAGAGAGAGGAGAGAGAGAGAGAGAGAGAGAGAGAGAGAGAGAGAGACTGCCCAGTAATTGGACGTCCTTGCTGCCGCCCGGCTCCGAAAAAGGGTTCCGTCGCTCTGTCTCTCTCGCACCTTTACGGGACGCCGCGTGAGTGCGAGAGAGACAGAGAGGAAGCCAATGCCAAGGGTGGCCGCCTCATTAGGCGTGGCGGAACCGTGACAAGGAGAAACGCGGCGAATACCGGCGGCGGGAGTCCGCGGCGGCCGCCACGTTGACAAAAGGCCCGTCGCTCTGTCTCTCTCGCACCTTTACGGGACGCCACGTGAGTGCGAGAGAGACAGAGCGACGAAACCGACTCTCGGAATCAGTCTGCTGCTGACTGGCCAGGCGGGCGGAGACAATGCGGGGGCGGTCTGCACTGTGTTGCGGTGTGTGCGGCACACTGTGCGCCCCCGGCAAGGCTGTCGCGGATTGACTGTAGCGCGTTGTTGCAGCGGACTGATTCCGAGAGTCGTTTTCGTCGCTCTGTCTCTCTCGCACCTGTGCGGGTCGCCCTGTGGGTGCGAGAGAGACAGAGCGACTGCGGCGCGTTGGCGTGCGCTGCTGGCCGCTCCATTTACGTGACAACAAAGAGAGTGGCGAGCTGCTGGCGTCCGCGGCGATCACTCAGGTGCCGCTTAGCGAGGCTGCCGTGCCCTGCAGGCTGCTCTCGTCGCTCTGTCGCACTCATGGGGCGTCCCGCAAGGGTGCGAGAGAGAGAGAGAGAGAGAGAGAGAGAGGGAGAGAGAGAGAGCGACGAGCAGTGCTCGGAATCAGCCGGCCGGCCGTGCCCGCCAAGGCAACCCAAAGGCCCGCCCTTCCCTCCACCTGCTGCAGCGGACTCCGAGAGTCGCTCTGTCTCTCTCGCACCCACACAGAACGCCGCATGAGTGCGAGAGAGACAGGAGCGACGAGAACGACTCTCGGCGTCAGTCTGCTGCTGGACTCTCACGCGACCCTGCCGCCACCCCGCGCGGTGAGGCCGTCCACTGGGTTAACATTGATTTGATTGCGAGTGAGAGGCTCTCAGTTGCACTGTTGACTGGTCAGTTTTTTTGTGGTGTGCTTGACTTTCGTTTAGAACCTCTAGCCCAGCGTAGCTCCGCGCGCAAGAGCCTCTTGGTGAGGTCGCAGGATTGAGTGGTGTACCTTACGCGTGGAGCAGCGTTGCCAGTTGGATCATTCTGTAGAACATGACTGCTTGTTCACTGTTAAGTGACCGCCTTGCTGCCCTGTTGACGGTTGTTTCGTCCTCTGTCTCTCTCTCACCCTTACGGAGCGCCCCACGAGTGCGACGGAGACGGACAGCGACTGGTTGGAGTGAGCGCGCTGTGAGGACGACCTGTGGAGGGTGCTGGCTTGGCCCGCTGCCCACTGTGCGAACGCGACGGCCTGCTGTACTCGCCGCCCTGCCCTGCCTGGCCCTGCCGCCGCACCGGCAGACTGATTCCGAGAGTCGTTTTCGTCGCTCTGTCTCTCTCGCGCTCATACGGGGCACCGCATGAGTGCGAGAGAGACAGAGCGACGAAAGTGATTTTCAGGATCTGCGTCTGCCCGCGCCCACCACGTGGCGGTAATTAATGCGGTGGGGCGGAGAGGTGGTCAGTCTGTCCCGCTCGCTGCGATCTGATTTACCCGCACACTGCTAGTCCACCGGCGCGGCGGCAGGGTGGTCCTCCCTCCCCGGACTTCGCCGCCTGACCTCACCTGGCCGTCAGTCGCCCGGCCTCCTCCGCGTCTCTCCTGTTGAGCTTAATTAGCTCCACGCTGCCGTGATTAGAGTGGAGGCTCGGCGGCGCGTTTTGTCGCGGCCAGCACTGCAAAAATTTGTAGTAACTGAATGGAAACTTGTTGAGTGTATTTTTTTCATGGTGACAAGATGGAGTCACACGGAAAAAAAGAATTTGTTGTGACAACGAAAATGTATGTTGATTTTGGGATAGCAAAAAAAAAGTTGTTAGACGTACTATAAATTTGTTGTGAGAACGAACACTTTGCTCTCACGACAAATTATTTGTTAGGAGTACAAACATTCATTTTTATTGTGTTTAGTACTCCTGACGATATAGTTCGTTGTCAGAACGAAATGTTCGTTCTGACAACAAATTGGTAGTACGCCCAACAACTTTTTTTAGCTATCCCAAAATCAACATACATTTTCGTTGTCACAACAAATTCTTTTTTTACGTGCAGTCAATGTCCTCACTTTTAAGTGATAAAAATTTCATCACACGGTGAAACAACTGGTTCCCGGTTTTCCAATAGGAACTCCCTGGAAATCACCTCTGTAGGCTACGGAGGAAAACTAGGAACAGATGCAGTGATTGTCAAATGATAACAGTTTTATCACTTCCAAATGATGCCAAGTTTCTTACTTTTAGATGTCGTCAATGTCATCCCTTTCATTTTGTGACAGTTTTGGCACTTAAATAATGATATTCGTCCCTTTCGAGGACGATTTCCTTAAAATATAAGAGGCGATGAGCATGTTTCATGACATTCTTGTGAGGAGAATGAGCCTTGAAACCGTCACCGTAAGTGACGACAACCAGAGTTTTCACAGTGCTCCCGACACGCACCGAGCCTTGTCTTTGTCTGGTTACGCGACGCGACCGCGACCTGCCCCACGTCACGCCCGATGTGTCGCCGTGGACCGTGTCGCGGTGTCCCTCCTTGACGCGTCGTGTCGCCTCGGCGTCGTCGCCTCGGCGTCACCACGGCGTCGCCTCGGCGTCACCACGGCGTCACCACGGCGTCACCACGGCGTCACCACGGCGTCACCTCGGCGTCACCACAGCGTCACCTCGGCGTCACCACGGCGTCACCTCGGCGTCACCACGGCGTCACCACGGCGTCACCACGGCGTCACCTCGGCGTCACCTCGGCGTCACCACGGCGTCACCTCGGCGTCACCACGGCGTCACCACGGCGTCACCACGGCGTCACCTCGGCGTCACCACGGCGTCACCTCGGCGTCACCACGGCGTCACCTCGGCGTCACCACGGCGTCACCTCGGCGTCACCACGGCGTCACCTCGGCGTCACCACGGCGTCACCTCGGCGTCACCTCGGCGTCACCTCGGCGTCACCACGGCGTCACCACGGCATAACCTCGGCGTCGCCTCAGCGTCACCACGGCGTCGCCACGGCGTCGGGGGACGCGACTCGGTCGGACTTATCGGTCGCTCGGCTCACGTAACGCGATGCGCGCGGCTCCTCGTTGCGTGGACCGGCCGCTTTGTTTGGACAAGGAGGGACCGACCGAGTGGCTGCGACGAGAGAGAAAGAGAGAATTTGAAACAACAAACACACTGCGACCACGTGGAGAAACCGTTGGAGAAAGAATAGTCTTTACAGTAACTGGTACACTGGAGAAAAAATTGACCTGGTGAATTCTTAAATCACTT
Source organism: Thrips palmi (assembly GCF_012932325.1). Classification (NCBI taxonomy): domain Eukaryota; kingdom Metazoa; phylum Arthropoda; class Insecta; order Thysanoptera; family Thripidae; genus Thrips; species Thrips palmi. The sequence continues at coordinate 2,120,690 of NW_023144620.1, read as the reverse complement.
TTATTCCCAGGCAAGGCTGAACTTGCTGGTAAAACAAACACCTCCTTATCAGTTTTGCTGGGTTTCTTTCACCAGTGCTGATAGCAATGATCAAAGCTGCCCATCTGTATTTAACGATTTTACCTTTATTTGTGCTTAAGTTTCGATGAACAAAAACCTCACACCCCGTCGTGATTTTTACTTTTTACTGTAGTTTTCTGTGTAACTCGTGTGTTTGTTTTTCGGTGTTACGTCGCTCCGCCGGTGATCTAGTCGTATTTCGGCACGGCGCCGCCGTTGTGTGTGATTAGCTCGCATTGTTCGACCGGGCCCTCCGCGTGATGATCATCAGCTGGCTCTCTCTCTCTCTCTCTCTCTCTCTCTCTCTCTCTCTCTCTCTCTCTCTCTCTCTCTCTCTCTCTCTCTCTCTCTCTCTCTCTCTCTCCGCAGCCCCCGCACGTCGTTGCGCAACATTAAGACGGATTTCCTCGGCGTCAAAAGTAGTCCTCATCACGCACGCCATTGTCGGCGCCGCGTGGACGCGTGTCTGGCACGCCACTGGCACGCGCCGGGCCGTCCTTGCGTGCGCCGAGGCGTGCGCACTGCGACAAAAGAGACAGTCCAGACGCCTTTGCAGTGGACGCACACGGAGAAAAAAATTACTTAGTTGTGGTGATCAACTTCGGTCGATGTGCTTCATTCGTTAGGTACGATCGAAAAGTCGATTCCTACAGCCATAAGATGGGTCACTACAACCCACAGTGGGCCATCAGACCGGCGTTGTGGCAAAAACTCCGAGCTCCTAAGTCGCTAAACAGGACTCAAACCGAGCGTGAGCGTGTGACTCCTCCCTCGGAGAGCAATCCATTGGTGGGGTCACACGTTCGGTTCGAGTCAGCGACCCTAGAGATTAAAACGCGTCAAGGATTGTGGCCGCCTCCACCGGTCTTCTGGCCCTCCCTTCTCGTTGCTGGTCTCGACTTTTTCGATTGCAGCTATCGAATTCAGCCTATCCAACCAAAGATGATCCCCACAACAAAGTGATTTTTTTTCGTGCGCGCGGCCACGGACGATTCATTTTTCTCCCCCTTTGCCATTTGTGCCGCTGAATGGAGGCTCCGTCTTTTATTCCGAACCGGCCGCACTGATTCGATACATCGACGCATTGATACTTCGATACATCGAAGCGTTCGGCCAATCAGACGCCGCTATTCACGGCGCGCCTGGGGAGTGGCCGCGGAGATCGCCCCCAATCAGCGCGTCTATTTATCCGCGCCCCGCGGCCGTGACATCGCGTCGTGAAATGTTTGGCCATTCTGCCCGACCCGCCTTGCCAGTGGACCAACTCATAGTCGAGGTTAAAGAGCAGAGACGACGGCCGAACCGACACTCTCGCTCTCGAAAAAAGAACATTGATGCTGACGCATTGACACGTTGCGTTTTAAAGCGCGGTGGGCCGCCTCGCGATGTCCTCTATGTTTGTCAGGCAGACTGTCTCGGAGACTTAAACGCGCGCGAGAACAAGAGTGCCCGCTGTCTGCCTCCGGGCACTGTGAATTTCGGTGTCAATCAATTTCAGTCGAATTTTGACGAAATTCAGTCAAATTTCTATGAATTTCAGTCGAATTTCGTTAAATTTTATTGAATTTTTCATGTTTGATGAATTTTGGTGTACAAATTTGGCTGGAGTTATTTCCCCTCGACGGAGAAGCAGCACATCTCTATACGGATTTTCTGTGCAGTTTCCATACCAAACTGCAGCATCTTTCTGAAACTGTTGGCAGTGTACTTCCCCGCCTCACGGCCGCACCGCGATGCCCCGCCGATTAGCCCAGTAGTTTGCCGGCCGCGGCGCGGTGGCCCTCGGACCCTTCCATTGCATGCAGAATCAAACGGCGTGAAGAAAAGGCCCGGAGTAGCCGTGCGCGACCCCCCTGGCTGCTGGGACTCTTGTTTTTGTTGTTGTTTGCCCCACTAGTGGCCTTGGGAAGACCGTCGTCGCTCGGACTACCGTGCAGATAGCACCGCCAGCACCGCCGAGGTCCTTTGCACTGTAAAAATATAGTATGTTGTTTATGACATAATGCTGTACTTGTACTTTAGCGTTTGTGTACTTGTTATCGCGTTTTCAGCTCCAGAGTCGCCAAACTGGCCTCGAACCGAGCGTGTGACCCCACCAATGGATTCCTCGTTCGGAGAGCAATCCATTGGTGGGGTCACACGTTTGGTTCGGGGCACATTTGGCTACTCTGGAGCTCAAAACGCGTTTGGGATTTTGGCCGCCCCTCTCCACCCGTCTTCTGGCCCACTGTGCAGTCGCTGTCGGTTTGCGCAGTGTAGGTGACAGTCCTTCTTCCCCCAAAGCACAGTGGAGTGCCTCGTTGGCCTCGCAGTGTGCTGGCGCGAAAGCGTCCCGCCGCCCCGGACGGGCGTGTCCAACGCGCCCCGCTTCTCGTCTCCGCAAATCCTCGTGGCAAACTTCCAAAATTGCCCCCGTATTGCTATTCCCGGGACGCTGCGCGCTGCAGACGCGTCTTGACGTGTCTCTCTCCTTTTTTTCTCGGCCTGCAGGCTGATTCCGAGAGACGCCTTCGTCGCTCTGTCTCTCTCGTACCTGTGTGGGGCGCCCCATGAGTGCGAGAGAGACAGAGCGACGAAGACGACTCTCGGAATCAGTCTGCTGCTCGTGACGTGCCGCGCTAGATAGGCCGCCGTGGACCGGGTCGCGGCACGGTGCTCCGGACGGCGCTTCTGTCTCTGTCGCGTCCCTGCGACTCGCCCCGCGAGTGCGAGAGAGACGGCAGCCATCGGCCCGCTGCACCGCGCTGTGTTCCGATTCGAGCGAACGAGCCCTCGCGGTCGAGCTTCTCGGAAAGCCGTCTGGACCGCGCCGCGGAGAGGGGCGACCAGGAGACGGAGACGAAGGCGAACATGAACGTCATGGCGAAGACGAACACGAGTGCGCGCAAAAGGAAGAGGAATTTGCAGTGGCGAGGAAAAGTGTCACTGGAATCGCCCTTCGGACCGAAACGCGTTTTGCGCTCCAGAGTCGATAAATGGGACTCCGAACCGAACGTGTGACCCCACCAAATGGATGGCTCTCCGAACGAGGAATCAATTGGTAGGGTCACACGCTCGGTTCGAGTCTCATTTAGCGACTCTGGAGCTCAAAACGCGTCTAGAGTTTTGGCCGCCCCCACCGGTCTTCTGGCCCACTGTGCGTTGCCGGGCGTGCTTCTCTGCGTGCACTGCCGGAGAGGACGACGAGCGTGCGGGGCCTCCTGGGCCGGGGTGGGAAATGCCTTCTTGCAACACACCCCGCGCATCCCGGGGTGCCGAAGTAGTAATACTGGTTTGCCATCGTGCAGTGCAGCGCAGTGCCGTACCGAGAATGTGGATCATCACTGCTTTGGGTCCGGCGTGGCGTGGCGCGGCGTGGCACGGCGTGGCGTGGCACGGCGTGGCGTGGCACGGCGTGGCGTGGCACGGCGTGGCGTGGCACGGCGTGGCGTGGCACGGCGTGGCGTGGCACGGCGTGGCGTGGCACGGCGTGGCGTGGCACGGCGTGGCGTGGCACGGCGTGGCGTGGCACGGCGTGGCGTGGCACGGCGTGGCGTGGCATGGCGTGGCTTGGCGTGCGCGCAGGCTTCCGTGACCGGAGTGCAGCTCGCGCTCGGTCCGAACCGAAGACTACGTGCCGCCCCTATTGGGCTTTACTTTCATTGGCTGTTCGCTGAAACAAGGGCAGGCTTGTAGGACAAGATCATGTTGTTGTTGTTGTTGTTGTTGTTGTTGTGTCCCTCGCTGCACTCCTACTTGTTTTCGTTTTTCTTTTTATCTCGTCGAATTATTTCTCTTTTCCGGTGTGCTGGTCGTGCGACGAGACGCAAAGTAATGCGGCGCTCTCGTTATGCTTTTCCGATGCCGCCTTGCAGTGGCGTGGCAGTGCCGTGGCAGTGGCGTGCCGGCCGCCGCTTTCTCCATTGTTGCGCCGCGGAAAGCGGAAAAGTTTTATTGGCGGTGATCGACGGGCAGGCCTTAGCGCGCACAGTGGGCCAGAAGACCGGTGGAGGCGGCCAAAACTCTAGACGCTTTTTGAGCTCCAGAGTCGGTAAACGGGACTCGAACCGAACGTGTGACCCCACCAATGGATTCCTCGTTCGGAGAGCAATCCATTGGTGGGGTCACACGTTCGGTTCGAGTACCATTTAGCGACTCTGGAGCTCAAAAGGCGTCAGAGTTTTGGCCGCCTCCACCGGTCTTCTGGCCCACTGTGGCGCGCCTTGGCGTGCGATGCAGAGCGCCGCCCGTGTCGCCACGCCGCGCCGCGGGTCAGGCAACGCGACACGGAGCGGCGGACTGATTCCGAGAGTCGTTTTCGTCGCTCTGTCTCTCTCGCACTCATGGGGCGTGCCGTGCGGGTGCGAGAGAGACAGAGCGACGATCGCGACTCTCGGAATCGGTCTGCCGCCGCGCTCCGCGCTTGACGGGGAGATCACTTCCTAGTGGACCGCCAACGCGGCGCGGCACTGCCGTGCAGTGCCGCACACGTCCACACCTCCGCCGCCGTCCCAGCCGCGGGGGGCATCGGGCACACCGCGACGTGCTAACGTGTTGGCAACCCTACCTTCCTTTTCCTGGTGTAGGCCAGCGGAGGAGGAGGAGGAGGAGGCCGTGTTACGGTTGCCTACGGTTTTCAGGAAATAGCACATGCACATTGGGCGAGAAGACCGGTGGAGAGAGGCGGCCAAAACCCCGGACGCGTTTTGAGCTCCAGGGTGGCCAAATGGGACTCGAACCGAACGTGTGACCCCACCAATGGATTGCTCTCCAAACGAGGAATCCATTGGTGTGGTCACATGCTCGGTTCAAGTAAAGTAGTTGCAGAGTCGCTGAATTGGGCTTGAATCGAGCATGTGACCCCACCAATGGAATCCTCGTTCGGAGAGCAATCCATTGGTGGGGTCACACGTCCGGTTCTAGTCTAATTCAGCGACTCTGCAGCTCAAAACGCGTCCGGGATTTTGGTCGCCTCCACCGGCCTTCTGGCCCACTGTGCACCGAGGCGGCGCATCCGGCGCGTCACCCTCGCCCTCAAAAAGGCATTCATCGCGACGCCGGCCGAGCGGAAATGCGGCTTTCTGATCGCGCCGCCGAACGATCCGCAGGACGTCTGCGGGACTCGCGCGGCCAACGCGGATAATGCCATTACGCCGCCTAATCCTCGGCCAACGAAAACGCGCCATCATCGCCGCTCCGGTTTCGCTCGATGCAGTCTCGCTCTGTCTCTCTCGCACCTGTACGTCACGCCCCATGAGTGCGAGAGAGACGGCGACCAACTCAGGATCGGCCCGCCGCCGACTGCATCTCTCTCCGGACCGAAACCGGAGCGGGGATGAGTCCGAGGGTCGTTTTCGTCGCCCTGTCTCTCTCGCACTTATACCCGACGTCTCATGAGTGCGAGAGAGACACAGCGACGAAAGCGACTCTCGGAGTCAGTCTGCAGGTGCGCGCTGACTCGCCTTGTCCCGAACCGCAAAGCATCGCCAAGCGCGGCGTTCCGGAACGGCATCAGTCCGAGCCGGCACCACATTCGTATCGGGATACGCATCGAAATCAGGCGGGGCTGCAGCGCGCTGGCGGAAACGCTTTGGAAACGCTTGTCTACGATTAAATGGTCTCCCACCACTGAACGTGTTGGTAGACAGGCACAGTTGGGACGTTAAGAGGATAGGTAGTTCATTTAAGGCAGGTAAACTTAGCAGATCGACTGGATCATCCGCGACGAGCAGCAACGTTGGGGCGTCTATTTTTAGGGACGAACACTGCACTGAGCAGGAAAGTTACAGTTAGAAAATACTTAATTTGGGATAGGAGGCTCACCAGATTCAAGTGGGTAACGAAGCCTTCGTTCCCACGTAAAACTTTCGTAAAACGTTCGTAAAACTTCAGATGAGCAGCCTTCCAGCTCAAAATTAATTTGGTCACGTATGGCTATCTTCGTTGGAATAAAGATTCTTCAAAATATGCTGGTACACCTGACGGTACCTCATAGACATTTTTTTGAATTTCTTTCGCATTACCGAGGAAAATACCGCTTCTGGGCCTACTGGGCCTACGACCGACCAGCACGCACTTCTCGAAGGTTAATGCTACGACTTAGTTTCCGTTCAGTGTCATTTCGAGGCTCGTTTGAAGGTTAGTTGACTGCGACGAAGTGGGCGAAATTTGAATGTCACGCATGGCCGGGAAGTGGACACTAATGGCCCAGCGCAGCGAACGCTGCGAACCGGGCCGCGGCGCGACGACGACGTGACGTCCCGCTGCCGGGAATCGGAGAAAACTGTCTTTCCCCGGAATATGACAACGTGCATCGGCTGCCCGGCCCTCACAGTGGGCCGGGAGGCCGGTGCAGGCGGCCGAAATCCCGGATGCGTTTTGAGCTCCAGAGTCGCTAAATGGGACTCGAACCGAACGTGTGACCCCACCAATGGATTGCTCTCCGAAGGAGGAATCCATTGGTGGGGTCACACGCTCGATTCCTGCCCAGTTTGGTGACTCTGCAACTCCTTGATTTGAACCGACCGTGTGACCCCACCAATGGATTCCTCGCTCGGAGAGCAATCCATTGGTGGGGTCACACGTTCGGTTCGAGTCCCATTTAGCGACTCTGGAGCTCAAAACGCGTCTTCTGTTTTAGCCGCCTTCACCCGCCTTCTGGCCCACTGTGCGCCGCCACCGTTCCAAATGAGCCGAGGTGGCGCCGAATCGGGCCGCCGCGTGGGAACCGAAGGGCCGAAGGGATGAGGGGCGCGCGGCTAACGGGAGTCGAGTGACAGACGACAAAACACGACACAAGTGGAGCGCGAGACGGCGAGGCCCGCCGGGCACCGGCACGGCACCGTGAAAACGCCGTGAAAACGCAGCGGCGCCCCTTCCTTCACGTCTCCGCGGTCGTCCGGCAGCGAAACAAGTGGGCATTTTGCTGCGCCACTGCAAAACGCTCAAATATCGGCGTGTCCCACGGGAACGGTTCGGCCAACACTGCCAAAAAATTTGAAAATCCGTTGTTGTGTACTGAAAATTTTGAGTACGGAAAGTGTGCAGAAAGTGGAGTACGGATAAAGGACCACCCCTCCACACTGACTCCGTGGTCTCCGCCTAAAAAGTATCTGGTAAACTTGTATGCAGAACCTCTGGGTCCGGTTCAGTTAGAGTATGTTCGTCAAACTTTACATGAGAAACGTACAGTTGTGTCCATATACGATGCAATATCCTACAGAAAACGCCGCTTCCCTCAACCAACCAAACTTGAGAGGAAAAATTCGCCAGAAATGGGATTCTAGTTTTCTGGGGTCAGGCAAGGCTGAAGCAAATTGCGAGTGCCTCGCACGACCGAGGGAGGCGGCGAGGCGCGCTCGCGACTCGAAAGCCCTTCGGCGCACGGACGCGCGCTCGACGAGGCGTGCTCGACACGCGACGGTGGCTGTCGGCACGGCCGGGTGGCACGCGGACAGGCGCCCCGGTGTCATCAGCAAGCGGAGCGAACCCCCCCTCTCTCTCTCTCTCTCTCTCTCTCTCTCTCTCTCTCTCTCTCTCTCTCTCTCTCTCTCTCTCTCTCTCTCTCTCTCTCTCTCTCTCTCTCTCTCTCTCTCTCCCTCTCTCTCTCTCTCTCTCTCTCTCTCCTGCCTCCCTGTCTCTCTGCCTCTCTCACACACGCACCCATAGGGGACGCCCCATGAGTGCGAGAGAGACAGAGCGTGGTTCAGCCTGCAGTGCAGTGCAGGCATGCCACGGACGGCAAGGGCGCCCCGCCCCGCCCGCGTGGGTCCGCGTTGCGTCAGCGCGCCGCGAGAGGCGCTGCAGGCTGCGGGTCAAGTCGCGGAATGAACGCAGCGACTGGTATTTGAACCCAGGTCAGGCCGCGTCGCGCGGCGTCGTAAAGGGAACAGGTTATTGGCGGCCCTGAACTTGTCACGCGAGCGCGCCGCGCGTTGTTGCATTCGGCGCGGAGTGGCACGGCCCGTCGCTCTGTCTCTCTCGCACTCAGGGGGCGTGCCGCAGGGGTGCGAGAGAGACAGCGCCGTTCCGAGTGGGACTTGAGCAGGATGCTGGGGATGGACGTGTAACGGGGCGGCCCCGGCCCGCCACGCGACCGCGCCTCGTCCTCCGCCTATTAGCACCGCGTCGCCGCGGCCCGCGCCTTTTCGGGGACGCCGGAGGTTCGACTCCCGCTAGGGGCGGGTGTGAATTTTGTCTTTTGTGGGCGGGGGATTTCTTTTGTCGCCGGGGGTTTACACAGCCCTGGCGTGTCGGCTGGCTTGCCGACCAGCAGACTGAGAGTCGTTTTCGTCGCTCTGGCTCCCTCGCACCCACAAGGGGCATCCCGTTAAGGTGCGAGAGAGACAGCGACGAAAGCGACTCTCGGAATCAGTCTGCCAGTGTGGGTGTGGGACTGGCGCCCCCAGGGCCGCCTGCATTCCTCCGTCGTCGTCGTCGTCCAGGGCGATGCGACGCGGCGCGTGCAAGTGTGCAAGTACGAGCGGCTGATAGACAACGCCGCCACGCCCATCGCAGTCGGGGCACTGGTGGCCATCAGCCTGCCCACGCATTAGGAGCACGATCTGTTGCGAAACCTTGCCGCTCTCTCTCTCTCTCTCTCTCTCTCTCTCTCTCTCTCTCTCTCTCTCTCTCTCTCTCTCTCTCTCTCTCTCTCTCTCTCTCTGCATTTGCGTGCGTGGACGCCTTGCCGCCCCGCTTGACAAGTGCCGCTGCGAGCGACACCGGCGGTGCCGCGATTGATTGAAGGCGCTGCAGTGCAGACTGACTCCGAGAGTCGTTTTCGTCGCTCCGTCTCTCTCGCTCTCACGAGGCGTCCCGTAAGGGTGTGAGGGAGACAGAGCGATGAGCTACTCTAGTCTGCTGGCAGGGCCGCGTACGGTGTACCGGACTGAGGGCGGCCACGTTTATTGGCCGCTTCGAGGAGAAGTCTGTCGTCATGAAGATTACTGCACCGCCGGAGTGGATCGCTTCGCTTCCCTGCAAAGGTCGCGCCGCGCGCCCCGGAGCGCCGCCCGGCCAGCCCGGCGCTCTGTCTCTCTCGCACTCGCGGGGCGTGCCGTAAGGGTGCGAGAGAGACAGAGCGAGTCCGGCCAGCGCGGCTCGCTTGCTCCAGAAACGTCGCGGACGGGCTTTCCGTGATAGATTCGTCTTCTCCTGCTTCTTCTTCTTCTCCTTCTTTCGCCGCTGGTGGCACTCCGGCCGGCCAGGCCGCGGCGTTGCATAAGACCTTTGGCCGAGAAATTATCGGACAGAGCGAATCTTCGCGGGGCGCTGTCCGGGCGGCCGGCCTGGCCGACGTGCACACCGTAACTGAGGCACGCCACGCGACGCCGCGAGCCCATCAGGGCGCTGCTGGACGCGCCCTGCCGGATTCCGCCGCTCTGTCTCTCTCGCGCCCCTTGCGGCCCTGCGGCATGCCTCATGAGTGCGAGAGAGACAGAGCAGCAACGAAAGCGCGGAGTTCGGATTATGTACTCTGCTCGTACCTCACTTATAAACACAAAAATAAAAAAAAATTCGTTCAAATTTTTTTCAGAAATTACGTTTTGAGCCTTTTTGGGGGTCTTAGAACAGGAAGTAAGTTATCAAAATGGGCAAATTGATTCTAGTAATTTTGGTTTGTTTTCGTAAAATTTTCTTAGCGGATTTTTGTTTGTTTTCTGTGCTTTCTTGTCTGCGCTGTGTTTCTTGTTTTTTTTTTCGCACTGCTACTAGAACCGCGCGCCCCCGCGGCCTCCCAGTCCCAACCCTGACGTCAATCAATCTCGGTTCCGATTAGCCGCATCGGCACAAAGGCATTCCGTCGCTCTGTCTCTCCTAGGGAGATCCTTCGGAATCAGGCGCACACATGTTATGTACAATTTTGAACGAGACATCGCAGTTTTTTGTGCACACGAAATTTTTTGTACAAATTTTTGTACAAAAAATGCCAAATTTTTTGCCATTTTCGTACAAAATTGTACAAAAATTTTTTACAAATTTGTACGAAAAGTTTGTGTGCACAAAAAAAATGTGATGTCTCCCTACAAAATTGTACAAAAACCCTTTAGGTGGGGCAGACCGTCAAAACCCCTGTAGCATGCGGGGCCCTTAAAATGTCTTTTTAACCCCCCCTTTTAGGTGGAGGTTTTTTTTCCTTACCAACAAAATTTTTTTCTTTTTTCCTTGGTACAGAGAATTTTTTTTTGTATTTTTTTTAAGTCAGGGGAAAAACCTTTAAAATTTGGGGCTTTTCACCCGGGGGAAAAGGGGAACTTCGGGCCCCCCCTTTTAAGGGCCCCCCACCCCCCCCGGTTGACCAAACCCCACCCCGTCCCAATTAATTTCTCCCTCTTTTCCGCGGGGGCCTGATGCCAAAGGCCTTAAAATCCCCTTTTCCCACCCGGAAGTTCCAGGTGTCTTCTTCCTCTTTTTTCCCCCCCATCGGGGAAAATTACAAAAGATCCGGAAATTTTTTTTTCCGGTGGGCTTTTTAAGGTGGGAAGGGGAAAGAGGGCGGGGGAAAATTGCCGCGGCCCCTAAATACGCGGCGGACCCCGATGCCCCCTGCCATTTTGGGCCGCCCCGCCCCGCCCCAGCCCCGGGGCCCCGCCCCGGCCCCGGGCCCGCCCCGCCCCGGGCCCCGCCCCCCTCATAGCCAAATTTTGCCAAAAAAGGAAACGATTGGTTCCCAAGTCCAATTCCATGGAAAGGGGAATAGCCCCTCTTTTCCGGTTTTTTAAAAAGGGGCCAGCGTCCAAGTGGGTCTGGTCTTTTTTTTGCCAAAAAAAAACTCGGCCAAATTTGTTTTGGGGGAAAAAGGAAAGAAAAAAGCCCCGGCAACTTTTTTAAAAATTTTTTCTAATTTGAAGATTTTTTTTCCATATTTTGGTTGGGGGAAAATTTTTTTCCATTATTAAAATTTGGCGACTTCGTAACCAAAACCATTGGGGTTCAAACCCCGGAAACCTTTATAAAAAGGTTTTGGGGCCGGGGGAAATTTCGTTGGTAAATTAAAAAAAGGAAAAAATTTCCCCCCATAAAATTTTGGGGAAGGCCTTTTTTAAACCGGTAAAAAAGGCCCCTTTAACTGTGGCCAGAAAAGGGTTCCCAAGCCCCTCCGCGCTCCGTTTTCTTTTTTCCAAACCTTTTCGGGGGGGGAGGGGGAGAGCGGGAAAAAGACACTCTTCGGGAAGCAGGGGCCCCGCTCCCAACCCCCTTCCCCCTTGGCCCTTTGGGCCCAAAAAGGGGAAAAGGGGGGGAAAATGCCCAGGGCGGCCAAATTTAGGGAACCAGAGTCATTATGAGACCTGACTCATTTCGGGCGGGACGGTGCTGGGGTTCAAATACCGACCGACCCGCTTTTTCCTTCGTCAATATGTTGGTGGGCTAGAGGGGCCCGGCCTCGGGTTCAAATACCCAGTTTTTCCAGCCTCGTTATTTGCAGGAGGGAAATGAAAAAAAAAGTAATAAGCGTTTAGGATGTCATTTTGACGGCGTGTATCATAGCGTTGACAAAACAGTGAAGTGGAATTTGTTCTGTACTGAATTTTGCAGCTTTGCTTGGACTTAAACTACAACGACCCGTTCGTGACGCACTGCGATTGAGTGTGAAGGGATCACTGCGAAGGACACGAATGTCGCGTTTCGGCTCGACCGCTGCCCCGCTGTGACATTCTCTGCGACAAGGTTACACTCCTCTATCCTCGTCGTTGTTGTGGAGTTCTATCCTCTCTATCCCACCAGGTGCACTACGCCTTTCTCTATCGTCACCCTCATCATCATGGGGAGCGCGTTTAGAACGCCGAGCCGGCAGTTCGCGAGACTAGCGCCGAGTAATGGCCATGTTAATTGCACACACACACACACACACACACACACACACACACACACACACACACACACACACACACAAACTCACGCGACAATGCAAGACGCTCCTTATGGGGCTCGGAATGACCACTTTGTACGCCGGGACGACTGCCCAGAGTCCAGCTTGGTGGCGAGCGAGAGACGACGGGCAAACATGTCATCCACTGCCTGCGGCACTGCCTGCCGGCCGACGCCATGGTAACAGTTTGTGGAGCGCGCGACATTTTCGAACGAAGACTACGGCACTCTGGATTAAAATAGAGCAAAAGTTAAAATTTTTTGTCTTCTTGGCATTCTTTTTTCGACACTGCTCGTTTATTATTTCTGATCTCGAATTAGTTTTTGAGTGCTGTAGAAAATAACCGGAACAGCCGGAAACTTTTCGTCATTTTCTTTTCTCTTGAAATATAGGAAGTCGAGGGGGTAACCACATTGGATGTTTGGGGACACAAGATTTCTTAAGGCTAAAGATTTAGTCGGATTTCGCAAGATCCCTGGGTGAGGCGCCCATGGGCGATCCATGGGCGGTCCATGGGAAATTGAAAGCGGATATCTATGGACAGTCCATGGACGGCCCATGGACGGCCCATGGAGGGTCCACACTGGCTGCATATTGCTCTGGCAAAGTCCTCCCATTATTAAGCAGTCCTTCCAAGTCAGAATAACATGGTGGGCTCTACATGAACTTTTCGCGCTTCACTCAATTCTAAATTCAGATTTTGTTTCGGACTAACGGTTCAAAAGTTAAAAGGACTTTGTGAAAATTACTTGGAGACTTAGATGCACGAGGAAGTCATTGTCAATTGGCCGTCCATGGACCGTCTGAGGATGACCATTGGTTGTCCATTTGTAATGGATGACCCATGGGCCAACCATGGATTGTCCATGGCCTGTCCACGGATCGACCATGGTCACCCCTTCACGACCATAGGCACCAATGGATTCACCATGGGTGTCTAAGGTTGCAGTATGGACGGACCATTGGTCGCCCATGGGCGCCTCACCCAGGGATTTTAACCAATATTTCGCCCAAAGTTAGCTTGTTTTGGCCTTTTTGGGGGCAAGATTTCAGATTTCCCAGAGATTTCTAGCGCTTAGGGGAAACAAGATTTCTAGAGTGGTTGCCTCCTCGTAGGAAGTAATGCACGCAAAACACCGTTCTCTTGGCTATGCTCTCGTGGGCCCGAGTGCCTCCGTTTTGATCCCCGCACCCGTCGAAAAGGTACGAAGGACGACTGCTGACGCGGAGGGGCGTGGAGGGGTGTGCCGAATCGAATCGGTGTACAGTGCAGCGGCGCTAGCAGCAAGGCGAACCGGCCAAGCCTCCGTGTCTCGGGCCTCTTCGGCTCGGCCTGCCAATCCCTCCAATCCTCCCTCTCCCCCCTCCCCCCCCCCTCCCTCGATATAGCCCACAGCTCCGCCGCTCCCTCCCCCGCCCTCTCCCCTGACCTGCGAGCAGGCTGCGGCGGCGCCCGCCCAGAACGCCGTGCCGCGTAGGCAACAAGCCCACACCCGCACTGTGCTGGCTGCCTGCCTCCCCCGGCGCTCCATCTCGGAAGCGGAAAAACCTCGTTTCCGAACAAATTGCTTAATTTTCCTCAACGAAAGTCACTTGGGAAAATTGAAGCTAAGACGGCACCTTGCCTTCTTGTGACCCCGCCAATGGATTCCTCGTTCGAAAAGCAATCCATTGGTGGGTTCACGCGCTGGGAAGCTCAAAACGCGTCTAGAACTTCGGTCGCCTCCACCGGTCTTCTGGCCCACTGTCGCACTTCTTTGTTGGTGTGGCACACCACTGGAAGTCACGTTTTGTTATCGTTGCCCGTACACTCTACCAAAAATGTCCTGTAAATGCCGTTAATTTATTACCAGTTTTCACTGTAGGTCAATTCACAGCGTTTACTGAGAACTGCTCACGGGATTCACTGTGATCTTGTTCGCGGTGTTCACTGTGATCTGGTACCCAGTAAACACTGTGAGTTTGACGCCGCTGAGCTCCGAAGGACTGCAAATCAGGCTCCAATTCACGGCGTTCACTGTGGCCAGATCACAGTGAACACTGTAACCGAGATCACAGTGAACGCCGTGAACTAGTTCACAGCAAACGCCGTGAATTGCATAACAGCAAACATTGGTAATAAATTAACGGCGTTGACAGGACATTTTTTGTAGAGTGTAAGGACGTCGTACAGTGACACGTCATGGCGTCTCGCGAGTCGACACTCATCAACGCCTTGCAAGCGTCCGACGCAACGACTTCTGGTCGGCACTTTGCAAGTGTGCAGGCGATGACTAATAAGGCCTGACGTGCGCTCATAGTGCCACAGTTGGATCGGCAGTGCTGGTGCGCGTCGGTGGAGCCGGCAGGGCAGGCGCGGACGCAGGGTGGAATTGATTGGGGGAGGGGCAGGGGGAGGAGCGCATTCGGTTCGAGTCCTGTTTAGCGACTCTGGAGCTCAAAACACGTCTAGAGTACGAATCTGACAATAGTTACGAACAATAAAAGCACGTAAAAAGGTAGTGAGCACAGGCAAAACGATCCGAAACTATACTTCATTCTAAAAGAAAAGTGCATTTCTTTTTCTGGCGTGCAGTACTTTGTGTTGACAGCGGCGCTGAGCTTTCTGTTTGGCCGACCGCCGCCGCGTCGACGGGCCGCGCACAGTGTATACACGGCACGCACCCTGTGATCCGAGCAAACACGGACACCGCCGGAAAAACTTCACTTCTTCCCCTTTTCACAAACACGCCTCTCGCGCACACACCGACACGCACGCACACGAGCGCGCGCACACACACACACACACACACACACACACACGCACAAACACTCACACACACAGACTCACACACACACACACACACACGTGTAGGTACACTGACGCACACCAACGCGCGCGAACCGATTTCCATTTCTCTGTGTGTGCCGCCAGATGCTGTTGGCCACGCCCCGCCACTCCCGCGGTGTGTCTTAGCTAACAAGACGTAATGAGTGTGCATTTGCACTGCCGCCAAACACTGCCCCCCCCCTTCTTTTCCCCTCGAGGCGACTGCTTAAAAAGAAGTATTTCCGCCGCCGCGCCCGCAGCAGACTGATTCCGAGAGTCGTTTTCGTCGCTCTGTCTCTCTCGCACCCATACGGGACGCCCCATGAGTGCGAGAGAGACAGAGCGACGGAAAGGACTCTCGGGAATCAGTCTACAAGGCAGCGCGCCGCGAGAAATGCTCCATTTCGTTTCCCCAAGTTTGGTCTGCGTCGGCTGTAAAACAAAAAGAAGGAACTACTTCGGCAAGACCGCCACGCCTAAAAAGCAATCGGCCTCGAAATGATGCGGTTAAAAATGCATAAAAGTGGGAAAAGTAGTTACGGGTGGTCGAACCCACGCCTCGCGCGCGGCCCGTTTCGCGCCTTCGGCCGACAGTCACCCATCTCTTCGAAAAATAAATAAAAGTCGTATGGAGGTCGGCGGTATTCGAACCCACGCCCCGGTCGTGGCTCTGCGTCACGCCGCTCCACTCGTCGTGTGTGATCGGGCCTTGCAGTGGTGTAGCGCCGCGCCGCCATGGGACGCTCGGGATGCGTTTTACATCCTGTTGATCCTGTCACTCCGCGATATGAGGGGCCAGTCACGCCCAGCGGACCGACTATCGTCGCTCTGTCTCTCTCGCACTCGTGGGGCGTTCCGTATCGGTGCGAGAGAGACAGAGCGACGAACGCGACTCTCGGAATCAGTCTGCAGCGGACGCGTTGCGCAAGCCGTGCGTCGTGACGAGCGTGACGAGAGCAGAACAGTGTTCAATCTGTCTGCCTCTCTCTCTCTCTCTCTCTCTCTCTCTCTCTCTCTCTCTCTCTCTCTCTCTGTCTCTCTCTCGCACCCCTACGGCTAGGGCTGCGCACATGAGTGGAAGAGAGACAGGTGGAGGCGACAGCACTGTAAGGGAGCAGCCTGCAAGGCGTCGGTCTTGACGGACGAGCGCCACGCGTTGCTCTGCGACCACGGCGTCGCCGCCCCCTTTCAAGGGCGGATCGGGAGAAGGGGTCGGAGTGGGAGGAGAAGGGGCGCGTTGAGCTCCAGAGTCGCTAAACAGGACTCGAACCGAGCGTGTGACCCCACCAATCGATTCCTCGTTCGGAGAGCAATCCATTGGTGGGGTCACACGTTTGGTTCGAGTCCGATTTAGCGACTCTGGAGGTCAAAACGCGTCCGGGATATTGACTGCCTCCGCGGGACTTCTGGCCCACTGTGCATGCGCAGGTTGGCCGGCCCCGCTGTGCGGTGGCGGCGCACCGTGCGCGGTCTTCGTCGTGACATACCTTGAAAGGCTGTTAGCCGAAAATCTGGACTGCACGATCGGCCTCGCGGACCGCCACGCCCCACCCCGCCTCGCCCCGCCCCGCCACGCCTCGCTGCAGCCCACTGCACTGCACACTAAACTTCTTACGGATACATCCTATCTGTATTACGGACATTTTTGTGCAATTGCAATTACGGATAGATTTTGCTTGTAATACGGATGAAATCATCCGTATTACAAAGAGTTTTACGTCCGTAACATACAGACGAAAATATCCGTATGGTACGGACGTAAAACTCTTTGTAATACGGATGATTTCATCCGTATTACAAGCAAAATCTATCCGTAATTGCAATTGCACAAAAATGTCCGTAATACAGATAGGATGTATCCGTAAGAAGTTTAGTGTGTGGGCGACGTCGGGACGACGACGCGGTGCCGTGAGCACCGTTATGAGTCATCGGCAAAACGGTCGCGGCTTTATAAGGGCCAACAATTCCTTCGACACGAAAAACAAAAAAAAAATTAGCCGCGTAATGCAATAATTTTTAGGGGTTCCG
The DNA here is from genome assembly GCF_012932325.1 of Thrips palmi. NCBI lineage: Eukaryota > Metazoa > Arthropoda > Insecta > Thysanoptera > Thripidae > Thrips > Thrips palmi. The sequence continues at coordinate 2,103,942 of NW_023144620.1, read as the reverse complement.
ACGAAGGAGGACCCCTATTGCCCGGGGCCGCTCAGAATTCTTCTTCTACGGACCCCCCAGGATGGACATTTCGCTCCCGCCATATTAATCCTTTTCATAATACAATAAAAAGTCCAGAAAATCTAAAAAATTTATCGTGGAAATTTTCCGTAAACGACTAAAACACAAATTTGCAACAATCAAGCACCCTTATCCGTTCACATTTTCCAGAAACGTTTCGAAGAAAAAATGTGCCACTCCTCAAAACTAAACTTCCTGCCTCATCAAAGTGACAAAAACTAATCACTGTTCTAAGAAAATGATAAAAACATGAAGAAAAATTCTCGATGAAAACGTCCCACTGCCATTATACCAACTGTCAAAATTTAAAGTCCATGATAAAAAGAAATTAAAACGCCGTAAAATTCACAAATGCCAATGTTCACTCATTGTACACTGATAAAACATTTACACATAATTCAAATCTGTCATTAGTAAAAACTTCACAGCAGAAAAGACAGAATAAATAGATTTTCCGCAGTTGGCAACAATTTTCTCGGCGTCTGCGCCCTTTCGAAAATCGCGAGGCTGAAAAAACGAGTAGTCGCGCATTGAAACTGCCCCTCCATTGTTGCTGAGGTTGGATTGTTTGGCTTGCTTTTAAAGGCTGCGGTTCTCGTCTCATGTTTTCCTCAATTCTATAACCAGCACGACGGTTGGTTTGAAAAACTTTTTAAACTCGGGAGGGGTGCTTTCGGAACGCGGATGACTTTCGGTTGACGAACATGAGCGAGCACTGTAAATCGCGAGATCGCGAGATGGACTGAGATGGTCATTGTGTTAACTGAATCACTTTTGGGAATGTAAAAATATCGGTAGGATTCAAAGTTACGTAAATAACGGTAAAATTAACGTAATTAACGTTTAAATGACAGATTTCAAAATGATTTCCACAACCGGAACACCGTGCAATGCGTAAGCATTGGAATTTTTTTTTTTTTCGAATTTCCGTCGCAAGGACGGCGGCGGACGTTACGAGGCTTTGTGATTTGACCTCAGCCGGCCTGGAACGGCATCAGCAAGTCAGACGCGCGCCGCTTTTACGAGCCTGGCGCGGCCTGGCGTTACTGCGTGTCCTAAACTTGTAGTCGACCGTCTTCTCTCCTTATAGTGTCACCTTGAGGCGCGTTCGCCCGTCACCGCTCGGCGGGGATGATGGAAAAATGTCTGTCTGTCTCCGTCTTGCTGTTCGCCCTGCACTCTAAAATGTCTTATGTGCGCACACTAAACTTCTTACGGATACATCCTATCTGTATTACGGACATTTTTGTGCAATTGCAATTACGGATAGATTTTGCTTGTGATACGGATGAAATCATCCGTATTACAAAGAGTTTTACGTCCGTACCATACGGATGTTTTCGTCTGTATGTTACGGACACGAAAACCTTTGTATTACGGATAAAATCATCCGTATTACAAGCAAAATCTATCCGTAATTGCAATTGCACAAAAATGTCCGTAATACAGATAGGATGTATCCGTAAGAAGTTTAGTGTGCGGGTGGTGAAAGGCTGCGTCGACATATTTTGCTGAAGATTTTCTCCATAGTTCATGCTAGAGAACATTCGACATTATAGCTGTAGGGTGCGCTGAATATTTTCCAATGCAAGTTACGAAGCTGGCTGCACCACAATTTTAACCATGGGAAATCGACACGACTTTAAAAGTGTATGTCAGTCTGTCTGGCGCTGTGGCTGCGCGCGCCGTCCGCGTCCTGGCCTCCTTGATGAAGTGGCTGCCGCTGAATGCGTGCTCCCGGATGCGGCGCTCCATGGACACATTTGGCGCGCGCTGGTCCATTCTCTCTCTCTCTCTCTCTCTCTCTCTCTCTCTCTCTCTCTCTCTCTCTCTCTCTCTCTCTCTCTCTCTCTCTCTCTCTCTCGCTTGTGTGACGGCCTGTACGAGTGCCAGACAGGCAGAGAGACACCCCGGCGCGCCGCCGCCCCCCAACCACGGGGGCGACCTTGGTGGACCCCCCGGAGTATCCTCCAGTGGCGTGCCCGGAGATTGCCCGGAGACGCGGCCTAGGCAGCTGCCAGTGTACCCGCGGTGACTCCCACGGAATGTCACGTGACTCGTTCGAACGCGCGATCGCGGCGCACTGCACCGGAAGTGGCGTCGGCCGGAACAGGCTCCAGGATGCTTTGCCGCCCGGAGGCCGCGCCGCCGGCGGTGCGGCCTGCTTTCGGCTGCGGTGTGCGACGTGCGGGACTCGTACGAGTGGCTCGCTGCGGTTGCACCGCGGTAGGGCGGGGCGGGGCGCGGCGGGGCGGGGCGCGGCGGGGCGCGGCGGGGTGGGGCGCGGCGGGGCGCGGCGGCGCACCGCATGGCCGCAGTGTCGGGGCAAGGTCGGCGGGGTACGCACCGCGACCGGAGACTCTATGTTGCGACGCCCCGCTCGGTGAGCATACTGTACGTGCCGCGCTCTGGAATCGAGAAAAAATAATCAGCGGACCGTTTTTGAAAGAGAACTGACATTTTCGGTGGTCTTTCTTAAACACTAAGCGTGTAGGTAGAATTTTGTACGTGCTACTTGCATGATTTTGTGCATATGTGGAATTTGCATAATATCATGCGAAAAGATGCATAAATTTATGCAAATTCACGCACAATTTCATGCACGACGGTACACAAGTTAAAAATTATGCATCACCACGCACAAAACTGTATATAAACATTTAGTGTGTTCGATGAATGAAATGCGAAGAGTGAAATCATAGGCGTTTTTCTTGGTTTGTTCAAGTCAAAACACTTTATTCGGCGGAAAGCAAAAAATAAAACCAGAAGTGACTTAAATTTCTTCCGGGTTGCAATGAGCATTTTAATTTTCGTCTCCATCGGTTCTCTGCGAACACGATGTGCAATGTAGTGCTATGGCCACACTGTGTCTGGGCGCGGTGTAGCTGGTGCCTGCTTGCCTGGCGGCGCCCCGCCACGCCCCGCCGAGCCATGTGGGCGTGCCTTCGGTGCCTTCGGTGCCTTTGTTGCCGCGACGTCGCTCTCTGATTGGCAAGGTCAAGAATCCATAGCGCCCCACTTGTTGCTGCTGCTTTTGTTGTCGTTGTTGGTCCAGACGGTGTTACACGTAACGGCGTGACGACTCGTGCCGAGCACGCGCGGGCCTGCCTTGTATGTGTGTGTGTGTGTGACCGACAGTGTGTGTGTGTGTGTGTGTGTGTGTGACTGACTCTCTAGGTGTGTGTCTGCGTTATGAGTGTGTGTGTGCGTTACTTTCGTCACATCCTGCAAAAGGCACTCATTGTGGGCCGCAGGGCAGTGGGGTGGCCATAGTCAGTCGGTGCCACACAAAGAAAGTGGAGGTGGAGTACTGACTTTTGTTTTTGGCGCCGCCGCCGTGGTCCAACAAAACAAAGCGTAGCGGGGCGGGGCGTGGCGGGGCGTGGCGGGGCGCCCGTGGCCCGGCACGCCGCGTTGCGTACCACGCGAGGCGGACATTTAATTGGTTGGGTCAGACGCGATGCGCCGTGCGATACGCGCCGCACCGCGGTGTAATGTAATAACTAGGGCCGCAACTTTTCGTTTCGTTGCCCCCCCCCCCTCTCCTGCTGGCCCCCGCACTACGCGTGCTCTCTCTCTCCCTCTTCCCCCCCCCCCCCTCTCTCTCTCTCTCTCTCTCTCTCTCTCTCTGTCTCTCTCTCTGTCTCCTCGCTCTCTCCCCTCTCTCTCTCTCTCTCTCTCTCTCTCTCTCTCTCTCTCTCTCTCTCTCTCTCTCTCTCTCTCTCTCTCTCTCTGTAGCTAACCTATTTCTTGGGCCAAGTGATTTTCGTTCAAGCCTAGTACTTAGTCCGTTTGCAGATTTGACGTGGTCTTGCTGAATTTTCCGTCCAGTTGTCTTGATGTCTGCGTTTTATCATTGAACGCGAGTCTGCGTGGACAGTGTGAGGTGCGGTTCGAGAGCAGTGTCTCGACGCGGCGCTGCACTTTGTCCTCTGCAGACTGATTCCGAGAGTCGTTCTCGTCGCTCTGTCTCTCTCGCACCTGCACGGGACGCCCCATGAGTGCGAGAGAGGCAGAGCGACAAAAACGACTCTCGGAATCAGACTGCGGCGTGATTAACGATCGTCCGTCCGTGATTGGACGCGGACGCGCGGGGTAGCTGCAGGAAGGATGCAATGCGAAGGCGTTCCAGGCGCCGCCGCTCCGCATACAAAGTGTGCTGCGCTTTTTAACAGGGAGGGGAAAAGAGAGAGGAGAGGGGAGAGAGAGAGAGAGAGGGGAGAGGGGAGAGAGGGAGGGGGGAGGGGAAGGGAGAGGAGAGGAAAAGAGAGAGAGGGGGAGGAGGGAGGGGATGAGAGGGGGGGGGGGGAGAGAGGGGGGGGGGGGGGGGGTATGCAGGGGCGGGGCGCTTGCGGAAATCCGACTCTGATCCCCTCTGCCCGCAAGGCCAAGACCTGCCAGCCCAGCCCAGAGCTCCCAGCTTGTGACACTGCACTGCAAATGCATTCACCACCGCGCCGCCCTGTTTAACATTAGTGCCATTAAGGCCGCGTGTTTTCAAAATGCATGAGTGCCTGTAAAAGAACGCGAACGGAATGCATCCCCAGGTGCGGTCACCCGGTAAAACCGCGTAATCCATCGATCGGAAATAACTCATGTAAATTTTTCGCAGGAGGCATATTGAGTGAGGAGAGAGGTTCAGGTTCAGCATACATTAAAAGATTTGATACCTGAAGAAGTAAAATGTGTGTCAAGGGCGTACAGTGAAAAAATAAACGAAGATTCCATGCCATAAGCTTAATTCTTCCAGGCGGAAAAACTGCCATTTCTTGAACCGAGAATTTTTTTTTCTTGAAACTCCGTTTATGTTGCAGATAAATTTTCTCGCATCGTAAAACGACTTTTTCCGGTGTGTTTCATTGTCCTTTTGTGGCGTCCACTGATTAAGAAATACCGTCGTTGATCATTCCCTTCGCTGAACGCCCTCATTATATAAGTCCCTCCAGTGCACTGCGAGCAGCCCTTCGCATGCACCGATCCATCACCGCGAAGTATCCCCAACCCGTGACGCAACTTACAGTGCGCTCCGCATTCGGACCGGCCGACCAGCGCACTCATTCCGAGCGTCCTTTTCGTCGCTCTGTCTCTCTCGCGCTCATGCGTCGCCCCGTGTGGGTGCGAGAGAGACAGAGCGACTCGCAGTGTGCTGGCCGCCATCATAATTGCCGAAACGGCCGGCCGGTCATTATCGAGTTACGCGAGTCTTTACAGTGCTGTGAGCGGCACGCGCTGCACCGCACTGCGAGTTTCCGGGGCCTCTTACTGGGCCAGCAGAATGAGAGCCGTTTTCGTCGCTCTGTCTCGCTTGCACCTACACGGGACGCTCCGCGAGTGCGAGAGAGACAGAGCGACGAAAACGACTCTCGGAATCAGTCCGCAGCAGCCTAGGTCAGTGTCTGAGTTTGGTGCGGCGGGCGGCGCCGCAGGCTGGCACGTGCTGGGGTTGGGCTAGTCCGGGCGTGCCGGTGTGTTTTTGTTGTGTGGGTGACAGGTGATGGAATGAACGGACGGATGGACGTATAAATGGTCAAAAGACCTCTTGGTACTTAAATGGATGGATGGGTGGGCGAATGAATGCATTATTTGCCTCAAAGAAAAAAATCAAGAATGAATGAATGGATGAATTAATGGACGTAAATTTTTTCGATGAATTATGTAATTTATGACTTTTGGAATGAGTGATGAAAATTTAAGTTGAAAAACTGTAAACCTTTTTTTTTGGATCAACTGGAAATAAATCATTTTGACGATTATTTTTGCTAAGGGCTTTGCTTTCAGCAATATTGATCAAGTCTAATCTCAAGGGAAAACGTAGTTTGTTTTGTTTGAATCCTTGAATTGGCTTGATGGGCATGGTCCACTTTTGGCCGTTGCGTGGCGGTGCGTGGCGCTAGTGTAGTGGGTGGCCCAGGCCGGCCTGGATACGTCCCTCCTCTCCGGCAGACTCCTCTCAAAGCGCCCAAATAAAAACCCCCTTTCCAAAGAGGAAACGCGGCCGTGACGCAAGCGCAAGGATGTCGAGCCGGCAGGCTGATTCCGAGGGTCGTTTTCGTCGCTCTGTCTCTCTCGCACCCAAACGGGACGCCCCGTGAGTGCGAGAGAGACAGAGCGACGACTCTCGGAGTCGGCCAGCGGGAGGCGCCATAGGTCAAAGCGGCAAATCCTCTGGATTTGTTTCCCCGGAACGGAGAGCGGCTCACGGCGCGCCGTTATTGTTAAAGGCACAATACGTTGCACAAAATCCGGCGCCCCGTTCGGCGTCGCGGAGCGTGTCGAACGGCCGCCGTTGGGCAAGCCGCTTGTTTTACTGGATCATTTTGCCGCGGCCGCGCTCGGCACACTGATGCCGAGAGTCGTTTTCGTCGCTCTGTCTCTCTCGCACTCATACGGCGTCCCGCATAGGTGCGAGAGAGACAGAGCGACGAAAGCGAGACTCTCGGAATGAGTCGCTGTGCAGGGCGGCTAACTGAAGCGACCTTTCCTCGCCGCCGGACTTGGGGCTTTTCTGCAGAACGGCGGTGACTTTTAGTAGGGCGCCTCGGGCCGCGCGGCCTCGGGCACCCACGCAATTAGATGCCTCGCAATCCACCAGGGTAATATCGTTTCTCTTAAAAAAAAGAATATGGCAGTTTTTTAAAGATTTTTTCCAGTGTTGGATCCAGAGACGGCCTATTATTTTTTCGGGGGTGGGTATGCGTGTAGGGTCAAAGAATGGCTTTTCCGCACCTTTCAGCGCCTTTCAGGCGACTGTCTAGATGTTTTGTCCCTAAATCCGCACCTGTTTTTTTTTCTCCTTCCCCCCTTAGATGGATTCATTTTATCTTCCTCCAGTAGCGTATAGTCGATGTCGTGTCATGTCATATCCATGTCTTCACGTGTGGGCACACATCGAAGCCCGAATACGTTGCCGGCGCGACCATACCTATTCGGGACACGGACCACGAACGCCCCCCTCCCCTCCGCCTCGACCAGCAGCTGGCGTCCCGGCTGTGGGCACAGGGTGCTGTAAGAGAGAGAGAGAGAGAGAGAGAGGAGAGGAGAGAGAGAGAGAGGGAGAGGAGAGAGAGAGAGAGAGAGAGAGAGAGAGAGAGAGAGGAGAGAGAGAGAGAGAGAGAGAGAGGAAGATGGTGTCCCCACACACCTACTCTCCCCCCGAGGCACCTAGGTAACCGCCTAAAAGGCAGGCAAAGACACATTTTACCTGTTTCATAGTACGTAGTGAAAAGTGCAGCAGCGTTGTCCTCTAAGTCCTCCTCTGGATCCGCCATTGCCACTGGTCCCCGGCTTGGCGTTACGTAGCGCAGACCAGGACAAGCGTTGCGTCCGTCAGGTGCATAGAAAGCGCAGGCCGACGAACTGACTGGCAGACTTCAGACTGATTCCGAGAGTCGCCTTCGTCGCTCTGTCTCTCTCGCACTCATGGGGCGTCCCGCATAGGTGCGAGAGAGACAGAGCGACGGAGTCTGCAGTGTGTGAAGCGCCCGAAGGTGAAGGGCGAGGCAATACCCGAAGCGCAGCCGCAGCAGCCGAGCGGACTCACTGCGAGACCCCCTGGGAGACCCTTGACCCACGACACGGGCCGGGCGGTGCAATGCGCTGCCCGGGGCTCCGCGGCGAACCGCGTGCTCCCCGTCTCGACCCTATCAACAGGATCTGATCGTCTTGGATCGATTTTTCGAGCTCTCGTAGGTGTTTGTGAAGTTTTGACGTCCGATAGATTGGTGTTATAATGTGACTTTCTGAGAAGTCAGTAATTGGTTGTCCTCAGTATTTTTGTTCTTGGTTGTTTGTTTTTTCCTGTATGAAAATTTCGTCGTGAAAAACTGTACTTAAGCTCAGACTCGCCGTTGCATCCCGAGCTTCCCAGCTTCTAATAACGCCGCATCTCCCGACTCAATGAGCAAACGGAGACTGATTCCGAGAGTCGTTCTCGTCGCTCTGTCTCTCTCGCACCTATGCGTGACGCCCCATGAGTGCGAGAGAGACAGAGCGACGAAGACGACTCTCGGAATCAGTCTGCAGCGCGTAATAATTGCCGCCTCCCTTCAGTGCGTGCATCGGCTGCAAATAATCGACGTTATTTGCCCGCGCATTTCAATACGCCGGAGGCAATTTTTTGCACGCCTGGCGTGGCGAAGCGGGGCGGGGCGGGGCGGGGCGGGGCGCGGCGTAGTTTGGCGGCGCAGGGTTGGGCGTTCGTGGAAGAGCGGGACACTCTGGTGAGGCACGCACTGGCCGGCAGCGTGCAGCGACAATGGCCGCTCTGGGAGAATTCCTGCATCCACGGAGATGATAATGTGCAGGGGATGAATGCTGCTGCCGCCGCCGCCACACTGCGAAACAGCGGAGTGTGGAGAAAACTCAAGACTTGAAACGCGAAGGTGTGGACTTTGCTTGCAGTCTCCGCACTTCGGAGTCACTGCTCTCCGAACGAGGAATCCATTGGTGGGGTCACACGTTCGGTTCGAGTCCTGTTTAGCTACTCTGGAGCTCGAAACGCGTCTGGTGTTTTGGCCGCCTCCACCGGTCTTCTGGCCCACTGTGCGTCGAGTGAATCTCATCGGCGATCCGTTGTCTAGGGAAGCGGCCTTCGTAATGAGGGCACTTTGGTGCGCCTCCTCTCTTTTGCCCTCTGGCCGCGGGGCGCGTCGCTTCTCTGAACCACGGCGCTGCATGGGACTCATGCCGAGAGTCGCTTTCGTCGCTCTGTCTCTCTCGCACCTACGCGGGACGCCCCACGAGTGCGAGAGAGACAGAGAGACTACCGACAGCCGCTCGAACGGCATGCAAGGCACGTCGTCGGCCTTTTGGCTTTGCGTCCCGCGGTTTGCGCACCTCGTGGGACTTCCCTCGGGGCACGCACCTAGACGGGGGCCGAGCGGGAGCGGCCTCGTCAGAGCAGTTGTCCACTTACAGGGGCAAAGTTCCACTACGTATTTACCTACGCAGCAACAAAGTCCGTACTTTGGAAGAATGCGAAAAATGAACGGAAGAATAGCAGTGCGGAAGTGCGAAAACGAAAACGGACGGAAACCTACGTGCTTGCACCACATTCGAACTGATGTAAACAGGAACGGGAAACAAGTGCATGTAGACTGTTGATCGCGGACTAAGTCCGTACTTTTTTGTCTCCCAGTGCACGCTCTGCGTTCTTAAAAGGGAACAGAGGGATAGTCAGGCTGAAGGGGGTAATGAACGTCGCTACAAACGTTACACACGCGAGGAACACACCAATACTAAATGGAATGTACGCAGCTTGAGGGTTGTGGCGGGTCACTGCCCATTCAGCAGGGGACAATGGTCGGATTTCGCGGGAAATCAGTGACTGCCAATGGAGATTCCTCTGTGGAATTTTCACGTCCTTAAGGCTGGCTATAGAGGGACCCTCTGAAGGGTGGCACGCGCCTCTGGGCGCCGGAGGGTCAATGCTTTTGCCTGGCTGCCTGGCTGCCTGGCTGGCTGCCTGGCTGGCTGCTTGGCTGGCTGCTTGGCTGGCTGCCTGGCTGGCTGCCTGGCTGCCTGGCTGGCTGCCTGGCTGGCTGCTTGGCTGGCTGCTTGGCTGGCTGCTTGGCTGGCTGCCTGGCTGGCTGCCTGGCTGCCTGCCTGGCTGGCTGCCTGGCTGCCTGCCTGGCTGCCTGCCTGGCTGCCTGCCTGGCTGCCTGCCTGGCTGCCTGCCTGGCTGCCTGCCTGCCTGGCTGCCTGCCTGCCTGGCTGCCTGCCTGGCTGCCTGCCTGGCTGCCTGCCTGCCTGGCTGCCTGCCTGGCTGCCTGCCTTGCCTGCCTACCTGCCTGGCTGCCTCTCTTGCCTGCCTGGCTGCCTGCCTGGCTGCCTGCCTGGCTGCCTGCCTACCTGCCTGGCTGCCTGCCTGCCTGCCTGCCTGGCTGCCTGCCTGGCTGCCTGGCTGCCTACCTGCCTGGCTGCCGGCGACAGTGTGACAGCGGCCTGCAGTTGAACCCCTTTCCCTGCATGTCGCGCCGCAAGTGCCGCCCCGCCAGCTCACACGACAGCATCTGACAATGGACTGGACAGGCAGAGAAAGCGTCCGCGGGGTGCATCGCGAGGCGCATCATGACCCTGCGGACTGATTCCGAGAGTCGTCGCTCTGTCTCTCTCGCACCCATACGGGGCGCCACCTGAGTGCGAGAGAGACAGAGCGACGACTCTCGGAATCAGTCTGGTGTCGTGGTGTCGCCCAAAGCAGCAATGCACAAATGCTCAAATGCAGACTGGACTTTCCCGCGAAACCGCACTTTCTTTCCCGCGAAAAGCGCTGCGTTTTGCCGCCTTCGCCCTCGCGGCTGCATACTGACTCCGAGAGTCGTCGCTCTGTCTCTCTCGCACTCTATGGGGCGCCCCGCAAAGGCGCGAGACAGAGCGACGAAGAGGACTCTGAGTCTGCCGGCCACGCCCCGGGCCAAGTCGTGTAATTAGCTAATTGGCCGGCGCTTTGCTTCTTCATTTTCCACGCTAATCGCGGACCGCGCGGCCGCCGCGACGCTCTGCCACGCCGTGCCAGGCCTTGCCACGCCACGCCGTGCCCAGCCATGCCACGCCCTGCAACGCCATGCCACGCCTTGCCACGCCTTGCCACGCCATGCCACGCCACGCCTTGCCACGCCGTGCCACGCCCGCGGCCGGGGGCGTCGCCGCGCGGTGTTCTATGCCGGGAAGGGAAGCGGGAGGCGGCCGCGGACAGTGCTTTCAGGACAGCGAGCCACGCCGCCGAGGCGTGGCCGCTGGACCGGAGTCCTGTGCGTTGACGGCGAGGCGGTGCACAGTGGGCCAGAAGACCGGCGGAGGCGGTCAAAATCCCGGACGCGTTTTGAGCTCCAGTGTCGCTAACCAGAACTCGAACCGAGCGTGTGACCCCACCAATGGATTCCTCGCACGGAGAGCTCTCGAGTGGTGGGGTCACAGGGTCGGTTCGAGACTAGAAGCATCGAGGTCTGGAATAAGCTGCGTACACTGACTTGCAACGAATTTGCCGACGCACTAGAATCGTGACAGTCCTTTGAGCTCGAACCGACCATGTGACCCCACCAATGGATTACCGACCATGTGACCCCACCAATGGATTCCTCGTTCGGAGAGCAATCCATTGGTGGGGTCACACGCTCGGTTCGGGTCCCATTTACCGACACTGCAGCTCAAAACGCGTCTGGGATTTTGACCGCCTCCACCGGTCCTCTGGCCCCTGTGCGACGGTTGCTGCAACAAAGCGCCTGTCTTTCTGCGGGTGTACCGCGCCTCGCATCGCAGCCGGTGATGCGATGCCGCCTCCAAAAGTGCAAGGCCCTCGCCAGCCATGCGGGGATGCGGCGGCAGTGATGCGGCATCGCTGGTGCATCGCTGCTCCCGATCCATCTGTGCTAAGGCCGCTGAGGCCGCGCCATTACGGCCGGCCCCGATATCGGTGTCACTCAGCTCGCTTGAGGTCGCGTTGCATAATGGCATTTGAAGGGGATGTCGGCAAGGGGATTGGGCGGCGAGGCGGCCCGCACAAAAGCGAACCCGCTGCGAAGGATTACCTCTACACTGGTGGCAAAAATGTGCAGATGAAGTATGAAACATGCAAGTGAGGTACAGAAAAAATTATGAAACACGTGAGGTAAATGTGCAGAAAAAATTATTAAACAAGTGAGGTTAAAATGTGCAGGAAAAAGTATGAAACATGCGAGGTAAAAATGTACGAAAAAAGTATGAAGCATGCACTGACAATGAATGAATGGCTGATGATGGCGACCCATTCATTCTCAGTGTGCGAGGGGTGACTGCAATGATTGTGGGGATGTGCTGGGGTGTGCAACAGTTTTATTCCGTATTTGCCTCACATTATATTGTCACTGCCTCGCCACGCGACTTTGACTTATTTTTGCCCGTTTTTTCTTTGCAGGTGAGTGGCGCATGCAGTTCGGTCTGCGGACTCCACAGCAGCAGGGGCGGCTGCCCAGGAGCAGTCCTGGCGCTGAGGGTGTGTACAGTGTGTATCCGCGTCCGAGACGGCAAACAACGGGATTTTTTCCGCAACAGTTGGGAGCTCTTCTTAGCCGCTCTATTGAATGTGCACTGTAAATGTCTTACGGTGAAAGGCTGCACCAACATATTATGGTGGAGATTTTCTCCATAATACCAACAAAATTTGTCAAAACATCTATACAGTGAATTCTCAAAGGTACACAGTAAATGTCTTACGGTGAAAGGCTGCACCAACATAATATGGTGGAGATTTTCTCCATAATACGAACGAAATTCGTGAAAATCTCTATAAGGTACAGTGAATTCTCAATGGTATGTTACGAAGTCAGCTGCACCACCATAATATGGAACATTTTCACCATAATATGGAGAATCTTCACTGTAGAACATTTAGAGTGTATATTATAAAGCCAGCTGCACCACCATAATATGGAACATTTTCACCATAATATGGAGAATCTTCACTGTACAACATTTAGAGTGTGGTCCGGTTCAGAATAGTGTGCTGGAGAGTGTGCTGTAAGACTCTGTCTCGACGAGAGCGAAACGGACGTAGACCGCCAAGGCCTGTTCAAAATCCGCGCGCCGGTAGCGCTAATGCCTCTCCAAGGCGCCGCGGCCGGGAAACTCGATCGGGACTTACGAATACGTTTTGGCGAGCGGACACACTGTCCGCGAAACGCGACGCGCGGCGTCACTCGAGCGGCCCGGCTCGCGAGGGTTAAGCATCACAGCCGGTCTCCCTACCAGTACGGACCGCTCCACAGTGGGCCAAAAGGCCGGTAGAGGTGGCTAAAATTCTAGACGTGTTTTCAGCTCCAGAGTCTCTAACCAGGACTCGAACCGAACGTGTGACCCCACCAATGGATTGCTCTCCGAACGAGGAATCCATTGGTGCGGTCACACGATCAGTTCGGGGCCTGTTAAGCGACTCTGGAGCTCAAAACGCTTCTAGAATTTTAGCCACCTCCACCGGTCTTCTGGCCCACTGTGCGCTCGCCCAGCAGACTGATTCCGAGAGTCGTTTTCGTCGCTCTGTCTCTCTCGCACCTACACGGGACGCCCCATGAGTGCGAGGGAGACGGAGCGACGAGAACGACTCTGCTGGGCGAGCGCAGGCCGGCATTGCACAGGTGTGACGGCGTCCGATCGGAATGCCGCAGCTGCAGGTGTTATTACACCTGGCAGCGAAAGTGGAGGGAAGGGACGTCCCTTCGCTGTTTGCCTACGGTGTCGCGGCCTGGGGTGTCGGCCTGCCGTGTTGAGAGACGTTTTTCGTCGCTCTGTCTCTCTCGCACCTGTCCGGGACGCGCCACGAGTGCGAGAGAGACACGACACATCGATTCTCAGTATTTGTCTATGCTGTAGCGCCCCGGGAAGCTATGGGCCTGTCCGTAGCACTGTCCCAGCAGTAGCCGTGCGTTCAAGTCACTGGCTACTTTCGGGCCAAAGGGCGCTTGTCAAAATCAGCTGTGAGGAAAACTGAGCAGCTGAGCTCTTTCAGTCCAATTTCGCACCAAATAGGCCTCGTCTACCAACCTTTTGGCGATTTTTTTGGTGATGTTAGCAGTAGATTCCTCACTTAAACGCTAATCCAGGTGCCATCAAGTGTTTGACAGGAGTTCCGTTGTCGTTAAAACCTGAACTTAAACTCATGTTCCTGCTGAGTTTTGTCTCACAACAGGGAAGAAAACCTCAGTATTCTATGTCTGCCACAGCAAAAGGTACTTGTGACTATCTTCTCCTTGATGCGAACAAATTTCTGAGGAGTAATAAATAGAATTAAGTCGCCAGTGGCGCCCACAGAAATCTCATTTAGGGGGAGCGACTGATATCTAGCTCCTTACAACTCCTTTTTTTGCCTTCTCTTCTTTTTCCTTTCCTTCTTTCCTTTTCTTCCCCTTCTTTCCCTTTTCTCCCCTTTCCCTTTCTCTTTTCCCCTTCCCTCACCCACCACTGCAACCACCCACCCACCCCAAATCAGGGTCTGCGGCCGCAGACCCTGCACCCACGTGTTGGCGCCACTGGTCGCACACTACCGAGAAATCAGTATGACTGCACTGCATTTGTCAGTAGAGAACGGACGGTGGCAGCGCAAGCGCCATGCCGAAGCGGAGTCTTTTCTGTTCATGTAACTCCCAACGCTACGCCCGCGGACTAGCACACTGCGTTTGTCGTTTCCCGATCGGCGGTGCACTGAAAGGTGCACTATGCGGAGAATAATGGGTGGCCATTCTCTCGGGAGCTGCCAGTCCCGCCAGCAGCAGACTGATTCCGAGAGCCGTTTCCGTCGCTCTGTCTCTCTCGCACTCATGGGGCGTTTCACATAGGTGCGAGAGAGACAGAGCGACGAAAACGACTCTCGGAATCAGTCTGCCAAGTGGGCGCCGATCGCACTGATCGCAGTGTAGCGGCGAGGCCCACATACGCGGAAACGGCGGCAACAATGATTGATAATGTCGCGAGGGAGAAAGCGCGAAACGAGAGAGAGAGAGAGAGAGAGAGAGAGAGAGAGAGAGAGAGAGAGAGAGAGAGAGAGAGAGAGAGAGAGAGAGAGAGAGAGAGAAGTTGTAGGCGTATCAGAGGGAATGGCTTTTCAAGGCTGTCAGTCATTAATGAAGTGATAAGCAGCCGGCCTAGGGCCAACCGCTGAGAGCTAGACCGCGTCGAACGAATACGACGACACTTCGCAGCGTCCAACGACACAGGCTTGACGAATTTGATTTATTTTTCCGAAATGTTTATCCCGTTGTTAGGTCCGCTGTGTTACAGCCTCGGAGTGCTGCCCGCCCGGGCGACCTAGGATGACTGCTTCTGGATCAATCAATCATTGTCACGTTTCACGCCGTTTGCATGTCTGCTGGCGGCCGGCCAGACTGAATGCACAGTTATAAAAGTAACAAAACGGGGCGAAAATGAAAAAGTGACCGCACTATCACTGTAAAAAAAAGTCTTGGCAATGCCAGGAGAACTTGTGAAATAAATGCCTCTGATCGTCGGAAAATTTCGATATATGTAGCTACTTTGTTTCTGTTTAGAAGGAAAGTTCCCTGCAGGTAGAAAAAGAATTGGATCAAGGGGCCTTCTGAAATTGCAGGAGAGGCTTCGGAACACACATTTAGGATTCCCCCTTTTTTTTGACAGTGATGATGTCAGGGGGTGAGTGTGGCAAGCCAGTGTCGAATTCCCAGCGCCTTTTCTTCGTTTTCTTTTTTCTTCTTCTTCTTTTTTTTTGAAATGGCAAAAACAACTAATTAAGGCCGCCACGGCCGTCTTTTGAGGTGTTATGTTGCGATTACGTCGTTGCGTCCTCAGTGCGGACTCCACACATCCGTGGCCAGTGTCGCCGACGGAGACGTGGAGCGAAATGTCACTCGTGCCATTTCGCGAGGGAACATTGTCTCGGTACGGCCCCACGTGCGCCAACACGGCACGGCCCGGCACGGCGTGGCGCGCTGCGTCTGGCGACAGTTTGTATTCAAATTTAGCGCCACGGAGATTCGTTTCGCAGAACGCGCCCACCGCGGAGGGACACTGGAAATTCGAGTAGCGGCCAACAAGCAGTCAACACTACTCCTGTCATCAGAGGCCGGAATCGGGACCCGTTGGCGAACCCCTGTAGCTCGCCTCCGCCGCAGCGACACTGTGCGAGAGAGAGGTCCGAGAAAGCCGAACGGCGGATACCGATGCTCCGAAGGTTACCGAGTGAGCCGAACGCGTCCGATCGCCAACGGGCCCCGTTGGCCAGATCAGCCAGAGGCACGGCAGACAGACGGACGCCGGCTGGCGAGCCGTGCGTCGCCGGCGCCGAGTCAAGCCAACAGCAAGCAGCCACTGAGTGCGTCCGATGGAGTCGCTCGAACAGAGAGGTCCGACACACCCGCTGCTGTGCGACAGAGACACCTTGTCGCTTGGAACGCAAGCCAGGCACAGCCGGCCAGCCGCCTCGGTGCTGGGAAGCGGCCGCCGCCGGCCGCCGCCGGCCGTCGGTGGCTCGTCGCCTCGCTCGGCCTAGCCAAAATCCGTCACCCCTTCACCCCCTCACCTCCAGCGGCCAACGAGCCCCGTTGACATGCACGAGTCTCGTCGGGCGGGGACGGGTATGGCCAAGCTAGCTCGGGCGAGCCGAACCGAAGTTCGCCCGCCCCGCCGAGCGGGGCAGGCGCAGCGGCCAACGAGACCCGATTCCGGCCTCTGCCTGTCATAGCTCGCAAGTGCGACAAAATTTAAAAAAAAATCTAAAAACGTTACAGACTATGGTGGGCTTTACAAAGTAGATAGTTAGAACAAAGTATTTTCAGCTCACAAAGAAAATTCTCCTTAATTTACGAACAATTTTTTCGTACTACCGTAGATATGCTCAAAATACTACTTCGTCAGGTTTTAAGCGGGCAACCGCATGTATAGATTTGCATGCAACGCGTTTCCAGCGGTGTGGCACACTACGTCTGTCCGCCTCGTCGTCTGCATGTCTGTGTCCCGCCGAGTTTCACGGTCGGCTCCCTTTGAGGACGCGGCCACGCGACGACCTTGCGAGGCACACTGCGAAGCAATGCGAAGTGTAACGAGGGGACGCGGGGCCGCGATGCCAATCGGAGCGCGGCACCGCACTGCGAGTATCGACGCCGTGTGCCGCACAGTGGATTTGCCAGAAGACCCGGACGCGTTTTGAGCCCCAGAGTCGCTAAATGGGACTCGAGCCGAACGTGTGACCCCACCAATGGATTGCTCTCCGAACGAGGAATCCATTGGTGGCGTCACACGCTCGGCTCGAGCTCAAACGACTGTCACGATTCGAGTGCATCGGCAAATTCGTTGAAAATCAGAGTACGCAGTCTATTCCAGACCTCGATGCTTCTAGTCTCGAACGGCGGTGCTCGTGCTCCGTCACTCTGTCTCTCTCGCACCCTCACGGCGCGCCCCATGAGTGCGAGAGAGACAGAGCGACGACGAAAGCCCTGTTCAGAACGAGCCCGCGGCGTGACTGGCCGCGCGGTGTGACTTGCAGAGGGTCGCTCGCCGCGCGCAGCCGACCGATATTCGTCGCTCTGTCTCTCTCGCACTCATGGTGCTCTCCGTTAGGGTGCGAGAGAGACAGAGCGACCTTCTGAATCCGCCACACTGCTGCGATATCGGCCGCCAATTGGGCTGCTGTTTGGCCGGGCGGCTCATTGGGGCGGACCGCGGGCTGGCCGTCGCTTTCTCGCTCGGCGGATGAATGCGGACCGAACGCCTCACTCCTCTGGGAAAAGGCTCCAAGGGTCCCTCTTCCTCTCACTCCCATTGACCCGCCACTGCCGCCACACTGCCGCCACGCCGCTGACGAGTGCGGGCGGCGCCGCGCCAAGCCGCGAAGATGAGTTGTGGCTTCTCAAAGGCGTTTCTCCACGGCGGTGTATGGAGAGGCCCGGAGGAAGACGGCGGCGCCTGGATTTTTCGGTCCGCGTCCGTCCACTGTGTCGATCGGAATTGGAAAAGGTTTTGGTGCTCGTTCGTCCGCCACGCACAGTGGAAGGGGGCCAAATCCTAGACGCGTCATGTGCTCCACACTGTGAAAATTTGTTGTCAGTTTATGGCAAAAACGTGGATGATATTTTCATCAGTTTTAAATGATGACAATCTTATCACAAATCGATGACATTTTCTTCAAAGCTCCTTTACTTATTGCATGGGCGTGATAAGGATGTCATCAATTATTTCGATGACATTGTTGTAAGGAAAATTAGCCTTGAAATTTTCATCAAGTGACGACACAAATTTTCACAGTGCAGAGTCGCTGAATGATCCTATTCCGGAGAGCAATTCATTGGTGGGGTCAAACGATAAGCTTTATTTTTCACAGGTCGAGATGGGTGAAATGCGTCTTTGAGTCTTTGGTCTAGGACCAACTTGATCTTTAATCGTGTTTACCAAATTTACACAGAGAAAAAAAAGAGTTCTCATAGCAAAGAAAATGTTTCCCAGTCTATCATTCCAGGAGAAAGTTCAAATTCAAAGAAGTACTCGCTCGTCGGTGCACTGTGCCACAGCTTCATCCTCGCTGTCGAGCGGGCAGTAAAGCAAGTTAGCACCTGCTCGAGCGCGCGCCGTGTGCGCTCGGACGTACAAAGTATTTTCACGACAGTCAAGTATCTCTAGGTGCGATACGAGACTACAAAACGCCCTGCGCGCTGGAGCAGCGGCTTTGAAATGTCGCGCCTCTCTCTTGACTCAGGCGTGGGTCCAGAGGAAGGGGAGGGGAAATGAAAATCAACCCCAATTCGCCCCTACACGCTTAAAACCTTACGAAGTATTTTGAGCATGCATAATACAAACTAATTTACTTTGTTACGAAGAAATAGTTCGTAAATTACGAAGTATTTTCATTGCAAGCTTACGTATGCTCAAAATACTTTGTAGTAACAAACTGCTTTTCTTTGTACTGAAATTGTTGGTAAGGTTTTCGCAGCGCAGCTGCCTGAAAAATGGACAAAAGCCACACTTTGTTTCCGTTTGCAAAAAGTGCTTCTTTGCCCCCCTCTCCCCCAGGCCTCCGCCAGGCCCTGGATCCGCCACTGCTTTGCATCCGCATCGTCGTCACCTATCGGGCGCATTGCGTCTACGCTCCACCTGCACCACTCTGTGTGCGTGTGTGTGTGTGTGTGTGTGTGTGTGTGTGTGTGTGTGTGTGTGTGTGTGTGTGGTCGTCCGACCTAACCGCACGCGGCCATACAACACAACACCACACTACAGTGCACTGGTTGCGCGAAAGCGGCCTGGCTGTTGATGGGCGTCGTTATCAACTCGTCACTCTCGTCCACCTGCCCGCCTGCAGCAGCAGACTCATTCCGAGAGTCGCTTTCGTCGCTCTGTCTCTCTCGCACTCGTGGGGGTGGTCCCCGTGTAGGTGCGAGAGAGACAGAGCGACGAAAACGACTCTCGGAATCAGTCTGCTGTGCTGCCTCGCTGTCGCGCGGGGCGTGCGCTCGGCGCTTGCTGCGGCGCCGAGTAAAATGTGCGTACCTTGTTGTTGTTGTTTATGGATGTGACGCTGCCTGAGGTAACAACAACAACAAGAGGGGGCGTGGCGGCGCGTGGCGGAGCGTGAAAGTGCCAATCAGCGAGTCCTAATGGCGCGTGCCGCCGAGCAGTGGCGGTTAGGTAAAGCAGCGCAAACTTTACTTTGTCGGGGCGTAACACCAATGCACACACACGCACACACAGTTACATTCGCACTCTCACACTAACAGACACGCACACAATCTCTCTCTCTCCCTCTCCCTCTCTCTCTCTCTCTCTCTCTCTCTCTCTCTCTCTCTCTCTCTCTCTCTCTCTCTCGCACTCCGTCCCTCCCAAACGAACTCACTGTCACTGTCTTACACTCTCGCGCGCGCACACACACACATACGCACACGATGCGCGGTAGCCGCTTCGTGGCACTGTGTCAGCCGGATTGACTGGGCAGGCCGGTAACGAACGCGAGCGACACCACCACGCCGGCGTGCAGCCAGTACAGCCAATTTCTGTTTTCTCGCTGGTTGGGTTCTCTTCCCCGGCGCCCGGCGCCGTGTCTCCGCAGCGGTCGTGGCTGCGATCGGACGGCCCCGTGCGTGTGTGCAGGCAGACTGATTCCGCGGAGAGTCGTCGCTCTGTCTCTCTCGCACTCACGGAGCGTGCCGAATAGGTGCGGCAAAGACAGAGCGACGGGAACGGAATCTCGGAATCGGTCCGGACTGTCACGCGGTTTGCCAAGAGACTCTCTGCGTACGGAACGCAGTGGCGTGGCTTGCAGTACCGTGGCCTGCAGTGCCGTGGCCTGCAGTGGCGTGGCTTGCAGTGCCGTGGAGTCGGTCGGACGTATTGGCGACGTAATCTCGAGGGGGAAGTCGCTGGTGGAAATAAGCCTCGACGCGGCCTAGCCCGGCCTAGCCTCGCTACCGGTCTCCGCGCAACGCGGCGCGGCGCGCCCCTCCGCGCCCCCACGCGGCGCTGCGGGGAATCAGCGTCTAATCGGCCTGCAGACTCATTCCGCGAGAGTCGCTCCCGTCGCTCCGTCTCGCTCGCACTCGTGCCCCTCCGTGGGGGTGCGAGAGAGACAGAGCGACGACTCCCGGAATCAGTCCGCCGCATAGCATCTCGCCCGCCTTCCGGCACACCGCGTTGCACTGCGTTCCCGCGTTGCATTGTAGGCGCGCCTTACCGAATTATTCCTGTTTATGCGCGGCGGCCGGGGAGAACGGTGTAAGTCGCGTGTGGAGCGCGGCGAGATGCGCGGTTTTGTCCCGGGACCGGCGGCGGTGGCATCATGAGACAGGCGGAGAGGATTTCAAATTCAGATCGGCTTGCCGCGCAAATTTCAATGCGGTACTGCAGCGACCGTTTTCGAGAGTCGTGTTCGTCGCTCTGTCTCTCTCGCACCTGTGCGAGACGCCCTATGGGTGTGAGAGAGACAGAGCGACGAACACGACACTCGGAATCAGTCTGCAGGGGACGACGACGCGGAAGACCAGGTGCGAAAATGAGTCTGGCGGGCGTTGGCAGCGCCCCAGCCGCCAGTCACTCGCTGCTGCACCGTCCACCCCGCGTCCAAGCTCGCCCCGAGCGCGCCCAGCAGACTGATTCCGAGAGTCGTTTTCGTCGCTCTGTCTCTCTCGCACTCATTGGGCACCCCTTATAAGTGTGTGTGTGTGTGCGTGTGCGTGAGAGAGGGAGAGAGAGAGAGAGAGAGAGAGAGAGAGAGAGAGAGAGAGAGAGAGAGAGAGAGAGAAAGAGAGAGAGAAAGGAGGGAGAGAGACTGAGAGAGACTGAGAGAGAGAGAGAGAGAGAAAGAAAAAAGAGAGAGAGGAGGGAGAGAGAGAGATAGCGACGAAACCAACTCTCGGAATCAGTGTAGAGTATAAGTACGCCCACCACACTGGGATGCGGACGGCCAGCGGCCGATGGCGCAGATGTGAAGGTGGGATATTCCATTAATTGCAATGGAGGCGCCATTTCCCCCTCACTCACCAACATACAGATACATTCACACTTACACACTTCCACACACACACACACGCACACACTCACACCGACGCCACCTTTCTCGTCCTGGCGCCACGGAAGCAGTGGGTAATCTGTCGGTGGGCTGGTCCCGGCTGGTCTTCGCGCGCAAAAACATGAAAAGAGCAACAGCGGCAACGCCTGTGTAGGACGGCAGCCTGCTGGCGACCAGGCAGCCCGCCAGGCGCCACATCCCGGAAGAGAAGCATGGGCCGCCGCTGAAATTTCATGTCACTTCAGGAAAAATTAAAAGTTTGTAGACAGCAAGATCCCGGTCCCGTTTTGAGCTCCAGAGTCGCTAAATGGGACTCGAACCGAACGTGTGACCCCACCAATGAGTTGCTCTCCGAACGAGGAATCGATTGGTGGCGTCACACGCTCGGTTCGAGTCCTGTTTAGCGACTCTGGGGCCCAAAACGCGTCTGGAGTTGTGGCCACCCGCGCCCGTCTTCTAGCCGAGGCCTCTGCTCGGTGTGTGCAGTGTCACCTCTCAACGCAGGACTCTCTAAATGGGGGACCGCAGTGCTAATGTCGTCGCGGTGTTTCTGAAAGTGAGTCGGCCATTGTCAAGCGTTCGCCCGAACGACCCCGCCAAACGAGGCGCCGGGAAAAGCGCGAAGCTTTCCAGAGAGTCGTTTTCGTCGCTCTGTCTCCCTCGCACCGACTCGGTACGCCCCACGAGTGCGAGAGAGACAGAGCGACGAAAGCGCCTCTCGCAATCAGCGTCTGCAGGGGGCACAGGGGGCACAGTGGGCCAGAAGAGCGGTGGAGGCGGACAAAACTCTAGACGCGTTTTGAGCTCCAGAGTCGCTAAACAGGCCTCGAACCGAACGTGTGACCCCACCAATTGATTGCTCTCTGAACGAGGAACCCATTGGCGGGGCCACACGTTCGGTCCGAGGCCTGTTCAGCGACTGTGGAGCTCAAAACGCGTCTAGAGTTTTGTCCGCTTCCACCGCTCTTCTGGCCCACTGTGGGAGGCCCGCGCGGGAAGCCGAGGGCTTTTAAAGTGCCGACGACGACGCATCCCCGGGGCTGCTTTCCACTCCCTCTGTTTTTTCCCGCCCTTTTCTTTGTTTACACTTCGCCGGACGAAATAAAAACGGTCCAATCCCCGGCCGGCTTTTCCTTCCGCGCAGCCGAGGTGTCGCTGCTGATGCTAATTGTCTTGGTCGGAGAAAAAGGGAGTCCGCCGTGAGTGGAACTACTTTCACGGTGGAGGCCCTTCCGTCCGTCCGCCGGGACATTCGCGGGTCGCTCGAAAGAAGACCCCGCCCGGCCCCAAATTGGACTGGCGAAAATGATTAAAAATAACTAGCCTCGCGGCGGGCCGAGGCGGGGCTTTTTTCGCACGGCTGGTTGGTTGCGTTATTGACAGGATGGCGACGCGTCAACCGGCCAGGAGAGTACGACTACTGCTTCGTCCTTCTGTCTCACTCGCACCCCAACGGGACGCCCCGTGAGTGTGAGAGAGACAACAGTGAGCGAGTGAGAAGGAGCCGCGTGCTGGCAGCCCGTCCTGATGCGCCTCGGTCAGACCGAGTCACACACACCGTAGGGCCGCCTGGCGAGTGATTCCATTCAGCGACCAGCGTTCTCTCTCTCTCTCTCTCTCTCTCTCTCTCTCTCTCCTGACATGCAGCTAATGAGGGAAGACTCCGGGGGCGGGCTCGGCCGGTGAAGGGGATCAACATGCCGGTTGCGATTCCACGGACTGCATATAATCAAGGATCGCGGATTGAACACGTTCAACGTGTTCACCATGTAACAGCGAACGAAGCCACACTGTAAAACGTGGTCGGAATTCAACAATACACACACTAAATGTTTATGTACTTTGACAGCCCATGACTTCTGCTATATTTCTGCATACGGAAGTTTAAGTATAATTTAATAGGTTTGCAAGGAACAACATTTCCTTATTGTGATTTTGTACTTTTAGAAATGTTCCTTAGTTGTACATAAATTACATATGCGCATATGGCAATAGTTATTGAAAAAATCCATAGGCATTTTGTGCGCATTGGTTTAGCAAAATTCCTTTACACGAATATGAATCTTGCAGAATCTAACACGTAGATAAGAATTCTTCTTATTCTGATTTCTGTGTTTTTTTCTATGCAGATCTAAATTGTTTATGAAAACTCCGGCATTTGTATAGAAACTGACAGCCTTGACGGGCTCTATGGCTCTCCTTAATTTGTTGTCGAAGCTGCCCCCGTCCGGTGAACTAAACGCAAAACACAATTTCTCTCGTTACGCCGATCGGCCATGTCGCCGTTTGTTGCCGTGAAAGCTGATCGGTTTGTCGGAGCAAAATGAAGCAAATGCTGCATGCTCGTTAGTGCCAGAGTCGCGTGCATGGCGGCGTGGAAGCCTTGCATGGTCCGGACGGGATGCGTGTCTTTGCCTAACTCGCTGGACAACACATCATTCCCATTTTAGTGTGCCTCAAGATTTGCGTTCAAGTCATACTCTGCCCCTAGTCCAATTGGTTTGTTTAAAAAAAACATCATATATAAATGAATTAATTGAAAACTTTAAAGGTCCGTAGTCATAGCACATGCGAACTGTGCTCAAATGTGTGTGCTCAGTACACGCACCTAAGTTTTGAGAGTACGTTTTACATCTGTGCTGTTGTGCTTTCAGTACCCACGCTCAGCGTAATCGTTAATGAAATGTAAAAAGAAAAAATTCTGAAACACACACACACACACACACACACACACACATCCATGCGCAGGCGCGCGCGTACGTGCTTGCACACACACACACACACACACACACACACACACGGCATAGTCTCACGCTCACGTAATTCACCGCCTTTCACAGACACACCAGCTGTTCGGTCCATATGGGAGCGGCGAGCCGGTGAGTCGTCCTGGGTCACTACACCGACCGCCTCCGCCGAAGCGTGGCGGGGCGGGGCGCGCAGTAAGCCTGAAGACCGGTGCAGGTGGCCAAAACTCTAGAGGCGTTTTGAGTTCTGGAGTCGCTAAATGGGACTCAATCTGATCGTGTGACCCCACCAATGGATTGCTCTGCAAACGACGAATCCATTGATGGGGTCACAAGCTCGAAACGAGTCCTGTTTAGCGACTCTGGAGCTCAAAACACATCTTACGTTTGGCCGCTGGCGCCGTTTTCTGGCCCACTGTGCACTGCTCGTTTCCGACGGCGGCCTTGTCCAGTGTCGCCCTGCGTGAGTGAAAACACGCCGCGGCGGATACGCGAGAAAAAAAACCAGAGGTCTGATCGAGCACCCCGGCGCCGTCCTTCATCATATCGACGGGGCCCTGTCATCATCCTCTCTCGGATTTTAAAACGCGAAAAAAAAACCGAGGGAAAACGGCGCGCGCGCCTCGCGCCTAAACAAGCGACGTGATCGAGAAAAAGCGACGCCGCGGCGTCTAACGAATTTGCACTGCCATTCCGGGGCCGTTCTGCGCAAAGGGACAAGGCGGTGGCTTTGCATACCGCGGCGCGCTTCGCGGAGAAAGGCAGTCAGTCACTCGGTCCTCGGCGCGCCCTGCGCCGCCCTGCGCTCCCTCTGGCGGTCCCAGCAGACCGATTCCGAGAGTCGTTTTCGTCGCTCGGTCTCTCTCGCATCCCCACGGGACGCACTATGAGCGTGACAGAGAGAGAGACTCACCGGCCCTAGGCGGGCCTAGGCCTACCGACGTGTCATAGGCAGGATTTACGGCAGTGAAACTGCAGCCCGGCTGCGTATATGCGCGGTAGCCTGCGGTGCGTTCTGTCTCAACGGAAAAGGCTATCCACACTGCAAAGTCTTGGGTGCAGTGAACCCTACCGGCACTCGCTCGGTGCGTGTGAATCGAGATCTCGCACGCTTATCTTGAGCGACAGTAGAAACAAAAACAAAAAAAAATAACATCAAAAAGTTAATATTGTTCAACATGCTTAACACCTTCCAAAGTATTTTGAAAATATGTAACTATTTAATTTTTTATAAGGAGAAATAGTTTGTTCCTTACAAAGTGTTTCCTATATTATTTTCTGAATTTGAAAAAAATTCTTTGTAAGGCCTGAAATTGTTTGGAAGGTTTTCAAAGTGAACCACAAAAACACCAACAAACACCAACATTTGTTGCAAATAACTGCAAAACTCCTACAAAGATCCAATGAGATCGAGGAACCATGAGTTGTTTCCAGACGCAGTCCGGACTCTCTTGTCTGCCGCAGTCCTAGACGCGTTAAGTGAGTCACTACAAAGGAGGCGTGTGGAGTCGTTGTTTTCGCTAACCGCGCGGCACTTACAATTACAAGCCGCTGAATGGGAAGAGTGCGCGACACGCCGGGGGTGTTGGTCAGGGAAGCCCGTTCTCAAGCGGTGCCGCGGGGTGCGGCCCTAGAAAGCCACGCGGTGTGGGAAGGCAGCGCCGCAGCGCGCAGCTGTCAGCGCGAAACACTTGTAAAAGTACGCCACTGCCTCCGGGCGCCCCCGGGTGCAGTTGGAACCAGATAAAGTGAGCAATGAATCTTCAAGTAGGAGCCCCGAGTTCTGGAAAGAAAGTTGCAGGCTTTGCCTGCCAACCGCACTGACGGTATTTTTTGCTGGATTTTCTTATGTTGGCACCCGTTATAGTCCCAGTGTTGTGGAGTAGGAGCCCCTTCATTTGTGAATGTGCTTTGAACAGACAGATGCTGAACAGAAATCCTGCTGGAGTCTCAAAAAACAGGTCTCTCTATTCGACACTTAAATGAAAGCCAACACCATTTCTTTACAACACAAAGAATTTTGTGCGGACGTATCTCGGAGACATATCTCCGCGCATTTCTCCTTCTTGCCAAGAAGAATTATATTTATTTCTTACTAAGAAAAGCCAAAAAGATTCGAAAAAGCACAGATTTAGTTCGTATTTTGGTTGCACCTGGTCTTATCCACAGGTCGACTATGAGAAATTTAGTGGAAAATTCAAAGAAACGTGAAAGACTAATCAAGTTACTCTCCGTGATCGTTTGAAAATCGCCTTTTAACTACACGACGATGAGATGCAAATGCGCCAATAAGAATGCACTCCATTCAGAAATCCAATATCGTGACGACGGGAGGGGGGGGGGGGCTTTGGTGTGGCCGCCGCCCCGAGGATTTTCTTTGGCGTTCGTCGATGCTAATCTGCCATTCGGCTGCAGTGAAGGGTATATGGGCGCGGCGCGCTCGGGGCACAATGCGACGGGCGGAGTGGCCGTAGAAAGGGAAAGGATATACGCACCGACGGAGGGGGAAAGGGAGGGCAGGTGTAATGTGGGTGTGTGAGAGTCCCTGTCACAGGTGCAGGTGGCGCCGCCGCTGCAGCAGCGGGAGTGGCAGTGGTGGTTATTACCACTCTCAGCACGCCGCCGCGCCGCTCCTACAAGTCGCGCTGGTACCGGTAGAACCTCCCGAAATACCCGTTCCGGCCCGGTACGTGCTGAAGACGAACCGCATCATTCACTCCTACGCACTCACCACACACACACACTCACCTACACCAAGAAACAGATACACCAACACACACACATACTTGCACTAGCCGCGACGCGCACATTAGAAACTATCTGTAACCACCAGAAAACTGCAAATTACCGGGCCAGTTTCAGTTTCATTGGAGGTGTGAGGTGGCTGACTGGTGGACCAGCACTGGCCACTTTTCCAAGGCAGTCTCCCGTCGTCGTGCCGTACCAGATTTACCAGTCTTTCACCGTGCAGCAACGCGATAACGAAGAGCTTGCCCGGACAGCGAGAGGACCTAGGAAAAATGATGGCGATCGTGGCTCGTACTGCCTCATACCTGGTCTGGTCAGATTGATGGCACCTGTGTGAACACGCTCCGGGCTGCGCGGCCGTTTCGCCAAGGGCGGATCCAGAGACGGGGGCGATGTTGCAAAAGCTGGCAACCTACAGGATTACAGTGAAACTTGTTGCCATTCTTTCAGGTGACATCGCCTGAACTTGACTAAACCTGAGAGACTAGACCACAATTGATCGTGTGCCGTGTTGGGGCCGGGTGACCACCATGGTTCCACTGCACAGTGAAGAGACCGGCGCAGGCGGCCAAAACTCAGGACGCTTTTACAGCTCCAGAGTGGCTTTACATGACTCGAACCAAGCATGACCCTGGATTCCTCGTTAGGAGAGCAATCCATTGGTGGGGTTGAAACTTTCGGTTCGAAACCCATTTGGAGCTCAAAGAGCGTCTAGAGTTTTGGCTTCATCCACCGGTCTTATGGCCCACTATGCCGCATGACAGAGAGTTGCACCTTATCTCGGGCTCTTTCCTGCGGCTGCCCGCGGTTTTGGCAGTGTGGGCTGCAGGCTGCGCGGGTCGTGTCGTGAAAGGTCGCTCCGAAATGCCGCGTGCCGCGCCGCCACGCCGCGTCGCGAGAGCGAGCTGCCCGGTCCCTGCCAGGCCTGGCGTGGAATGCCTCGATGACGAAACGAAACACTTAAACCATCTCCGCGTCATTCGGCGCCAACGCCCGCCGTGGATGAAGCGGTGCGCTGAAATCGAGTTTTCCGATCCGCAAAGACTGTGACAGTCCCACGGCGTGGATCCACTCAGTAAACTCAAAAGAGTACGCGCTCTCTTGGGAGTGAGTTCAGATTCGGGCACGCCCGAGGGAGTTACTGAGTAAGTACTCTGTTCAGTTTCTAGAGCAGAAGTTTTCTATGGAGATGGCAACGAAGTGCTCAGCAGTGCGTTTTGGCTGCTTGCAGGGGCAAAGTAGAGCTGTTTCCCCATCTCTCAGGCAGCCCCTTTAATGCCTCCTAAGTAGAGGGTCAAATACCCCCATTTCGCCCCCTGGATCCGCGTCTGTCACGCCGTGGATTGAGTAAAGAGCCTCGTAGGAGAAGGTGACAACTCGGTGACGTCAGCGCACTCTCATTGGTTGGGCCAGTCCAGCGAACGCTGTGATTGGTTGGTTCAGCAAAAGCGTGCCGTCTTGTCACTTCTCTCCCTTCGAGGCTCTCTAACCCATAGAATCTAAGGTTCCGCGGGCGCTTTTAGCATTAAGTTCGGAGAAAGTGGAGTTAAAACCGAAGTCGATGCACTGTTACTACATGCAGTGCGTCTGCCCGCTGCCACCGCACAATGCCGATGCAACACTGAATGGCCTCTGATTGACGTGATCTGACGTCACACACACACATGAGCACCAGGCACGCGTGTGTGCCCACAAACAAACACAAAAACACACACAGACACACACATGAGCACATACACACTAGCGCGCGTGCGCAACACGTCAGAGCACATCATGCTCCCGAGAAAGCGAAAGGGATTCCTCTGAGAGCAAACGAGCAGCGGCAAAACAATTCCTGCAACAAAATCAATAACAAAAGGCAAGTGCGCTGCCCCTGCCGGGCGCGGGCGCGGTGGCCCCGTGGGGCGTCGGGCCCGTCGGGGCGTGCGCTCGGCTTGGCGCTCGGCGCCTCCCAGGCAGCCGGTTCGCTGCCCTTGGCCCGCTGCTTTCCACCGCGGAGCGTATAGCCGCCTGTATAGGCAGTGCGGGCAACAGAGCCAGGACTCGACGCGATGCAAGCGAGGCAACTTTTTCAGCCGCCGGACCGCCTCGACCACTGTGTAAACTGCCCCGTGTAGTTCCGAGGATTGTGACCGATTGGTAATGACTGGCTGGACCGCGAAGTACAAGGCGAAGGCTGGATAGAGCGGTCATCTGGAATGGGCGGGCGAGTTTTGGACCGGACCAGACCGGGTTCGATGACACGACTACCGAGGGCCCGCCATGCAGGGTGCACTTACGGTGTGGACGTTTTTACAATCCACACTGCTGCTCCACTGTAGAAGAAGTACAAGTTAACCGCTGTCATTTCGTTGGGTCAGTTGAAAAAAGTTTTGGACACGGGGTAACAGCTGACTCCTGGTCATGATTTTACATTGGAGCACTCATCCCTTACCAAATGTTATTTTCACCACAAAAACATCATATTAGGCAGGAGGTGTAAAATGTCAAATCTTGATCATGAAACAGCTGTCTCATTTTTACCCCGTGTCCCAAACTTCCCCCAACTATCACTGCGCCTGCAAGTGTCGACTAGAGTCCGTAAAGGACCTCGTTCTGACTTTTGCCAAGGAATTTGCCAGTAATAAGCGTAATTTCTTTCGAAATTAATGCACGATGCCCGGGAAAACTTGCCGGTGTGCCTTGAAGACTGGCCATTTCATCACCGGTGCGCGCATCTCGCGGACTGCGTAGATTTTTTTTTCTACATGTTCTAAATGGCCCGCCAGGGCCTTCGGCAGCCCGCCATTGGTCAGCGGGACCATCGGCCATAACTCAAGAGGCGCCCGCCGCGGCGCTGCCGTCGTCGTGACATTCAGCTGCCAATACACTCGCCATTTTTTGCCTTCGCCGAACGAGACCGCGGTGTGTGTGTAGTTCATCCTCGCGGCCGCACGCAGTTTCCCCCGCCTACACTGTGAAACTATGCTCTAACTTAAGAGGGAAACAATGAAAAAAAAAATGTCGTCATTGTTAAATGATTACAAGTTCAACACAACTTAAGGAAATTTTCATCTAAGCTCGTATTCTTTTTGCATGCGCCTGGCAACAATGCTATCAACTGGCACTTACGTTCTTGTACGGAACATTCGCCTAGACATTGTCACCAAGTGACAACCAAAATTTTCACAGTGCAGGCCGAGGCGAAGGGTCGCCGCTCCCGCGCTGCCGATTTTTCACCTTGACATTTTGCTGGTTCGCGGCCAGAGCGCGCTATCCGCCATGGGTGCCCCATGAGACTTACGCCGCTCTGTGCCGCGGCCTTCCAAATCAGCGGGTGCGGCAAGTGACACCCGCCCGTCAGCCAGCCGCCAGTCAGTGGTTTAAAAATGACCTCCACGACGGCCGGCCTGACGCAGTAGTGACGCGGTGGCGGCCTCATGCTGGTGATTCACGTGGACCCCCGCAGTGGACACTGGAAAGAGTACTTTCCGAAAGCACGAAACGTGTCCTCAGTCGTCATCTGGCCGCTGCTCCCCCGCAAAACTGCAAAGCCGGTGGTAAGATTACTTGCCACAAATTTGGCAAGCCGTTTTGAATGCCAAAAATTGGCAAGCTTGGCCCGGAAATACCACCCAGCTTGCCAAAATTTGGCAAGCTTATGAAGATTTCCGACCAAAGCTTGCCTATTTTTGGCATTCAAAACGGCTTGCCAAATTTGTAGCAAGCAAACTTACCACTGGCTTTACAGTTGACGCAGACCTGTAGGCCGCTTCCGAACACAGTGCTCTCGTCGCTCTGTCTCTCTCGCACTCACGGGGTGGCTGGCCGATGAGCGAGAGGGACAGAGTGCTGTCACATGCTAGTTAATTGCAGCAGTGCTCGCGTCACGGCGATATGGCCATTACGGCCTTGGCATTGGTCGCCCACTTTCACTATCTGCCGAGCGATTCACAAGAGTCGTCTCGTCGCTCTGTCTCTGTCGCACTCGAGGGGCTCTCCGTCAGGGTGCGAGAGAGACGGAGCGACTGACCGAGCCCCGCTCATTGGCTCAAGGGGAATGCGGTTTTCGGCCAGCCGTTTGCGGCTTTTGGCCAATCGCCTCGATTGTATCGCTAATTGGCCGTGCGTGGAAGCCGTTTTGGATTCCGTGGGAAAATAAATAATATCGGTTTTTCGTTTTCGCGGCCGTCATTTCGCGCCGCGCCGATTTGCGTCCGGGATACGGCTTGATTGGACTTCCGATCGCCTTTAATTGGCGTTGTTTTCAGAAATGGTTGGCTTTTCTTGTTGTTTGTTGGCAGATAGGGCGCGCAAACATTACTCTTGCCATTAGCGTTTTTTCTGCCGTCTGAAAACCTTACAAACTATTGTAGACCTTACAAAGAAGAGTAACTTGTTATTAGAAAATATTTTAAGCGCACATAAGCTTCCAAAGGAAATACTTTGTAATTTATTTAGTATTTCTCTGTATTACCAACTAAATAGTTGGTACCTTATATGTGCTCAAAATACGTCGTAAGGTTTAAAGCATGTGTATCCACTCTACCAAAAATGTCCTGTAAATGCCGTTAATTTATTACCAGTTTTCACTGTAGGTCAATTCACAGTGTTTACTGTGATCTGCTCACGGGATTCACTGTGATCTTGTTCGCGGTGTTCACTGTGATCTGGTCCTCAGTAAACACTGTGAGTTTGACGCCGGTGAGCACCGAAGTACTGCAAATCCGGCTCCAATTCACGGCGTTTACTGTAGCCAGATCACAGTGAACACTGTAACCGAGATCACAGTGAATGCCGTGAACTAGTTCACAGCAAACGCCGTGAATCGCATAACAGCAAACATTGGTAATAAATTAACGGCGTTGACAGGACATTTTTTGTAGAGTGTCTGGTAAACGACTAAATATGGGAAAATAGTCACAGGGCAGACCCCATCCAAAATCCAATTTGAGAGGCGGTCATCCCTAAGCATAAATTTTTGTATCTTTCACCGTTTACGAAAAACGGAAATAAACTAAAAATGAAAGGTTTGCACGCCCTGTTGGCAGTGTACCGCGCGGTATGTGGGGGCGGACGCGCTTGGCCGTTCCCGCGGCGGTGTATCATTGATGTGTTGTTGATAACTCCCCTTGCATTGCATTGCATCGCAGTGGTATCATCACCGGGCTAACGATGTGAACCCGTCTTTTGTTCCAGGTACGTCAAGTGCTGCTGCGGCCCAGGAGGAGGCTGATGCCGGGCACTGCTTGTCTGTCTCTCTCGCTCCCTCACGCAACGCGCCATGAGTGCGAGAGAGAGAGAGAGAGAGAGAGAGACAGGCCTCCCGCTCGGCATCAGTCTGCTGGAGATGAGACTCCGGACGGACGGAGGTTCCACGAAGCGCTCTGGAATCCGCGCATCCGAGTCCGGTGGCAGGTTGCCGGCGTTGCTGGTGATGTGATATCAATCGGCTGCTAATTGCACAGCTGCGGTCGTCCGACCAACGGGACGATTTGTTGTTGTTGTTGTTGTTGTTTTTATCGCTGCAAACACTGATAACCGCGTTATGGGGGCGCTTTTTCTGCGTGCATCTGCGCGGCCGATCTGATGTGCGACCGGGATTACGGGTGGCCAGTCGAGCCGAGTCGTGCCGAGCCGAGCAAAGCCGAGCTGATGATGATTCTTACTGTCCTATCGGGGCATTCGCCCGCTCGAAAGATAGCGACCCCTCCTAAGAAAACCATCCTATCATCTTGCTGGGCGGTAGAAAACCATCATCCTGATTCCCAAGGGGGCTACGAGGCCATCCTAACTCGCCAGGGCACTGGAAAACCATCTTAATTCTCACACAGGGCCCATCCGCACAGTAAATGTCTCACGGTGAAAGGCTGCACCAACATATTATGGTGGCGATTTTCTCCATAATACCAACGAAATTCGTCAAAATCTCTATAAGGTACAAGGTACAGTGAATTCTCAATGGTATGTTACGAAGTCAGCTGCACCACCATAATATGGAACATTTTCACCATAATATGGAGAATCTTCACTGTACAACATTTAGAGTGCAGTTAAGATGGTATCCCAAGTGCCCAGAGAGG
The DNA here is from genome assembly GCF_012932325.1 of Thrips palmi. Lineage (NCBI taxonomy): Eukaryota > Metazoa > Arthropoda > Insecta > Thysanoptera > Thripidae > Thrips > Thrips palmi. The sequence goes on along the minus strand of NW_023144620.1, from coordinate 2,071,336 downwards.
AGCACCCAGAGAAGATAGGACGGTTCCCTAGTGCCCTGGCGAGTAAGGATGGTTTTCTTGGGAGGGCGATGGCTGTGGCGAAAAGAACGGTCAAGTGGGCTGGACAGCGTCAGAGCTTCCGTCGGCAAACTCCCCTGCTTCTTTCATACCAGTGGTTGAACGGCGCGCATAGTGAGCAGCGAGTTGCACAAGAAGTAAAGTGCACACGCGGGTCCGAATTACGCGTCCCGAAAACGGAAGTGGCGGTGGACAGCACAACAACGGCACATCCGGAGGAGAGCGACCTGCGCACTGATTCCGAGAGTCGTTTCCGTCTGTCTCTCTCGCACTCATGGGGCGTCCCGTGTTGGTGCGAGAGAGACAGAGCGACGAAAACGGCTCTCGGAATCAGTGCGCTGGGGTCGTAATAGCAGCGGTCAAGGCGCTCGTCCCGTCCCATTCGGAGCACTGTATACGGCGCGGCCGTGCGGGCGGGGCCGGGCCGGGCCGCTTGACACTCGGAGAAAACTATCTGCCAGATTACCACTTGCAGTGGCCTGGCCAGGGCCCGGCCCGCCTGCCGGTCCTGGCGGGGTGCCGGGTGGGGGGCACTTCGCTGCCGGGGGTCACACAACAGCTGGCCCCGCCGCCTCGCCGCCCCGGCCGGGCGACGCTCTGCCACCGTCGTCCAGTTGAGTGAAAACGAAGGCCCTTTTTACGGCCAGGACGTCCCACCCGCAGCAGCGGCGCCTCTCTCTCTCTCTCTCTCTCTCTCTCTCTCTCTCTCCCCCCTCTCTCTCTCCCTCTCCTCTCTCTCTCTCTCTCCTCTCTCTCTCTCCCCCTCCTCTCTCCCCCCCCTCCCCTCTCTCTCCTCTCTTCTCTCTCCTCTCTCTCTCTCTCCTCGACAGCGTCGATGAGAAAGCATTTGGGATGGCACTTTGTTCTCGCGGGGCGTTCTGGCCGAGGTCCTGGCGGCCATTTCATTTCCTGCCTACAACGGCAGCTAGTGTGTCGGTCGGTGGGCGACCTGCCTTGTTTCGCAGTGACCACTTCACTTAACCTACACTGTAAATGTTATTGTACAGTGAAGATCCTCCATATTATGGTGAAAATGTTCCATATTATGGTGGTGCAGCTGACTTCGTAACATACCATTGAGAATTCACTGTACCTTATAGAGATTTTGACGAATTTCGTTGGTATTATGGAGGAAATCACCGCCATATTATGTTGGTGCAGCCTTTCACCGTAAGACATTTAAAGTTTGGGCAATGTAACGAAATCCTTCACATTTGATCCTTTATAACTTTTGGCATAGACTCCTTGCTTCCCTGTGGTTCCTGCATAGTCCTTTTTCAGCGTTTCTTTTGGTCGTCGTTGTTGATGATGTTGGTGGGTTTTGTTGTTTTGTGGGTCCGCAACTGGAGTCGCGTAGTTGTTGCGACCACTGTAATCGTGTTTCCCGCGCGGTGCCCGTTCCACACGACGCAAAGGCCGTGCGGCAAAAGAGTAGCATCTCCTCCGTTTCTTACCCCATTCCATTCGCCCGGCGTGTATCTGCACTCTCCATCTCCCCGTGTAACAAGAGCGCGAGCGAGACAGAGGGATGTCCGCGGCCGAATTAATTCTCCCCTTTTCTTTTTCCTCTTCTTCTCCTCTCTCTCTCTCTCTCTCTCTCTCTCTCCCTCTCTCTCTCCTCTCTCTCTCCTCTCTTCTCTTTTTCTCTCTTTTTCTTCCCTCCCCTCTCTCTCCTTCTCTCTCTCTCTTCTCTCTTCTCTCTTTTTTTCCTCTCTCCCTTCTTTTCGTTGCACAATGGCCGGCCGTGTGAGTCTCTGCTGTGTAACCCAGCCTGCGGGGGGCCGGACGGACCGGGGGGGGGGGGGGGGGCGTCCCTGTCCCCGCCGGGGTTCCCAACAACATGCGTGGGAGTGCGTCCGGCGATGCACTCTGATACTCTTCTTGTCGGTGAGCAGCTGCTCCGACTCGCCACGGTGCGGTCACCGCGAGCCACACGCACGGAGGGCCCCCCTCCCCCTTTCCCCCCCCCCCCCCCTCTCCCGCAACGCGTCGTGTCTCTGCATGGCTAACTAGGTACCTGCGGCGCTGAGCGTCTCCGGCGTCACAGCGTCGTAGCGTGCGTCCCTCCGGGCCAGGGTCGTCCTTCCTTCCAGGGGTTCTGCACTCTAGAAATCCCTGAGCGCCGTTCTTGTCCCTACTCTATTCGCCTGGCAATACGAAGATAAAACGGAGGCACTGTAAAATCTTGAACGAAACGCTTCGTATTCTGAAGCAAAATACTTTCCAATACGGATCATCTTCAGAGTAGGCCTGCGCCTGTCTCTATTAGTCCGTCCGCGTCCGACCGCCTGCTCTGTAAGTCTGTTCTGAGGGGAAAACAAATCGAATTTTGGTGCACTTTTCCGTTGAAATAACGTAAAATATAATGAAATGACATTGAAACAACGTCTAGGTAAAGCGAAATAATGTCTAATAAGTTGAATTTGAAATACGGTTTGTTCGAAATTTTTCGAAGTTGTATGCCTCCTTGTCTGTTGGTCGGTCCAGTAGGTCTGGTCTATCCATCGGCGTGTCGTTGGCTGGCCCTTGCGTGGGCCTGCCGGTCTGCCGGCCGTTTCGCGAAATGACCGCAGCTGCCTTGTATAGCCCTGCCTCGCCTTGCCCTGCAGGCCGACTCCGAGAGTCATTTTCGTCGCTCTGTCTCTCTCGCACTCATGGGGCGGCCCGTGCAGGCGCGAGAGAGACAGAGCGACGAAAACGACTCTCGGAATCAGTCTGCCGCCATGCCCGCGCTCATGCACATGAAGCAGATCACTTTCCAGTCGATTCACTCCGGAGTCATAGTCGTTGGCGTGGCGTGGCGCGGCCCGGCACGGCACGGCACGGCACGGCGGGGAAATCGGAGCGCGGCACGGCCGTGCGTGACACGGGCGTGACTGCAGAAAAAGATGGGAAAAGGCGCGGACGGCGTGCGCGCGTGTGGCGTGCGCCGTGTATTGAGATATAAAATTTGCATGTTCGGGTGGGCACACTGCGCTGACGTCGACGTGCATATGCTTTTGATCGGCGGCCTCGCGGCCAGGCGCGCGGATACAGGCGGAGTGCAAAGGGCTTGTTCTCTCTCGTGGCACGCAGTGGGCCAGAAGACCGATGGAAAAGGTCCAAAAATCCCGCGGACGCGTTTTGAGCTCCCAAGTCGCTAAATGGGACTCGAACCGAACGTGTGACCCCACAATGGATTGCTCTCCGAACGAGGAATCCATTGGTGTGGTCACACGATTGGTTCGAGTCCCATTCAACAACTCTGGAGCTCAAAACGCGTCAGGGGTTTCGTTCGACCACCTCCGTCGGTCGTCTGGCCCACTGTGCGTTGCGCGCACTGTCTGTCACAGCACGTAGAGTTACGTCTCGGCCCTTCGCGCTGCGATCCGCGTGTTCCGGTCGGCCAGCGTGTCCATCAATATCACACCAGCGGCGCCCCGCCACGCCCCGCCACGCCCCGCCACGCCCCTAGCACACGCACTACATGTAGCGCATAAACGTGATGCAATATGCAGAGCGCGCGCAATGCACAGGCCGGGGGTCTGCACGCCTTCTCGCAGTCACATCCGCGTTACATTGCTCGTTGGCGCGGTCGGCCGCGTGCCGGAGCCCCTGCCCAGCACCGGGTAGGCTACCAGTGTGCTCCCGTGTTCGACGGGACTGCCTACCGGACAGGCGCTGAGCCCCTGCACTGCGCTGGGTGGGCAAACAGTGCACCCTTGTTCGACGGGACTGCCTATTTGTCACTGACCCCTGCAGAGTGCCGGGTAGGCAATCAGTGTGCACCCGAGTGCGACGGGACTGCCTACCGGACAGGCGCTGAGCCCCTGCACTGCGCTGGGTAGGCAAACAGT
>NW_023144620.1:1866221-2066943 GCF_012932325.1 Thrips palmi | reverse complement strand
GGGGTGGGGGGCCCCCGGAGGGCCCGGGACGCTCTCAGCATAATGGCGCCGTTTCCATGCGCGCCGCGAGAACGCGCACTCGCATGTTTATGAAAAATTGCACGCGCATCAGCAGACTGATTCCGAGAGTCGTTTTCGTCGCTCTGTCTCTCTCGCACCTACACGGGACACGCCCCATGAGTGCGCGAGAGACAGCGCGACGAAAAGGACTCTCGGAGTCAGTCCTGCTGTAATGGTTTAATCAGCGGACTTTGCGTCCAAGGATGACGTGGAATAGCGCACAAGAAGGGCGGAACGCGCCGAGGCCGGGAGGAAAGGTTACTTGGCCACCGCCGCGGCGGAGACTCGTTGTTTCTCTCTTTTTTCGCCGTCGGCAAGCCAGAGCGCCAGTGGGCCAGAAGACCGGCGCCGGCGGCTAGAACTGTAGACGCGTTTTGAACTCTAGAGTCGCTAAACAGGACTCGAACCGAGCGTGTGACCCCGCCAATGGATTCCTCGTTCGGAGAGCAATCCATTGGTGGGGTCACACGTTCGATTCGAGTCCCACTTAGCGACTCTGGAGCTCAAAAGGCGTCCAGAAGTTTGGCCTGCGCCAGTCTCCTGGCGCACTGTGGGACGCCCCACGAGTGCGAGGGAGAGACGCAGTGACCCCCCAGTCAGTCTGCTGGAATGAGACAATGAGAAGTACTTGAATCGATTAGCCGCGTCGGGACAAAGAGATGACGCGTCGCTGCTTTCCCCCGATAGGTCCTGGAGAGTGTGTGTGTACACTGTAGAGTCTGGCACGGAGGTCTAACGAGGCGCGCCCGCCTGGGCCGAGCCGAGCCGGAACCGGGTACCATAGAAAAATGCGGCAAACAAATGGCATGGAAATGAAGAGAAAGAGAGGCAGGGCTGAGCGCGGATGGCAAATAAGCTACCCGGCCGCCCGATACAGGGAGAGGAAAAATTGGTAGCGGACGACGGGCGAAGGGAAGCATGTTGTCCGAGCAAGCGACGACGCGAGCTTTCCAAGTAATTAAGGAGACCTGAGTCACGACCTGCTCCGCGTTGCCTAGCGCTGCCCGGCGTTGTTTGGCGTTGTTTGCAGTGTGCGCGCCGCGGAGGAGAGGGGCAGTATCGGCTGCTGCAGTTTTTTTCCAGCATGCGCACCGGAAAAATAAACTGTACACTCACAGAAACTATAGGCCTTGTTTTTTTAAGGATCGTTTCCTCATGTCCTTGCTTCTCATAGTTTAGTGTGAGATTCAGTGTGAGACTATTCTCAAAGGTTTCTGTATCCATTTGGATTGATATTGGCACAGCAAGTTTTTGTCTGCTACTCTACAAATCGAAGAGTGTAGATATGCTCTAACTGGAGCATGCCTGCAAGCACGCTCTATCCCTTATGCACTAGCTGCATGCTTCAGTAAGCGTGTACATGGCATGTATGCACTAGTAAGTGCATGCTTGGCAGGCATGCACTGTGCGAAAAAACCACAGCGAATCCCTTTAATTTGTTTGCCGGGATTCACTGTTTCAGAACACAGGGTTTACTGTGCCTGGCTACAATATTTTCGTACCTGGTACAGGATATTCCTACTCCACCCCCCTGGTACAATAAAACCCGTACACAGTACGTAGATCCTGTAAAAAAGTACAGTAAATCCTGTACTCTGAACTACAGTGACAGCTGCACTAATCACAGCAGGATTTACTGTGATTTTTTCCCACAGTGTGCGCTAGCTAGAGCTACCTTCGATGCGCAGTCATAATACTAAGCTTTCCCCGTAAACAAAACTACTATCAAAAGTAGTACTGTCGTACCACCATTTCGGAGCTCGTACATCCCAAAAGGGGGAAACAAGGAGAAATGAAAAAAAAAGGCCCAAAAAGAATACTCCGGCGGGAAGGGGGAAAAAATTTTTTTTTTTGGGCGGACCCCCGGGGAAAAAACCAATTTTTTCCCAAAAACAAAAAATTCCAAATTTAAGACCAAATAAAAAATTTTCGGTTTTCCCAAAAGGTTTTGGTGTTCCCCTTGTTTCCTTGCCCCGAAAAAGCCCATGGGGGGGATTTTTCAGGGGGGCCCCAAATTTAACTTTTTTTTCCAGAATAGGGCTTTAGGATTTTTAAAAAATCTTTGCTCATGTTTTGTTTAAAGGTTATTTAAAATAAAAAGGGGTCTGATAAATTTTTTTTTAAAAAAATGGTTTGTATTACAAAATTGTAAAGCTCTAACTAAAAGCCGCGGGGGGTTTAAAAAAAGGGGAATAAAGCCCTTGGAATACTTCATTTTCCGAAGGCTGTTTCGTTTTGGTCAAAAAAAAAAAAAAAAATTTTTATTTCCCCCCACATGCAAAAAAAAACAGGGCGGGGCGCCCAAATTTCGCCGAAAGGATTCGGACTCACTTTTGTCAAAATCCCTAAACCAGAAAAATTTTGACCTTTTAAGGGGAAACCGTACCAAACAATTTGAGTCAAAATTTTAACGATTTCGTGTTTTTTTGTCGCTCAACCCCTTCGTGAGTAAATACCCCTCGAAAAAAATACCCCAAGGTCTTTCTTTTTCCAAAAGGGCCCCCCCCACCCCATTTGATTTCGAGGGTACTTATGAACAAGGGCCCCAAATCTCCCTTCTTTCAGGACGTCTCTTTCGGGAGCACTTCGGGACGTCGGAAACGGTAGGTCTGTGAGAGGTTTTTCGGAGGTCCCCCACCACCCGTCGCAGCGCCCTGCGGCCATGTAGTTCCGAAGGTGACCGCTAGAGCGCGCACCTGTGTCGTAGTTCGATGGCCTGCCGCTAGGGTGCGCCACTGTTCCGGATATGAATGCGTATAGGAATGTGAATATGACACAGATAAACTGTTAGGAAAAATGTATTTATTCACTGACCTTTTAAAATTAAAAATCAAACGATAGGACTTGTCACGAACAACAGAAAATATGGAGACAAAAATGGTGGACAGGACTCAAAAACAAAATATTTAAAAGAGGATTCTCAGTTGGACTGAAAAGAAAATACAGCAACCATAACTGTAACACCCCTTGATTAAAAAATAAGCCAAAATGACTGAAAGAAATTCAATTAGCACTGATTCCAAGGTGTCATGCTTACTTTGCTCTGTCGCAGGAAATTCACTTAATTTGACACTGAAGCACAGGAGTCAGTTCTTGTTCCACATGTAATTGCATAGTGGTGCAGGTTATCGTTGCAGAATCTTGGGCAACTCCAGTGGGTCAAGGTTTCCGCAAAGAGCCTATTTCTCAAGCATAAAATCAGATGACGAACAAAATAAACACTTTGACAATAAGAGTATCAAAGTAACAGAATATTGTAGGTTAACTTACACCGGCACTTTCTGATTTGGATTGAAACACGAAATAAGCCTGCACCAGGCTTTGAAGTATTTTTCTTATTGGTGCACCTGAGAACTGAACATCTTCGTGCGTGGTTTCTTTTCTTTGGAGAAATGAATTTACTATAGTTAACAGAAAAATAAATAGAAGTAAGGATCCGACGCCACAAGCACAGTGCGCGCCAAAGTGCGCCGACTGTCATCTGCACAACAGGTGAGCATCGCGTGGGCCCGAGGCGCGCTCTAGCGGACACACTCGGAACTACATGGCCGCAGGACGCTGCGACGGGTGTGGTGGGGGACCTCCCAAAGACCTCACATAGACCTACCGTTTCGGACGTCCCGAAGTGCTCCAAGAACCGACTACTTTGGGACGAGCGACCAGGGCGCGCTCTGGCGGCGAACTCTGGCACCACACACTAGGTCCCCGCGCGACGTACGAGAGAGCTTCATTTGTAGTACGTTTAGGGAGGTCCCGAAGAGCTCCCAAAACCGACTTCTTCGGGACGTCCGAAAGACGTCGGATTCCAGACATGTACTAGTTTTGTTTACGGGGTTTTGTTCGTATTACGAAGAAAAGGCTCATTAGGATATTGGGAGTGTGGTTAGTTGCTTTGGGTTCAGACCAAGGTTCAGACAGCGCGCATTGACACACACGTGGAGCCACATCCCGAGTCAAGCTTCTGCGCCCTGGCGTCATCGAGGAAAGTGGGCCAATAACGAACCTCCCTTCAAGTCCGAAAATGTAGCAAATTGCCTTTCCGGAAGCCAATAGCGGGCATTCTCCCTGGAGTGAAATGATGACGTTTGTGTCCCGGGCCTCGCACCACTACACTGTATTAATGAGCGGGGAGAGGCCGCACGCGGAAGCCGCCATTGTGGCCTGCTAAGTGCAGGATGTTTCGCGAGGGGGCGTGGCGCGGCGGGGCGGGGCGGGGCGGGGCGGGGCGGGGCGGGGCGGGGGGGGGGCGGGGCGGGGCGGGGCGTGCGACTGGCTGGTACCCCTGCGAGCGGGTGGCCCAGGTGCCCAGGTGGTCCAGCAAACTGATTCCGAGAGCCATTTTCGTCGCTCTGTCTCTCTCGCAATCGTGAGGCGTCCGCGCTGAGGTGCGAGAGAGACAGAGCGACTCTCGGAGTCATTCTACAGACAGGTGGACCGGACCAGCCGCCGCCAAGGAAGGTCTCGAAGAGCGCCCCGCTTCATTGCGTAATTTCCTAGCGCCAAAATTGGCGGTGTATTTGCATACGAATGCTCCTCGCTCGCACTTACGTCAGGCAGTCCAGAGTCATCGAACCTGCCCGTGCCGTGCGCAGCCGACTGATTCCGAGAGTCGTTTTCGTCGCTCTGTCTCTCTCGCACTCATGGGGCGTTCCGTCTAGGCGCGAGAGAGACAGCGCGACGAAAACGACTCTCGGAATCAGTGTCCTGAGCTGCGCGGTGTAGCGCTCCGTCGCTCTGTCTCTCTCGCACCCCTGCGGCTCGCGCCACGAGTGCGAGAGAGACAGAGCACGCCGCTTTGGCGCCTTTCTTCTCCGCGCCGCACCATCACTCACCCCTTTATTCCCCCGACACTTCAATTCTTCAAATAATGGGATAGCGCTTGCCTGCCGCGGACCTCGCGCTGCGATCCGCGCTGCCGACACGCCGCCAGCACACTGATGCCGAGCGTCGTTTTCGTCGCTCTGTCTCTCTCGCACTCACGGGGCGTCCGGGATAGGTGCGAGAGAGACAGGGCGCCTCTCGGAATGAGCCTGCACTGCAGCGCGATGACCTGCACCCCCTCCCCTCCCCCTTGGCGACGCCGCTGTGGCGAGTGTCAAGGCTGTGTGCCCCGGTGTCACGTTCATTGCCTCCGCTCACAACGGCCGCTGCAGGTCGCATTGTCTGCCTCGAGGGAATTCCCCCCACCCCCTTTCCCCCTTCCCCTTCTCCTCGTGGGCCGAAAAAGGTGCAGAGGGGGGGGGGATTTCTTTGCGGCTCATGGGAGCAGCTTATGGTGAGGACACGGGTATCATATGCTTTTGTTGTCGTGTGTGCTCGGCGGTGCGCTGTCTTCACGGCCATGCCGGGCAGATCGCAGTGGGCCGACCGGCGGAGACGGCCAAAACTCTAGACACGTTTTGAGCTCCAGAGTCGCTAAACGGGACTCGAACCGAACGTGTGACCCCACCATTGGATTGGTCTCCGAACGAGGAATCCGTTGGTGCGGTCATACGCTCGGTTCGATTCCCGCTTAGCGACTCTGGAGCTCAAAACGCGTCTCGAGTTTTGGCCGCCTCCACCGGTCCTCTGGCCCACTGTGCGAATGACCGAGGCCGACCGTGGGGTGAGGAGGTGAGGGGGTGAATTTTGCAAGGGTGCAGTAGAAAGATTCCAAGAGCCGTTTTCATCGCTCTTTCTCTCTTACACTCATGAGGCATCCCTTACAGGCACGTGAGAGACTGAGTGACGACAACGACTCTCGGAATCAGTCTGCAGTGTGGAACCAGTATAGAGCCTAAGCCATGCCGCGTCGTCGTGCGGCGTGCAGAGCAAGGGGCCTTACCCTTGTTGATTGTCCTGAAGGCGCGCGCACCGACACACACACACACACACACACTCGCGGGATGCCATGGCGATTGCGCGGCTAATTTGTCGGCATGCGAGACGGCGGGGATTGGGTTGCTCTTTGTTTGTAAAAGCACTCGGAGCGCACTGCACCGCACGTGTGTGCGACAGGGCGTGGCGCGGCGCGGCGCACGTGCAGAGCTAATTTATTTAATACGTGCAACGCCTTCCCATGACCCCCTCCGATTTTGACCAAAATTTTTTTCTGAGATGCCCTTATGGTAAGAAAAAACATCCCAAAATATTAGGTCGCTAAAAAATTTATTGGCCGAGAAAACCAATGTTTTCTAAATTTGCCACTTTTTTCACTTAATTTGGGAGTTTCTTTACTACTCTGAGGTTTTTGGTGCTAAGTGGCTGAAAATCAGTATTCTTATGTAAAATTGCCCAAGGAACAAGAATATGGTCACAGATTTGATCTACGACCGATATCTTGAGAAATACTTACCCAAAACGACAAAATTTTACTGAAAATACCCAAATTTTGGGGAAACGGTCAAAAATATTTTTTATCCACGATCCGTTGACGCCATCTTGTAGAAAAAGAGCTAATAAAGCTAATGAGCACACGCCCAGATTCGTAGCTCAAACCGTTTAGAAGCTGTAAGGCGTCAAAGTTTGAGGTTTTTTGAGGGGGCCTGAAAACCGGCACTTTTGACCTCTGCGCTCAATGTCCGGCACCCGAGCCGTACCAGCCATGATCCTTGCTTTCGAGGTGAGGTCTGCGTGCGCAATGGGAGTCAAGAAGAGGGTGAAGCGGCACAGCGTTTCTGAACAGGGTCCTCTTTAGAGCGCCTGAACAGCCGAGGGTTGGTAAGCTCACCAAGAGGCGCTTGGAAAGCACTCACCGCACCGTGGGCTCGCTCAAGGCCACGAACAATGCCATTCGGTGTCAGTCTAAAACTGTCGCCCTCGACAAGCTTCGGATTCTGTTGGCTGCCCCTTCCTTCTCTCTCTTTTCCACATGGTCCAAAGCCGTTGCCCCCGACCCCTCAACCTGCCCCCAATACCGGATATATTGTTTCAGATGAATTTCAAGCTTTTTGTCGGAAGCTGTCGCCCTTTGGTAAGCTTAGGAAGTTCTTCGGAATCTGTCGGCGTTTCCCCGGCGGTTTTCCCACTTTCCTAACCCTGAGGGGTCGAGGGCGAGGGGTTTGAAAAGTTGGGAAAGGGTGGAAAGCAGCAAGGGGCAGCCGACGACTTGCGATTCTCTCCCGAACCTTCCCGAGGGCAACAGCTTGAGCACGGTGAAAACGGAACTTGATTTTCCCAGGAAGCCTTTGGTAGAGACATAGGCCACTTCCAGGGAGTTCCTGGGAAAACCAGGTTCCGTTTTTACCGTGAGACCATAACCGAACAAAAGCTTGAAATTCGTCTCAAACAACACACAAGTTATCCAGTGTTTGGGAGCCTAAGGGTTCGAGGGCGGTGGTTCGGCAATGGGGGAAAGGAAGAAGAAGAAGAAGAAGAGTAAGGAGGGGGGTGGAGATTGCGGCCGACAGAATCCAAAGCTGTTAGAAGGCGTTAGCTCGCTGTCTGAAGGGTGAAACAGGTTTCCCCCTAAATTTGGACTTCTTAATAGGGTGAAACTTTCTATTTTCTCTGACCTTTTTCTGTAGTTTTATTCTCAAGGTTCAATACTTTAAGGAGGTATAAATAGGTATAAAATACGATATTATTGATTTCCGGAGCGAAACGCATGAGCTAAGCAAGCACCCCTACTGCGCATTACTTACACCTCATGCCAGCTTTTAAAATTTTCCCAATCCTGGTTGCGATTTTCCCTTACCTAATTACGGTTTTCCCTGACCTCCAATGCCTCTTTTAATTTCCCTTACTTTACTATGAATCCCCTTATTTCTCTGACCAGTGTGAACGTGTGAACCTTGCGTTGCCCTCGAGCTGTCGACCGCACTCTCAGACTGTTATTGACTTGTCTCTAGTTAAAGAGCATTTTACACAGCAATAAAAAGTACTGTTAATATCTATGTAAGATTTTGTTCGTTATATTGACCTAAGCAGATGATTTTCAAGCTTTTGTTCGGTTATGGCCTCAAGCTGTCGCCCTCAGGAAGGTTCGGGAGAGAATCGTAAGTCGTCGGCTGCCCCTTGCTGCTTTCCACCCTTTCCCAACTTTTCAAACCCCTCGCCCTCGACCCCTCAGGGTTAGGAAAGTGGGAAAACCGCCGGGGAAACGCCGACAGATTCCGAAGAACTTCCTAAGCTTACCAAAGGGCGACAGCTTCCGACAAACAGCTTGAAATTCATCTGAAACAATATATCCGGTATTGGGGGCAGGTTGAGGGGTCGGGGGCAACGGCTTTGGACCATGTGGGAAAGAGAGAGACGGAAGGGGCAGCCAACAGAATCCGAAGCTTGTTGAGGGCGACAGTTTTAGACTTACACCGAATAGCATTGTTCGTGGCCTTGAGCGAGCCCACGGTGCGGTGAGTGCTTTCCAAGCGCCGCTTGGTGAGCTTACCAACCCTCGGCTGTTCAGGCGCTCTAAAGAGGACCCTGTTCAGAAACGCTGTGCCGCTTCACCCTCTTCTTGACTCCCATTGCGCACGCAGACCTCACCTCGAAAGCAAGGATCATGGCTGGTACGGCTCGGGTGCCGGACATTGAGCGCAGAGGTCAAAAGTGCCGGTTTTCAGGCCCCCTCAAAAAACCTCCAACTTTGACGCCTTACAGCTTCTAAACGGTTTGAGCTACGAATCTGGGCGTGTGCTCATTAGCTTTATTAGCTCTTTTTCTACAAGATGGCGTCAACGGATCGTGGATAAAAAATATTTTTGACCGTTTCCCCAAAATTTGGGTATTTTCAGTAAAATTTTGTCGTTTTGGGTAAGTATTTCTCAAGATATCGGTCGTAGATCAAATCTGTGACCATATTCTTGTTCCTTGGGCAATTTTACATAAGAATACTGATTTTCAGCCACTTAGCACCAAAAACCTCAGAGTAGTAAAGAAACTCCCAAATTAAGTAAAAAAAGTGGCAAATTTAGAAAACATTAGTTTTCTCGGCCAATAAATTTTTTAGCGACCTAATATTTTGGGATGTTTTTTCTTACCATAAGGGCATCTCAGAAAAAAATTTTGGTCAAAATCGGAGGGGGTCATGGGAAGGCGTTGCACGTATTAAATAAATTAGCTCGCAGCGAGCAGGCCAAGTAGTGCACGGCTGATTTACACGGCCGGCATGTGTGCGAATAACGAGCGTCGCGTCCTTTGCCGCCACGCCGCGCTCCGTCTCCCTCGCACCTACACGGGGCCGTCCATGAATGCGAGAGAGACGGAGCGACGAAAACGACTCTCGGAATCAGTCTGCGGCATTCCGAAAAGCGGAGCGCGGAGCGCTTTCTGTGTTTTTGTCTCTCACGGCAATGAGAAGGCAATGCGGCCAATAGTCCGTCGGACGGTGCCGCGGTGTGCTGGCTTCATTAGGCACGCGTTCTGACGCGCGCGCGCGAGAGAGAGAGAGAGAGAGAGAGAGAGAGAGAGAGAGAGAGAGAGAGAGAGAGAGAGAGAGAGAGGCAGTAAGAGCTCTGGTCTGGCCCAAGAGAGCGCCTGCGGCATGGGCCAGCCCGCCACGCGCCGCTGTTCGGCGGGGCGGCCTACCCTGCCGACTGCAGGCGCTCTCCAGAGGCCGAGCGGAGTCTCCTTTCTCGCAGGGTGTACGGCACTGCAGCGGCGTCGGGAATGCAACCAGATATCCGTGTGTGTGTGTGTGTGTGTGTGTGTGTGTGTGTGCGTGCGAGAGAGAGAGAGTGAGAGACGCGCGCGCGTGCTCTCTCTCTCTCTCTCTCTCTCTCTCTCTCTCTCTCTCTCTCTCTCTCTCTCTCTCTCTCTCTCTGTGTGTGTGTGTGTGTGTGTGTGTGTTTGTTTGTTTGTTTGTGTGCAACAATCATAACAAACGTCGCGGGCACAGCCAATGAGAGAGGAGGGCGATGGCCGTGAATACATTTCCGCCGTATCGGGCCGTTGCCTTGCCTCCATGCATTCCGCGCGCCGCGCGATGCACACTGTCTGTGGGTGCCCTAGCGTCCGCGGGTTCGACTCCCCCCGCCCGCCGCCCCTCGCAGCCCTTTTCTCGGGAACTCGCTGCTGCCTGGCGCGCTATCCGATGCGCACACCACACCGTCCCTTCGCCCATTGTGCCGCCCAGGAGGCAGTGCCCTGTGCGGACCGATTCCGAGAGTCGTTTTCGTCGCTCTGTCTCTCTCGCACCCATGCGGGACGCCCCATGAGTGCGAGAGAGGCAGCGCGACGAAAACGACTCTCGGAATCGGTCTTCTGGCTTGCTTTGCCGGCGCAGAGAGCAAAGCCGTCGGTCCTAGGTTCAAATCCCCGCAGGGTCACTCCATTTTTCTTCCAAGGCTGCCGTTGGTTGCTGCTTGCCCGTCCGTCTTTCTCTCACGAGGCGCGCGGCGTGCGCGTGCGGCGCGTGTTCGTCTCGTCGTGCGTCTGCATTATTTTTTCGCCCCGCCTAATGAAAACGCGGCCGCACTGCGCGGCACTGCGGTTATGCCGCCGCGCGGCCCAGCAGACTCATTCCGAGAGTCGTTTTCGTCGCTCTGTCTCTCTCGCTCTCATGGGGCGTCCCGTATGGGTGCGAGAGAGACGGAGCGGCGGACGCGACTCTCGGAATCAGTCTGCTGCTCGGCCAGGTCCACGACGCGGCCCATTGTTTCGCCTCTTGTTGTTGTTGGTTTTGTTACGATTATTATTATGGAGATGATTCCACCGACGTGATGTTGTTGTTGTTGCTGCGAATGTGGACGATGCGTGCGGATGGGAGGCGAGATTACGCGCCGCGAGTCCAAATACCGGAATAATAATGTAAGCGGCACAATGACCGCTCTTTATTTAAATTCAAAGGACCGATAATGTGGCTCGGCGTCGCTCTGTCTCTCTCGCACTCACGGGGCGTCGCGAAGGGGGTGCGACGGAGACGGCGAGCGGCCCGCTCGGCAGTGGACCAGTGGACCGCCCAGCCGGCCGAGGCAAACCTTTGCTGCGGAATGCGAGAGCAGGATGGACGCGCTGCACTTTCTGTCGCTCTGTCTCTCTCGCACCCCTGCGCGACGCCCCACGAGTGCGAGAGAGAGACAGAGCGACCGTTTCGGAGCGCCGGCTGCCTGCATGGGACGGTGACGAGCTGGTGCATTACTGCGTCCGACGCTCGGTCCATAACGCCTGGAATGCTGGACTGCCGCTGCAGACTGATTCCGAGAGTCGTTTTCGTCGCTCTGTCTCTCTCGCTCTCATCTCACAGGGAGTCCCGTATGGGTGCGAGAGAGACAGAGCGACGACTGTCGGAATCAGTCCGCTGTCTCCGCGCTGTCACGAGGCGCGGCGTGTCGTGGGTGGCTCGCAGTGCACGTCCTGTTGCGGCATCTTTAGCTCCGTCCATCTGTCTGTCTGTCTGTTTGTCTGTCAGCTCGTCTGTCTGTCAGCTCGTCTGTCTGTCAGCTCGTCTGTCTGTCAGCTCGTCTGTCTGTCAGCTCGTCTGTCTGTCAGCTCGTCTGTCTGTCAGCTCGTCTGTCTGTCAGCTCGTCTGTCTGTCTGCTCGTCTGTCTGCCAGCTCGTCTGTCTGCCAGCTCGTCTGTCTGTCTGCTCGTCTGTCTGTCTGCTCGTCTGTCTGTCTGCTCGTCTGTCTGTCTGCTCGTCTGTCTGTCTGCTCGTCTGTCTGTCTGCTCGTCTGTCTGTCTGCTCGTCTGTCTGTTTGTATGCTCGTCTCTCTGTCTGCTCGTCTGTCTGTCTGCTTGTCTGTCTGTCTGCTCGTCTGTCTGTCTGTCCGCCTGCTCGTCTGTCCGTCCGTCGCTTTGTCTGCAGTGCTCCCATGTCGGCTCGATAAAGATCGGCAGAGCGGCCCGGCGAGTGGCAGTCTAGGAGTGCCGGGCGCAGCGCGCGCTGCGGCCCCATGGGGGTAGTGACCGCGTTGGATGCGTCCGGCCAGCCGGCAGGGCCGACATCGCAGCGACATGGCCGTGGCATCACCACCGCCACATCACCACCACCACATCACCACCGCCACATCACCACCGCCACATCACCACCGCCACATCACCACCGCCACATCACCACCGCCACATCACCACCAGCACATCTCGCGCGCTGATGACATCACAGGGACGTGACCGCGTAAAAACGAACGGGGCGCAACGGACACAGCGTGCAGCGGTGCGCTGGTTCTGCGGTAACGACCGTGGGGTCGTTCGCGACACTGTTGGGCGGTGGTGCAGTGTGTCCTCGAAGCATGCCTCGTGGGTCCATTATGCACAGTGGGCCAGGAGACCGGTGGTGGCGGTCAAAATCACGGACGCGTTTCGAGCTCCAGAGTCGCTAAATTGGACTCGAACCGAGCGTGTGACCCCACCAATGGATTGCTTTCCCGACGAGGAGTTCATTGGTGGGGTCACACGTTCGGTTCGAGTCTCATTTAGTAACTCTAGCGTGTCCCCTTCAGACATTTCTGCCCGAGCGCACCCCTGCCCCTGCCGCCGCGAGTCCGCCGTCGCGGCGACGATGCGCGCGGATTTCTCCGTGTGTGGTCTTGTTCGCACGTGGCGCGCGGCCGGGCCGGTCAGCCCGCCAAGCCGCCAAGCCGCCCTCGCGCTCGCCACGTTCTCACTTCGCGGACCTGACCAGCGCAACCCGACGCAACGCGTCCGCGCTAAACACACGCACTCGCACACACACACACACACACACACACACACACACACACACACACACACACTCACACACACACACACACACTCTCACACACACACACACACTCTCTCATACACACACACACACACACACACAAACACACACACACGACACACACACACACGACACACTCACACACACACACACACACACTCACACACACAAACACGCACACGCACGCCCTCGAGACGAGAGGAGCAACAAAGTCACGTAACTTGGATGCAAATTGGACACGGCGCGTAAGTGATGAGCACCACGGCGGCGGTGCTGCTCGCCTCATCACTTGCTTTCACTGACCGACGCCTCTCACCCCGGCCGACCCGCGGGCCGACGCGGCGGGCGTCGCGGAGATGAGCCTCCTAGGCAAAGAGAGAGGGAGAGGGAGAGGGAGAGGGAGAGAGAGAGAAGGAGAAAGAGAGAAGGAGAGAGAGAGAACGGGAGGAAATGAGTGAGAGGGAGAGAGAGAGAGAGTGAGAGAAAGAGAGAGAGAGAGAGAGAGAGAGGAGATTCCGTCGTCGCGGGGGGCCTCGACACCTGTGCAGCTGTGCCAGGCGGGGCCGGGCTGGGCGACGAGGAAGGAAGAGTGGCTGGGCGTGGGCGGCGATGATGTCGCACGTCAGCGCCTCGCTGCGCCTGGCTTTGCCCGGCCGGCCGACCGGCTGGAGTAACTGGCCACTCAATTAGCGCCGCAGCCGCCAGCCTGGAGGCTCATTCCGAAGACGGCGCTCTGTCTCTCTCGCACCCGTGGGGCCCTCCGCATGCTCCGTGGCGGTGCGAGAGAGACAGAGCGACGGCTGCGCTGGAGTGCCGGAGGAAGGAGCGCTTGCAGCTGCGCGGCATATAGTTCCTGCTCGCGGACAATACCCCCGGCGGCGTGTTTTCGAACCCTCCCCGCCAACGACACCGCGCTGCACAGTGGGCCAGAAGACCGGCGGAGGTGGACAAAACTCTAGACGCGTTTTGAGCTCCAGAGTCGCTAGACAGGCCTCGAACCGAGCGTGTGACCCCACCAATGGATTCCTCGTTCGGAGAGCAATACATTGGTGGGGTCACACGTTCGGTTCGAGGCACATTTAGCGACTCTGGAGCTCAAAACGCGTGTAGAGTTTTGTCCTCCTCCACCGGTCTTCTGGCCCACTGTGCGCCGTGCGCCCCGTAAAGCAATATTTGCTAGTCGTGCCGCAGCCGCGGGCGGTCTGGTTCTCGGATAAGGCACCGACGATAGGCAGCGCGGCGCGGCCATAAGAGGCACACAGCAGGACAATTCCGAACGGCGTCGCTCTGTCTCTCTCGCGCTCACGCGGTGCCCCGTAGGGGTGCGAGAGAGACCGACCGCAGCACTCCTCGAAGTCACCGCCCTGCTGGACCTGCAGCTGGAGAAGCAGTCCGAGTGCCAGCACGGCGAGTGGCTGCCCGATGGCGATGTTGCGTGCGTGCCGGTGCTTGGCCGTGTTTTGGCGTGCTGGCCGCGCCGGCCGCCGTGCCGGTGTAAGCGGCGAAGTGTACCCCCCGGCCCAGGGAACCCTCGGGTACAACTCGCCTAGGACCAAGGTACCCGGGGGTACACAACGCCTAGGCTCAATGTACCCCGGGTACCTCAGGCCTGGGGGGTACACTGAGCCTAGGCGAGTTGTACCCCGGGTACAAAAAGCCTAGGCGAGTTGTACCCGGGGTACAAAAAGCCTAGGTGAATTGTATCCTCCCTCATCCGAGGGGAGGATACAACTAGCCTAGGCGAGTTGTACCCCGGGTACAAAAAGCCTAGGCGAGTTGTACCCGGGGTACAAAAAGCCTAGGTGAATTGTATCCTCTCTCGCCGAGGGAGGATGCAACAAGACGAGGGGATTTATATTCTTCCCCGGCAGGATTGTGATGCGTCAATGGTTGGTTTTTAATTGAACCGACGGAAGACTTCTAAAACTGAATTGTCCTACCAATCCTAACCAAACCTAACGGGCTCGTGACAGATCTTACTCTACTCGCGACAGATCTGATTCTCAAAAGAAATCGTACAACCTTTCCTAACCAAACCTAACGGGCTCCCCTTGGATGGAGGAGGATACAATTTGCCTAGGCTTTTTGTACCCCGGGGTACAATTCGCCTAGGCTAGTTGTATCCTCCCCTCGGATGAGGGAGGATACAATTCACCTAGGCTTTTTGTACCCCGGGTACAACTCGCCTAGGCTTTTTGTACCCGGGGTACAACTCGCCTAGGCTCAGTGTACCCCCCAGACCTGAGGTACCCGGGGTACATTGAGCCTAGGCGTTGTGTACCCCCGGGTACCTTGGTCCTAGGCGAGTTGTACCCGAGGGTTCCCTGGGCCGGGGGGTACACTTGTCCGCCGACACCGGCAGACGCCTTGGGTTGCGCATACCTTTCGCGGCTTCGCCGGCCGTCGACCAGAGCGGCCGGATTCCGAACGGGGTGTCCTGCCCGTCGGTCTGTCCTGCCTCTCTCGCACCCTTACGGGCCGCCCCGGGAGTGCGAGAGAGAGAGAGGCCTCCCGCACAGTGGGCCAGAAGACCGCTGGAGGCGGTCAAAACCCCGCGGACGCATTTTGAGCTCTAGAGCTAAATGGGACTCGAACCGAACGTGTGACCGCACCAATGGATTGCTCTTGGAACGAGGAATGCATTGGTGGAGTCACACGCTCGGTTTGAGTCCTGGTTAGCGACTCTGGAGCTCAAAACGCGTCTCGAGTGTTGGCCGCCGGCGCCGGTGTCCTGGCCCACTGTGTGTCGTTTGCTTGCTGCAGCGTCTTTAGGCTATTATTCCATCGTTATTCCGCGTGGATCGGGACGGCGGACTCGCCACCGGAAATGAGTCGGTGGTTCGCGTCGCCGGCCTCTGTTCTGCGTCAAACTGCACGCCGAGGCCTTGAGGCTGGCCGACTCCAACCAGCGCTTTCGTCGCTCTGTCTCCCTCGCACTCATGGGGCGGTGCGCACAGGTGCGAGAGAGACAGAGCGACGCCGCGCTGCTCGGCATCAGACAACTGGAGGTCAAGTTTGAGCCGCGGGGCTTGCAGCTTGTTACCGGCGGCTGCAGGCTGGTTCCGAGCACTGCTCTCGTCGCTGTCTCGCTCCCACCCACACGGGACGCCCCATGAGTGCGAGAGAGACAGAGCGGTGCTCGCTGAATCAGCCGACTGACGACTGCCGGCCTGCCCGCCACCTGTTGCGCAGAGTGAAGCGAAGCTCGCCCAGAAATGCAGACAATCTTCGAGACGCACCGGACAAATAGGCGGCCCTGTAGGTAATCTCGGCCCTGACAATGCCGAAAGGAGGGCGGGGGCACAGCCACCACACCGCAAGCGATCCGAGTGAACGACCGGCCCACAGTGGGCCAAAAGACCGCTGGAGGCGGCTAAAACCCTCGATGCGTTTTGAGCTGCAGAGTCGCTAAGTGGGACTCGAACTGAACGTGTGACCCGACCAATGGATTGCTCTCCGAAGGAGGAATCCATTGGTGGGGTCACACGCTCGGTGCGCGGCCCATTTAGCGCCTCTGGAGCTCAAAACGCGTCTAGAGTTTTGTACGCCTCCACCGGTCTTCTGGCCCACTGTGCGTCCCGCGGTTCGCGGCTCGGCGGCCATTGAGGCTTCGTCGTGGCGATCGGCACGTCGAGGCGTCGCCGCGCCGCCGCGCCCATTCGCAGTGTCGCGAGCCTTCGTTTGCAATGCAATGGTGATTCTATGCCGGGCTGGGCTGGTCGCTCTGTCTCTCTCGCACCTCTACGGGACGCCCCGCGAGTACGAGAGAGACAGAGCGATGAAAGCACTGGTCGGAATCAGCAGCTTGGGTGATGCCGCGCAGATGGCCGTCGCCCTGTCTCTCTCGCACTCACGGGGCGTCCGGTAGAGGTGCGACAGAGAGAGAGAGAGAGAGAGAGAGAGAGAGAGAGAGAGAGAGAGAGAGAGAGAGAGACCGGCAGTGCAGTGCCCGGCGAGGAGGAAACGCGGTCCGCGGAATGTGTCGTACTGTCCTGCCAGCGATAGGGCCGCGGCTCTGAATCCGAGAGCGAGACCACGGAGACCACGCCGGCAAGGCGCTGGGCGTTACAGTGGCGTCGCCGCGGCTAGGCGTCCCATTGGCCGCTAATGGGAGACTTGTCGGGGCCTTGCAGTGCAGCGTGCTGACGGCGTGCCTCTTTTTGCCCGCAGGCGAGTCCTCCGGGTCGGCGTCCGAGTCGGGCCGGCCGCGCGCGTCCACGCTGCGGCGCAGCGCCAGTGAGCGGCTGGCCGTGCCGCCGCGGCGGTCCTCGGCCAGGGACGGCGTCGGCGGCCCCCGGCCCGTGCACCAGCCCGGCGACATGTTCAACGACACGATGCGGCTGCGGCTGCGCGCCGCGCGCCCGTCCAGCCGGGCCGTGTTCAGCGACGACAGCAGCGGCGCGGAGGACGCGGCCAGCCCGCGCAGGCTGAGCGTCGGCAGCCAGCGGCCGCGGGAGCCGCCACCGCCGCCGCCGCCCAGCGAGGCCACGCCCGTGTCCAGGACCGCCATGGCGCCGCGCCGCGTCCTGGTGACCACGCCGACCACGCCGACGTCGCCGACGTCCTGCCCGCTGGGCGAGCGGCCCACCCCCATCGGCCGCACCAACAGCAACGCCAAGGCCTTCGAGGAGCGCGTGCGCGGCACGACCTCAGTGCACCGCCTGGAGATCAAGAACGTGCTGTTCGACGAGCCGCCCAGTCTGGACATCGACGCGCTGGCGCAGCGCACCACGTCCATCTTCATCGACGGCGGCAGCCCGGCCAGTGTGGCGGCCAGTGTGGCGGAGCCGCAGCCGGTGGCCGAGCCGCAGTGCACGCCCGCGGGCAACAAGGTGACCATCAGCGTGGGCGGCACGGGCGGCAGCGCGGCCGGCGACATCGACTACCAGGACGTGGCGGCCCTGGCGCGCTCCGCTGTGCTGCGGCCCGTGGTGCGGCCCGTCGTCATCCCCGTGGCGCACCAGAACCACTGCAGCCGCGTCGAGATCGGCGACCACAGCGACGAGAAGCGCACCAGCACCAAGATGACGGTGCGCATCGGCGGCTCTGGCGCGGACGGCGACGAGGGTAGCCCCGTGCCGGCGGCGGCCGCCACGCCGCGCGGCCGGGCCACGCCGTCGACGCCGACGTCGGAGCCGGCGGACAACGTGGTGACGCTGCGGCGGAAGCGGTCCGAGCCCGCCGAGACCATCAACCTGCTGATCGCGGAGAGCGTGGACCCGGTGGACGCGGTGCGGCGGAACCTGGTGCCGCACGTCTGCGGCGGCACGCCGACCACGCCGACCACGCCGGTGTCCGAGGCCCCCGCCGCCACGCCTACGCCGCCCTGCTCGGGAGGCAGCAGCCGCAGCAACAGCTTCGACGAGTCGGACCCGGAGCAGCAGCGGCCGGAGCGCGCCAAGGCCGTCGGCGTGGTGGCCTCCAGGGGCAAGTCCGGCGCCGACATCATGCGCGAGGTGCTGAGCCTGGGCGCCGGCCGGCCGGACGCCGCCGTCGACAACGCCAAAGAGTGCCAGGAGAAGGAGGAGGGCCGCTCCAAGTTCTACGTGTGGGTGGACACGGAGGGCCGCGACCACGCCGAGGACGGCCTGGCGGACGGCCTGGCGGACCACTGCAAGGACGACTTCAACCACTACGAGATGATCCGGGACCCCATCTACGAGGAGATCCACGTCCACGACGACCAGGATGACGACGTGCCGCCGCCGCTGCCGCTGTCGCCGCCGCCGCTCGAAGACAAGATGGCCTGCTGCAGGTACGAATGCAGTTGCACCAAGGATTTGTTTTTCCCCCGCGACTTTAACGCCACTTTGAGATTAGCCTGGAGGCCAATCGCGTCTGGGTGCCTGCACTGCAGACTCGCAGAGGCCGGTGCGTCTCGGTGCAGTGGTCGCACTCGTGGCTAATGGCCAAGCGGCCAAGCCAGCAGACTGATTCCGAGAGTCGTTTTCGTCGCTCTGTCTCTCTCGCACCTACACGGGACGACTTGCGAGTGCGAGAGAGACGGAGCGACGAAAGCGACTCTCGGAATCAGTCTGCAGGCGGCGTGCAGTAGTGGCTGTCCCCCGTGTCCCACTTGGCGCCGCTCCAAAGGGCTCACGGCGTTCGAAGGGCTTGCAGTGTAGGGCCGGGGGGCCCAAGGGCGCAGGCCAGGGTGTCTCTGCTGTGCCATTTGTGTGCCACTGCGATTCTGAGACCAGGAGCCCAGACGCGGGCTAGTCACAGTGGGCCAGAAAGCCGGTGGAGGCGGACAAAACTCAAGCCGCGTATTAATCGCTAAACAGGTCTCGAGCCGAACGTGTGACCCCACCAATGGATTCCTCGTTCGGAGAGCAATCCATTGGTGGGGGTCACACGTTCGGTTCAAGTCCGATTTAGCGACTCTGGAGCTCAAAACGCGTCCAGAGTTTTGGCCGCCTGCACCGGTCTTCTGGCCCACTGTGCGTGTGGCCTCTGTCGGAGACCTCAACGCAGGAGACACATGACAGCGTTAGGTCACTTGATTTTGAGATGACTGCCGTTCACGGTTTCGGGCATTGTCTTTGCTAACGCACTCCGTCTCCTCGATCGCCAGGTCCATCTTCGAGGGCGCCTCCAAGGACGACATCCTGAGCTACCTGGTGGACGCGCGCGAGCGCGGCATCGTGCCGGCCTCCTCGGAGGAGATGTACTTCGGCGGCAGCGGCAGCTCGACGGGGCTGTGCGACGAGGCGGAGGAGATGGACTCGGAGGACTCGCAGCCGCAGCACTCGCGGCAGACCTCGCTGGACCTGACGGAGCTCAGCTCGCGCGTGTCACAGCTCAGCAACACGAGCGACTCCAGCGAGGACTCCGTCACCCTCATCGCCAGCGACGCGCACGACGACAGCAAGGTGGGTGTCCGAGACCTCGTCCGAGACAGGAGAAGCAGATTGCACCGTGGGCCAGAAGACCGATGAAGAGGTGGCCAAAATCCCGGACGCGTTTTGAGCTCCAGAGTCGCTAAGTGGGACTCGAACCTAAGGTGTGACCCGACCAATGCATTGCTCTCCGAATGAGGAATCGCTATGCGGGCCGGGGCCGCACAGTGGGCTAGAAGACCTCTGGCCAAAACTCTAGACGCGTTTTGAGCTCCAGAGTAGCTAAGCAGGACTCGAACCGAACGTGCGACCCTACCAATGGATTGCTCTCCGAACGAGAATCCATTGGTGGGGTCTCACGATCGGTTCGAGTCCTTTAGCGACTCTCGAGCTCAAACAGTGGCGTATCAGGCACCGGGTCGGAGGGTCAGCTGACCCCCCAGTTTTTGAGCTGCCCCGGGTCACTCCCCTGTGAGGTAGGCAACTTGCAATACATTGACCCCCCAACTTTTTTGACGTTCCTACGCGCCTGAGCTCAGAACGCGCCTGCAGTTTTTTTATTCCGTCTCTCTCGCGCTCACGGGGCGTCCTGTATAAGTGCGAGAGAGACAGAGCGACGAAACCGACTCTCTGACTCAGCCTGCTGCGCGCGGAAAGGGTCGACGGCGACCTCTGGGCAACCTGTCAAGGAGGGCCGCGGCCGCGGCGCGCGCTTCTTGCGTTCCTTCTTCTGCGGACTGATTCCGAGAGTCGTCTTCGTCGCTCCCTTCTCTCTCTCGCATCCGTTCGGAACACTCCTTGAGTGCGAGAGAGACAGAGCGACGAGACGGCCCGTAACTGCAGCTTCTGCTGCGCGTTTTTGTGCCCCGCCGAGGCGTGGCGGCGTGGCGGTCAGTAGTCCGCCTCGAGGGCGTCCGCGGCACGGCGCTGCCAGCATCCGGTCCCTTTTCCTCCGGCCTCGCGTCCACCGCGTCCTTCCCTTCCGGACGTCGCACAGTGGGCCAGAAGACCGGCGGAGGCGGCCAAAACTCTGGACGCGTTTTGAGCTCCAGAGTCGCTCTGCAGGACTCGAACCGAACGTGTGACCCCACCAATGGATTCGTCGTTCGGAGACCAATCCATTGGTGGGGTCACACGTTCGGTTCGAGTCCCATTTTAGCGACTCTGGAGCGTCCGGGATTTTGACCGCCTCCACCGGTCTTCTGGCCCACTGTGAGTCCTCCGCGTCCTTCCCATCCGGACGTCGCTTCTTCTCTTCCTGCCTCTCGTTACCGCCACGCGGGACGCGCTCCCTAATGCGGCGTGATTGGTTAAGTGTGAAAACGTTTCACCTTTTTTTTATCTAGTGTCCTTGGTTTTTACCGGGACTGTACTTAGGCCCGCCGCGCCGCGCTTCTAATCCGGCGAGTCATTTATTTGGACTCTTGGCGCGCTTTTTACTCCCGCGCAGAGAAAGTGGATCCGCCGCGCCGCAGCCAACAGTGCCGCGGTCTCTTTCGCTCTAGTGCAGCGTCCCGCAGTGGTGCGAGAGAGACAGAGCGACGGAATCGCAATCGCTCGACGGCGACGTGATGATCGCCGGTCGAATCGATCGACGGCCGTGCGCGTGGGTTCGAATACCCGTTCCTCCCCGCCTTTTTTGTGTCGCTTCGCGGACGTTTGCGGCAGTGCAGCGATGTAGGGTGCCGCGTCGCCGCGGCGCTGCGAGGCCGCATGCGTTACTTTTTATCGGGTAACGGGAACGCTTGTGCGCCGAGGCGGTTACGACCAGTAACCGTGCGCGACGGCGGCGCCGTGCCGTGCCGTGCCGTGCCATGCCGTGCCGTGCCGCGCCGTGCCGTGCCGTGCCGTGCCGTGCCGCGCCGTGCCGCGCCGTGCCGCACCATGCCGTGCCGTGCCGCGCCGCGATGCGTCCTGGCGTTATGAGGTGACCCCAGTTGAGAGCGGGAAGGCGGGCAGCGGGTATTACCCTGTTTCCGCTTTAGACTGCGGAACGGCGCGGACACTGGTCACAGTGTAGGTCACGGTCGCCGTGGTTACGGCCGTGGGGGCGACCGGCTCAGCGAAGTTGACAATTGCTCGTGCAAACCGTAAAGGTGACCACCGCACAGTGGGCCAGAAGACCGGTGGAGACGGGCAAAACCCCGGACGCGTTTTGAGCTCCAGAGTCGCTAAACGGGGCTCGAACGGAACGTGTGACCCCACCAATGGATTGCCCGTTCGAAGAGCAATGCATTGGTGGGGTCACACGTTCGGTTCGAGTCCTGCTAAGCGACTCTAGAACTCAAAATGCGTCTAGAGTTTTGGGCGCCGATGAAGATCTTCTGGCTCACTGAGCAGTGGAGGCTTTCATATTGCACAGGAGCCCGCCATGGAGTTGTCCATAGAGGCTGCTTTGGGGATGTTCGTGGAGGCCACTGAGGGGATAGTGTCCGTCCATGGCGATGTGGCCATGGCTTTTATGAAGGCCATGGCAACCATGAAGGCCATTAGGAAGGCCATAAAGGAGGCCGTGGAGAAGGCCATGGAGGAGACCGTGGAAAAGGCCAAGGAGAATACTTTGAAGAAGATAAGGCCCCTCTGCCCACTTTAGAACGCACTCAATACACTCTCTGCATGTGATGTGCGAGTGTGTGATGTGACGCCTCAGTCGGCGCTTGGTTATAGAACACCTAGGAATGACAGTGTGTGCACGCCGTTTCTGACGCCGTTGTCCTCCTTGCAGGTGCGGCGCGCCGCGGCGGACATCGAGCGTAACGACTCTGGCGTGGGCTCGGAGACGTCGCGGACCTCGAGGGCGCGGTGGCAGCAGCTGCCCGCGGACCAGCGCGACCAGCGGCACGGCTGCGAGGACTGCGAGATGCCCGTGGAGACGCAGGTCACCGACAGGTACGTCCACTGTCAAACCATGTTGATGCACGTGTGGGCAAGGAGACCGGCGCCGGCCGGCGGTCAAGACTCCAGCAGCGTTTTGAGCGGCAGAGTCGCTAAATGGGACTCGAACCGAACGTGTGACCCCACCTTCTTCGAATGAGGAATCCATCGGTGGGGTCACACGCTCGGTTCGAGCCCCCCATTTAGCGACTCTGGAGCTCAAAACGCGTTTAGAGTTGGCCGCCGGTGCCGGTCTTCTGGCCCACTGTGGTAACTAACCTAGTGGCGAGCCGACCTGAGAGGGAGTGGGAGCACAGTGTAGCGCTAGTTGCCTACTTACCGGGCAAAGTGTTGCTTTTTGTCGACCTTTCGGGCGGATATCCAGGTGTCATGTGGGGGGAGGGGGGGGGGAAGAAATTGCCCTTTTACCCTCTTGATCCGCGCTCGCTACGTCCGCTGTAGAACCTTGTTAATGCATCCACGTCTGCTACTTGCCGTTACTTCCTTTTTTCATTGCAAGTCGTCGGATTTACGAGTGTGGGCTAACTGCTACCTCTCGCATTGCTCTCGCACGCCGCGTCCTTTTGTAGGGTGCGAAATTTCTCTTCCCTCGTGCGTGGCCTTTCGGCCGCCTTCCCGGCCTGCAGGCTGGTTCGCGAGAGTCGTCGCTCTGTCTCTCTCGCACCTATGCGGGGCGCCGCATGACTGCGAGAGAGACAGAGCGACGAAGACGACGCTCGGGCGGCCTGCTCTAGCGCCTCTAGGGCTGCCGGACCGGGGCGAATAAACGCAGATAAGCTGCGAGCCGCGCTGGCGAGCCAGGCCGGTTCCGAACAGCGTCTCGTCGCTCTGTCTCTCTCGCACTCCCACGGGCCGCCCGGCCGCCCCGTGAGTGCGAGAGAGACAGACGGAGCGGAACGCGCTGCGCGGCCTGCGGGACGGCAGCGGCGTTCAGTGCCGGTCTAACCTTCACCTCGCGATGCTTCGCGCTTCGCGACGGGCAGAGGCGAGACTGGCCGCGACCAGACGCCGCGCTTAATTGCTTTATTTGCAGACATAGTAAAGAGGAGGCCGAGCCGCTCTCTCTCTCCCTCTCTCTCTCTCTCTCTCTCTCTCTCTCCCTCCCCCCCCTCTTTCTCTCTCTCTCTCCTCTCTCTCTCTCTCTCTCTCTCTCTCTCTCTCTCTCTCTCCCTCCCCCTCTTTCTCTCTCTCTCTCTCTCTCTCTCTCTCTCTCTCTCTCCCTCCCTCCCCCCCCCTCTCTCTCTCTCTCTGTCTCCCTCCCCCCTCCTCTCTCTCTCTCTCTCTTACTCTCTTACTCTCTCACTCACTCTGTCTCTCTACCTCCTACTCTCTAACCCTCCGTCCCACAGTGCACTGTGGGCGATACACGGTCCTCCTCGCCCACCCTCTGGCTTCAGACTGATTCCATGCAGGAGGTCCTTCTCTCCACGGAAAAAAATACTTAGTCAGTCCGACCAAATTTTAGTTACCAATGCTTCGGTTGGTTTTGGCCCAACTAAGATGTTCCGTACCAGTAACGAAAATTTCGTCGGAAGAGCAGAAACGTTTGTTGCCACAACGAATCTATCGTTGCAGCAGCAAATTGATTCGTTGCAGTAGCCGACTCTTAATGCGGTCGTGCCAACCAATGAATTGCAACGAACTGCTGCAACGAACTTTCCGCTGTTCTAACAAATTTTTCGTTCTTCGAACGCAATTTTCGTTACTGGAACAAAAAAATCTTAGTTGGGCCAGAACCAACCGAAACATTGGTTGGACCAACTAATTATTTTTTTGCGTGTCTCTCTCGCACTCAAACGGTTCTCGCCATGAGTGCGAGAGAGACAGACCGATGCGACCCCCCGCTGGGCTACGCTGGGCCGGAGCGCGACCTTTCGGACCTACACTGCCCGGGTGCAATAATGTCATAGATGCAGATCCCCCTTCCCCTTCCTTTCCCCTTCAGGGATTACGCTGCTTTGCGGTCGGACTGCCGCCGTTCTGCATGCCAGGCGACACAGCCTCTACGCCTGATTTCACTCGGGCTGCAGACTGATTCCGAGAGTCGTTTTCGTCGCTCTGTCTCTCTCGCGCCTCTATGCGGGACGCCCCCGCCCCGTTGGTGCTAGCAGGCAGACGGAGCGACGACCGTCGGAATCAGTCTGCAGATACCCGACTTTGTTTTGGGACCGTGTGTGTGTGTGTGTGTGTGTGTGTGTGTGTGTGTGTGTGTGGAGTCAAGTGTGTTTGTGAGTTTGTTCCTCACTTTCTCCGAAAGCCCCGCATCGCGAGGCATGGAGAGGCACGCACACAAGGTGGGCCCGGGCCAAGTCGGGCCGCCGGGCCAAAGGTAATAAGGTACCGCGACGAGCGAAGGCCTCCCCCCCCCCTTTCTTTCCCTCCGCAACGCGCGCCACACACTCCTTGTCCAAATCAGTTCACGTTTTCGTCAAAGAAAAAGGTTGGCTAACGCGAAGAAAATAATGGCATTTGGTTTTGAAGTGTCTCATTCACAATCGTTTGTAGCGCAAAGGGGTGGTGGGAAAATTTAAGTGACAAAGGTACACCTCTGGAAATTCGAGCAAAGTCTGTGTTGGAAAAGGGTAAATTTTGGGGTGTGTTTTCCCGCTTTTTTGGCAGTGGAGTCACGTCTGCTCCTGTTCGTGAGCGCAGCGTGCGCCTTGTGTGTTTAGCGGTGACCGCAGCGGGAGATCGACTTGAGGTGTAGTGGAGGTGGCCCTGGCCCACCGCGGTCCGGCCACCCCGCCTCTGAATCCGAGAGTCGTTTTCGTCGCTCTGTCTCTCTCGCGCCCATGAGGAACGCCCCGTGAGTGCGAGAGAGACAGAGCGACGAAAGCGACGCTGAGTCTCCTGGACCGCGCATCGGGACCTTTATTACAGCCTCCTCGGTTCGGCCCGGTTTATAAGGCGAGGGTCTCGTTTCCCCGCCTTGTGCTGCAATTACAGCCAGTAAACGGAATGGAATGGATGGATCGGCCCACCTTCGCTACCGGCATGCGCGACCACTCGCTAAAAAAAAACAGCTATATATTTTAAGTTTTTAAATTTTTTAAAGTTTTTGAAAAAAAAAAGTTTGTTAAGACCGTAACGTTGAAACTTTCGCGTACATATGAAGTCCACATTCTCGGGGGGCTGTATCTCTTTTCTCTTCATAAATTTCTGTTTTTCAATCCAATTTTAAGAGACTCCTGCCTTTTCCGCCCTTTTTTGATGTTCTGTTTGTTGACGAATTGTTCCCTTTCTTGCAGTGGACTCATGTTCGCGCCGCTGGTGTGCCGCAAGTGCGCCAAGCGGCGGCTGGAGCGTCGCGAGATCATCCAGGAGATCGTGGAGACGGAGGAGAAGTTCTCCGGGGACCTGCGCATTCTGCTGGAGGAGTTCTACAAGCCCATGCTCGTGGCTGGTCTCCTCGCTCGGGAGCAGGTACGCCTTCCGTTCTTTTTTTTGTGTGTGTGTGTGTGTGTGTAGTTTTTCCTTCTTTTTGTTTAGAAATACAGGTAGTTTTCCCGCACTAAGTGCTGATTTTTTTTAAATTTTGGATTTTTAGAAAAAGAAACAGGTAGTTTTCCCTGCACTTCTCCAGTGCTAATTTACTTCTTTTAGAATTCTGATTTTTTAGAAATACTGGTAGTTTTTCCTGCACTGGTTGTTGATTTTTTTTATTTTAAATTTTTCTAGTAATATAGGTAGTTTTTCCCGCACTGCGCCTCTGACGTCATTCTAATGACATGCGCGCTGGACGGGTAGCTGGGCTTTGCGACGGCCGTCCCTGTCCCAGATCGGTCCCCGAACTGGACGACCGCCAGCGTCGCCAGAGGCCTCGGCAGCCGTCGGCCGCCGTCGGCAGCGGAGAGCGCTTACTGGACAAAAACGCCGCTTTTACGTCTCGATATCTCGTAAACGGGGGAACGTAACGAGCGTTATGCAAACGATGTCCAAATTATGAAATCGAGTTTGGAAATTGGTTTCCTGTACCAAAGGCTGCAGCACTCGCCGCTCTAGAGATACGCTCAACTAGAGTTGGATTCGGTTAGGAAAGGTGGCTCTTCGTGGACTTTCGCGCCTCACGTGCGTTTAGCTTCCCGGGGGCCGGCGGACTTTTGGCGTCACTAGCCTTGATTTCCGGACATGTTTTCGTCGCTGTCTCACTCGCACTTCTACGGGACGCCCTATGAGTGCGAGGGAGACAGAGCGACGGAAGCTCTCGTTCGGAATCAGCCTGCAGAGACGTCGCTGCCGATGACGATCGGGGTGATGAATTAGAAACTCTACACCTTTCCGTATTCATGTTGTGTTGGTAGTTTTATGTCATTTTGTGTTGTTATGTAATTTTCATGTTTTTGCCCGCAGCTGTCCGCCATCTTCCTGAACGCGGAGGAGCTGCAGGCGCACGCGACTGCCCTGGCGGAGCGGCTGCGCGACTCCCTGGAGATGGCCGTGGAGCAGGGCGACGACGACCTCCTGTCCGTGGACATCGGCCGCCTCTTCCTCGCCGCCACCCCCATGCTGCGCGCCTTCGAGCACTACTGCACCAGACAGGTACATCATTCCCCATCCTATCCGGAAAAATAATACAGAAAAAGTATACGGAACAAGTGTGGACCGTCCCACAGTGGGCCAGAAGACCGGTGGAGGCGGTCAAAATCACGGAAGCGTTTTGAGTTCCAGAGTCGTTAAATGGGACTCGAAACGAGCGTGTGACCCCATCAATAGATTGCTCTCCGGACGAGGAATCCATTGGTGGGGTCGCACGGTCGGTTCGAGCCCCATTTAGCGACTCTGGAGCTCAAAACGCATCCGGGATTTTGACCGCCTCCGCCCACTGTGCATCCTGTGCATGGTCGGTGTGGCGGCTGCAACAGGTGTTGTTGCCGCTGTTAGTTTTATTCGTTAACGGCCGCAGTATTCGCTGGGCGGCAGTGCGGCGGCAGAGCGGTTGGCCGTCGTTCTGTGTTTTGTCCGCTAATGCCGTGCAATTAGGCCCCCCGGCGTTGTTGAACAACGAAGCAAGCACACTGATTCCGAGAGTCGTTGTCGTCACTCTGTCTCTCTCGCACTCGTGGCATGTCCCGTACAGGTGCGAGAGAGACAGAGCGACGCAAACGACTCTCGGAATCAGTCTGCAGTGGCGGATCCAGCGGAAACGCAGCCGGACCTGGGGCCGCTTAGCCGGGCTCGGCCCAATCTAGATTAGATCTAGCGACTAGCCGCGCTTGAGTTGAGGCCCACTAGGCCCATAAGGCGCTGTCCGAGGCGGAAAACTCATCTCCGAGTCTCTCACGCAATCATGCCCCCCGCGCGGCACGTCGCATCGCGGACCATCGCATTCCCGACAGTGCTCTCTTCTGTCTCTCTCGCACTCGTGGGGGGCCGCCCGTCGGGGTGAGAGAGATAGAGAGAGAGAGAGAGAGAGAGAGAGAGAGAGAGAGAGAGAGAGAGAGAGAGAGAGCAACGGAGTGATGTTCGGAATCCGCCTGCAGGGTGGCCGACCCTGGGAACGCGAGCGCAGTGCCTGCCCGGCCAGCTGCAGCGGATTCCCGAAACGCAGAGAGAGAGAGAGAGAGAGAGAGAGAGAGAGAGAGAGAGAGAGAGAGAGAGAGAGAGAGACGATCCAGCTCCGATAATCTCGAAGGTGGCGAAGCCGTGTGCAAAGTTGCACTTCGCCTCTGGAAGGCATCCCCCTCCTCCTCCCCTGGAGTCCCTGGAGTCCCTGGAGCCCCTGGAGCTCCTGGACTCCCTGAAGCCCCTGGAGCTCCTGGAGCTCCTGGACTCCCTGGAGCCCCTGGAGTCCCTGGAGCCCCTGGACTCCTTGGAGCCCCTGGACTCCTTGGAGCCCCTGGACTCCTTGGAGCCCCTGGACTCCTTGGAGCCCCTGGACTCCTTGGAGCCCCTGGACTCCTTGGAGCCCCTGGACTCCCTGGAGTCCCTGGACTCCCTGGAGCCCCTGGACTCCCTGGACTTCCTGGAGCCCCTGGAGCCCCTGGACTCCCTGGCCTGGAGCCCCTGGCTCCCGCGGGTCCCTGGTGCCCACTCCAGCATCCCGCGTCGCTCCCGAGGGGCCCTCTCCCCTTCCCTTCGCCTGCCGACGCCTGCTAATGGCGTTGCCGTCCCGCTACTTCGCTTTTTGACTGCTTTTCGGGATATGGAGTCATCGACCGTCCGCGCGCGACGACTCTGAGCGATGTCCCGCGGTGTCGCGAGTCACGCGTCGTGGCGCGTCGCGGCCGCGGGCTGCGTCAGAAGCGTCGCTCTGTCTCTCTCGCACCCCTACGGGCCGCCCCATGAGTGCGAGAGAGACAGAGTGCCGCTGTCACGACAAGATGACATGTTTCGGCAACGGGATGCGATGCTGAGCACGTTTTGGGACGGAACACGCCTCGCAGCAAATGGATGTGGTGTTGACGCATTGTCCCTCACACTGTAAGATTCGTATTCACAAAGAAAGGATCACAAAGGATCATTGTAGCATAGGCGATAACATTAATCGCACCTGACGATGAATCGTGCAAAAGACGATGAAATCATACGTGACCTTATGTTGATAACTGTAGTGTTAAAATTTTAACGAGCCCTCTGATGAAGAACCGTGAAAATACGAATCTAATCGATCGAAGAAATTTAGCGTGCGAATGTCGAGGAATCTGGTACCGCTGGTGCCTTCATGCGTGTTATTCGCCTTCTACACGCGGTGGGGCGTTGGAGCTTGAAAGCGGGAAAGCGGTCTAGCGTCGCGTCCGCCTAACAGGGCTTCCAGCTCGCTGTGCTTTGGCTGCAGACTGAGAGTCGCACTGTCTCTCTCGCACCTATATGGGACGCCGCATGAGTGCGAGAGAGACAGAGCGACGAAATCGTCTCTCGGAATCAGTCTGCTGACGCCTCTCGGGTAGTTGACTCGGACGGAACGGGGATGGCGCGAAATGTGCCAAACGGACGAACGAACGCACGCCAGATCGTGTGTGTTTTCGAGTTTTCGCGTTTCGGTGCGT
The DNA here is from genome assembly GCF_012932325.1 of Thrips palmi. NCBI lineage: Eukaryota > Metazoa > Arthropoda > Insecta > Thysanoptera > Thripidae > Thrips > Thrips palmi. The sequence goes on along the minus strand of NW_023144620.1, from coordinate 2,037,563 downwards.
TAATGAGGACGAACGAGTTTTTGGCTCCTTTTTTCTCATTTCGCTCGTTTGTTTTCTTTCAAGTGAAGTTGATAATGCGTGTGCGGTGTGCGGAGGGTCGATCCTGCGGCGCGGGTCGCGTTCCCACGACGGGGCGGTCCTCGGGGCAAGGCCCCTGCGGACTCATTCCGAGAGTCGCTTTCGTCGCTCTGTCTCCCTCGCACTCATGGCGCGTCCCGTACTGGTGCGAGAGAGACAGAGCGACGAAAGCGACTCTCGCGGAATCAGTCCACTGGCAAGGCCCGCCGGTCCGGGACGTTTCCAGGCTCCAGGGACCCGCAACATTTGGGAAGCGACAAAAAAGAAAATAAAAAAAAAAAAACTTATACGTTTTAACGCCATGACGGGCAGGTCATGACCCCTGCCTCTGGATCCTCAATGGTGCGCCAGAAAATTGGCAGCCTGCCGTGCTGCTGCACAATCACACTGTAAATTTAATGCTGGCGAGAAACGCGACATGGCACTGCACTACAAGTCCTTCCTGAACATCTTGGGTCCGCGACTGAGGACACCACGTCACGCGCCATTTGCGGAGTGGTGCCTGATGCACTACTCTTTCAAGAACTTACTTCCAGCGCGACTTGTTAAATTTTGTTTGTCCAAGATCAAGATCCTCCGCGGGATATCGTCCCTTTAGTCCTCCGCGGCAGGAGACTGGCTCTGAGAGTCGTCCCTCTGTCTCTCTCGCACCTGCACGCGACGCCCGTTGAGTGCGAGAGAGACACAGAGCGACGGAAACGACTCTCGGAATCAGTTTGCAGGGTTTCCGTTCGATGGTCGGCGACCGCGCTTTTGACGTCCCCCGGTCGCGTCGCGTCGTCCAGACCACCGTAAAAGCGCGGGGCTGGGCTGCAGTGTCTGCAGTTGCCTGGCTGTGTGCCGTCCGCCCCGGTCTAGCGATACATCATGCACGCCGGCCGACTCCGCGCAGCGCTTCGTCGCTCTGTCTCTCTCGCACTCATGGGGCGACCCGTAAGAGTGCGAGAGAGACAGAGCGACAGAGGACAGCGCCACACCAGTCCCATTACGACCGTAAAAGTCGCTTCGGAGGGGAAGGGCCGTAGGGGGACGCAGGGACAGTCAAATACAAAGGCCTCGCGATGTGGACGGCAGGGAACTTTTAGCTTCAAGATAGTAAAAAGAAACAAAAAGGGAAGATGAAAAATGGGAAAAAATAAAAGAAGGCGGCGGAAATTGGAGGGCGTTGCCGCGCGACACTCCATCATGGTGTTGATGGGCGCGCTGTCCCTTCGCGTTTTCTGGTACGTCTCGCCGCCACTGCCGGACTGCCTGGTCCGCGTCGCCGTGGCGTCCCGATGACGAGATAGCGCGAGTCGCGGCGGAGCAGTTATCAGACCAATATCATTGGCTGGCCGCCTCCCCTCGCCGGCCACTGTCTCTCTCTGCCTCCCAATCTCTGCACTCCAAAAGTCTTACGGTGAAAATCGTGAAAATACCATCTTTCGATGAAAATCTTGCATCTTATGATGAAAGGGGAAAAATCTGTATCTACTGATGAAAATTCTGCATCTTGTGGTGAAAATTTTCCTTCTTTTGCTGAAAATTTTGCATCTTATGATAAAAATTCTGTATCTTATGTTGAAAATTCTGCATCTTGTGGTGAAAATTATCCTTCTTTTGCTGAAAATTCTGCATCTTGTGATAAAAATTCTGCATCTTGTGGTGAAAATTATCCTTCTTTTGCTGAAAATTCTGCATCTTGTGATGAAAATTCTCCACACTATGATGGAAATTCTCCGTGTGAAAATTCGACACACTACGATGGTGCAGCTGACTTTCCAACTTTCTTCAAGGAGCTCATATTATCTGAAAATTAATTGCACCTGAAGCATTTTCTTTGCATTTTGGAAAAATTTCCTCCGGATGATTGCAGCCTTTCAGCGTAAAGACATTGACAGTGTGTCTCCCCCTCACACGCGCATTGCACAAAGGGCGTGCGTTTACGGCGCGGCCACCTTCACAAAGACCGTGATCGAGCACTAGTAGTTCATGACGCTATGACTCGCGCCAAACGCCGTGGCAGGCTGCATGCAGCAGGCGGCCAGCTGCCCTCAGGCTTGCCCTCAGTGGTCCCAACTGTGACCCGAGGCGAAAGGCCAGCGACCCGCGAGGAGGAGGGGGAGGGGGAGGGGGCATCGCGGGGTCCACGGTGTCAGTGCCACGGGAGTCCAGCAGCAGCCTGCTGCACCGCGACAAAGGGATTTAGACAGACAGACAGACAGACAGACAGACAGACAGACAGACAGACAGACAGAGGGGGTCTTTCCCAGAATGGCGACCGCCAGTCTTTAACCCCGCCGGCCGCGCTGGGACGCTGGAGGCTCTGGAGGCGCTGGAGGCGTCCACCGGCCGAGCGCCCGGGGCCGTGGGCCTTGGACCCCTAGTCAAGTCGAGTCCAAGTTCGCGGTCGCGACGACAGGGCTGGCTCCAGCTAATGCGGCGTCGGCATGGATGACGTCAAATCTCGGCGGCCATTCACGTCGCCGGGTTCGACTTCGCGAGGCGTCGTCCCGGTCGTCCCCGAGGGGGCGTCGCCGTCGTCGTCGCCGTCGTCCGCGGCCCGCCGGGGTGTATAATCTCCGGCCGCGGTGCACGAGGAGGCAGCTGGAGGCAGCGGGGAAAAAAATAGCGCGCGCTTCTTTCGGACCGGGTGTTTGAACCCGCGACCGCTAATGTGAGCCGGGATCGTGGCGCTTTGCGCCGCGCCGCTCCATGATCCAATCATCCTCCTCTGTGCCGCGCCGTGCCGCGCCGTGCCGCGAAGCAGCGCTTCAAATCTAGCGCCGTAAGCTGCACACACGCACACACAAGCACGCGCACACACTCACACACACACACATACAACACACACACACACACACACACACACACACACACACAAGCACACAGACGCACTATTCAGCATAGTATATAAGTAATATAAATTCCTGTGCTGGCATGTACCCTTGCCTGCATGGCACGGACACCGCGGACCCGCGGGTCATTGCTGCAGTGTGCGTTTGTGTGTGTGTTAGTGTGTGCGTGTGTGTGTGTGTGTGTGTGTGTGTGTGTGTAATCCTGTGCCTCCGCATTATGCGTTAGCGCTTTAGCAAGGCGCTGCGCTGCCGGATCGGAATGCCTTGCAGGCCTTGCAGGCCTTGCAGGCTTCTTCCAGGGATGCGTTGGCCTAATAGACAGGGCGGCCGAATCGCGGGGATGGAACTGGATGCAGGCGTGCCGTGGGCCGCCGAGGGCCGAGGCACTGCAAGTCGGCTTTGGAATTCCATAAATACGTAATGTGAAACTCTGTGCTCTGCCTGTTTATCTCTCTCTCTCTCTCTCTCTCTCTCTCTCTCTCTCTCTCTCTCTCTCTCTCTCTCTCCCCGTCCTTTTTCGTGCCTGGAGAGGAAGTCGCGTCGGGAATGCGGGCGAATTCGATAACGACTGGCTTCCTCATTAGACGCATTCCGAATACGTGTGTCGCACGTGCCGTTTTGGATAGAGCGTGGCTGGAACGTGGCCGGCAGACGCGCACTTTAAAAGTCTCATGGTGAAGAGATTCTCCATATTTTGGTAACATTCTCCATTTGGTGAAGATTCTCCATATTTTGGTGAAATTCTCCATAATTTGGTGAAGATTCTCCATATTATGATGAGGATTCTTTATAATATGATGAAGATTCTTCATACTGTATTATGGTGAAAAGTCTTCATATTATGGTGAAGATTCTCCACATTATGGTGAATATTCTCCATGCTCTGATGTAAAGCCGGTGGCTAGTTTGCTTGCCACAAAATTGGCAAGTTGTTTTGGATACCAAAAATTGGCAAGGCTGCTTATCATGATGTCACTGCCCTCCGCAGTGCCCTGAAAGGGTTCTACCGTACCCGCGGGAACACATGAGCCACTGTTTATCTCAGGGAACAGAAAACGCTGCACCCTGGGAATGGTTTCCGACTTCCAGTGTTTTTTGATCTTTTGTTTTTCTTCTTTTTTAAAAGCTGATCTTCCTTGTTTGTGAGGTAAAATTGAAGCGCCTCATGCTGCACGGCGAGCCGCCCGAATGGCAGCCGGGCCAGGACATAAGTGGGGCTTCCTTCCCTTATCCGACTGGCTTTGGCTTCGCCTCGGTGCCAGAAATGGGAGGATTTCGTTGCCGTGTCTTTGGGCCTCGCAGGCCTCGCTCGCTTTCCAGTCATGTCTGCCTAGTGCTTGCGCTGCTTGCGGCGTAACGGTCGGGCCGTGTCTCGGTTTTAGAGCCAAAAGCATTCTTGGATAAACGTGTGTGCCTTTGCGGAGCATGCGGCTCGATCCACACCCAGGAAACGCTCTCCTAGCTTGAAATCGCGCAAAAGACGTCCGAATCAGACAAATAGGAGTTATTCTCATCATCATTGGCTCTAACAAAGTGCATTCTGTGGATGCAGTCTAAAGACTGTTGTTGGTTTTGGTAATAACTGTGACCCTTGTTTGCTGCAGGCCGCCGCCTCGCTGCTGTTGGCCAGCCTGGAGAAGGAGAAAGAGTTGCTGCGGATCTTCCTGAGAGTGTCGCAGATGGAGAACGCCGTGCTCCGTAGGATGAACCTCAACTCCTTCCTGATGGTAAGATTCCTATAGTCTTAGTTTCGATCTTGTGACTGAAAACCAATGGTCAGACTTCTCGCCACTCGAGAGAGTCTCGCCAACTTTGGATCACACCTGGAAAACAGGCCAAAATTTGGTCAGGTCGAAAATTCTTACCGCTAAAATGACCACAATTTGGTGAACCTAATTCTGCGTCCTGTCCTGGTCAGGCTGTTTTCGTTAGATCAAATTTTGACAAGACTTTCAGTCGTTTTTTTTTGTTCTCTTTATTTCTTGCCGTATTTTGGCGCATGGTCTTTTCATTCAATCCTCAGTGCTTTTCTCGTAACTTGTTTTGGTTTTAACATTTGGCGTCTTGCCCCGCAGGTGCCGGTGCAGCGAGTGACCAAGTACCCGCTGCTGCTCGCGCGACTGTACAAGGTGACGCCCTGCTCGCACCCCGCCAAGGAGCTGCTGCTGCAGGCCCAGCACCACATCGAGCTGCACCTGGAGCACATGAACTCGGTAAGACACATGGTGAAAATTCTCCATATTACGGTAAAGATGAACCATAATATGTTGAACATGTTCAATAATATGGTGAAGATTTTCCATAATATGGTGAAGATTTTCCATAATATGGTGAAGATTTTCCATAGTATGGTGAAGATTGTCTATAATATGATTAAGATTTCCCATAATATGGTGAAGATTGTCCATAATATGGTGAAGATTTACCATAATGGTGAAAGTCCTTCACATTATGTTAGCCCAGCTGACTTGGTAACTCACCATTGCAGGCTCATTGATACCTTATGAATATTTTGCCAAATTTCTTCTGTATTGTCTAAACAATCACACTACCTGCATTTTGCTGTTTTACTTCAACCGACGTTAACCCTTTGTCTATCTGCAGGTGGCCAAGGACATCAGTTCGACCAAGCTCTGGAGACGCATCACCATCACCAACGGACGGCGGGCGGGGGCTGAGTCCGACATGGTGAACATCAAGCTTCGCAAGGTACGTGTTTCGCTTTTCTTTGGTTGGAAAGGACAAAGTAGCATCATATCATGAAGGAAAACTGGCTCGAAATATTTGTGCACAAAATTCTTTGTGGAAATGGTGTTAGCTATCGTCGTCAGACTATTTTAGAGTGCAAGAGTGAGACTGAGACGTGCCGTGGTTGCAGATGGCGGTGGAGGTGCTGGAGTGGACGCAGGACGTGAGCTTCCCCATGGAGGGCCGACTGCTGTTCGCGCAGCCCGCCGACTCGAGCTGGCGCGCGGCCGCGCCGTCAAGATGAGCCCCGTGAGCGCGCTGCTGGTGACCCACGGCCACCCGGTGAGTACCGAGACACCGAGTGCAGTGGGCCAGAAGGCCGGCGCCGGCGGCCAAAACTCGAGACGCGTTTTGAGCTACAGAGCCACTAAACAGGACTCGAACCGATCGTGTGACCCCACCAATGGATTCCTCGTTCGGAGAGCAATCCATTGGTGGGGTCACACGTTCGGTTCGAGTCCCATTTAGCGACTCTGGAGCTCAAAACGCGTCGAGGGTTTTGGCTGCCTCCGCTGGTCTTCTGGCCCACTGTGCGCCTGACCGAGTACGCGGCGGCGCTACCCCACGCGGGGCGATACTCCTACTCCGCAGCGGTACCCCGCACTGCTAGTTGGAGCGGCCGTGGTCTAGCCTTTAATGGTAATGGTAACGGACGCCTGCCGGGCGGGCCGGCCCGCCACGAACGCCTGCGCTGCGGGCGTGCCTACCCCGCAGTTCGCAGGCGCTCTCCCACGCGGAACGCGCTTCAAATTCCCGTTCTGGCATAAAATCTCTTAGACCACTTACATCCGCGCTAATTTTCGATGCCCTTCGGAAATGCATTGACGTTATGCCTAGAATCTATGTTGCCCATCCCAATTTTGGATAATGGCATTGAAACGCTTTACGCCCCAAAAAAGGCAAAGTTTGATGCTTGGCAATGCACTGTTTTCTCATGCTGGATTCCTGTTGCAGTCGGCGGACTCCCCCATGGACGCGCCCCTCCACTTCCCCGCCCACTCGGGGGTGCGCGCGGCCACGCTGCTGCTGCTCAAGGAGAAGTGCGGCAGATACTCGCTGCTCAGGGTCAGTAGAGCTGGCGGATTTCGCGCCTTTTTCTCATTAAGTAGCTTGCTCATGCACTGTAAATGTCTTATGGTGTAATGCTGCAGCCACATATTTTGTTGCGGTTTTCTCCAATACGAAAGAAATTCGATAACATCTCCAAGGTGCAATGAAGGTTCAATGGCGAATTTCAAAGACGGTTGCGCCAGCATTTTATGATAGTTTTTTAATGATATGTTATGATAATACAAAAGAAATTCGATAAATTCTCCAAGGTGTAAAGAAGTCTCGAAAGAAGTCTCAATGGCAAATTTCGAAAGCGGTTGCACCGGCATTTTGTGGGAAATTTTCATCGAAATATGGAGACTCTTCACCATCATAAGACTTTAAGAGTGTACATTCATTGCTGTCGACGTGGTGCGTGTTGGGCCCTACCTGTTTGTACTCCGCGAGAAGTGTTTTGAAGACAGGTCCCGGACGCGACGACGTGGTGGCTGCCTCGCTGCACCGACTGGACATGCACTGGACGAACCCTGACGACGACCGCTGACTGACCCGACCTGACTACTTGCAGTGTGGCTAGTCCTCGAGTTTGGGGCGGGGTTGGTAACCCTGCGACCGCCTCCCGCCTAAACGGACTCCAGCGAAGCGCTCATTTGGAATTCCCTAGCTAATCACTACGTAGTTTTTAGTGCAAAGCTGTGCACGAAATTGGGCATACTCTTGTCCGAGTTCGGTCTTAGCTCAGCACGGCCATCTCAACCCTTTATTTGGCCTCGGCTGGTCCTGTGATTGGCTACCGCTGACAGCATTTGATTTCGGTTAATTCGTTTCTGTGCCCTGCCAACACCAGGCACGCTCCGTCCGCCCAAGGGCGGGTGAAGTAGAGCCTCTCTTTGACGAACGCTTGTCTGATTCGCAGGACCCCTTGTTCCTGGACAAGTGCATGGTGTGCTGCGAGGTGGAGTGGGACGACTACTTCGAAGTGCAAGAGCTTGCAACCAAAGATTCCTTCGTATTTAAGGTGAGTCCCGGGCGCCCTTTGCCTCGTAAGGGTCGCTGGTTGAAACTTGTGATGCATACGAAGTGGATTTTAACAAACTGGAAACAAAAAGAATCTAATGTCGAAAAATGTATCCGAATCGAATAAATGAGGTCCTATTCGATTCGAAATACGAATAAAATTTGATGTCTTGATGTAAGAAAAAGGGTTATATAAGCACTCTTTTGCTGTTTTGAGCCTAATTAATTCCATTTGGAATTTTTTCGTTTTGGTTCCCGAATTGGTTTTGAAGCGTCCGCACACCACTGTAAACCTGTCTGTTGTTCTGTGCAGGCGGAGGACGCCGAGCGGACGCGAACCTGGTACCGGCAGCTGCAGCTGCACGCGCAGGGGCTGGGCTCGTGGCGGAAGCGGCGGAACGCGCTGGCCAACATCATGATCAACGGCATGCAGCTGCGGAGCTAGGACTGCACTTACAGTGCCTCTGCGCCTACAGTGCCGGTGCACCTACAGTGCTGCTGCGCCTACAGTGCCGCTGCACCTACAGTGCCTCTGCACCTACAGTGCCGCTGCACCTACAGTGCCGCTGCACCTACAGTGCCGCTGCACCTACAGTGCCGCTTCACCTACAGTGCCGCTGCTGCTGCGCCTACAGTGCCGCTGCACCTACAGTGGCGCTGCACCTACAGTGCCGCTGCACCTATAGTGCCGCTTCACCTACAGTGCCGCTGCTGCTGCGCCTACAGTGCCGCTGCACCTACAGTGCCGCTGCTCCTACAGTGCCGCTGCACAGTGCCGCTGCAGCGCGGCGGTTCAAGCCAGACAACTAGTCCAGGGTGCCAACTAGAGGCGCCTGCGCCCGGTGACGAGAGGGTGGCGTAGCTTTAAGACGACGGCGTCGGCCCGGCGCCGCCCCAGGCAATGCCTCAGGCAATCGGAACTGAATCGGCGCCCGGCCGACGCCGTTCCGTAACTGACACTGTATGTAAAACGAAAGATTGTACCAGGTTTTTGAGCGTCTAACACTCCGATATATGTTCCACGTTTCGAGGTTCGCGGCGGTGAAGTGGCCAAACGAGTCTTCCCGGCCCCTTTGGCACCCTCTTGGGTTGCCCTACTAACCCACAGTAATCATGCACTTTACTCAGGACTGTTTCCCAGAGCGAAATTTACTCTTCTTCGCCATCCGGCACGAGTTTGGCTCCGCCAGATTGGAAGAATGGGTGTGCACTTTGCAACAACTTTTTTCTCGGTTCCACTGTTATCACTTATCTTATTTTTGACATAGTGTCACGGATGAAATCTGATGCATCCTTCATATCCAAGAAGTGAATCTCAGAATAGTTTCTCTTCAGAGAAACAATTCTGGTGCTTAGATTCTCTATAATTCTAACCTTCTAGGTTACTGATAAGACACTAACTGGCTCCTACTGATCCATATTGCCGAACCTAAAGTGTTTTTTTTTCTGAGAAAGAATGTTTTTGTGCCTAGTCGAAAATGTCAAATGTCCTCTTAGGCGACATAACAGGCAATTACCAGATTACTATTTCACCATCATAGAAGTGTTTTGTAGTAGTTGTATCAAATTTATGTAAATTTGCACATTTTGTACATATAGGGAAAAAGTTGAATGTATTAACTCCTGTTGCTGTGATATTAAGCACCGGTTAATTCGTTGCTTGAACATTATGATGAAAGAGAGAGAGAGGTAATAATTTATATTTCTTATAGTTGTGAGATGGAATGACTGCCCATACGGCAAAATTTATTTACACGTTCTGTGGCGAGTATGGAATATGTACATATATATGTAGCCGCATTTTAGAGGTGACATTGTTCTGTCCTCAAAAATTGACCTCCGCGCTATTTTTCAGAAATAAAACCATTTTGAAAAATACAGAATTTTATTGAAAGTAGCATGTTCTATGCTCTGAAACACACATGTGGTAGGGAATTCGATAACGCACCCTTAACTTTAGACCTTCCACCTGTATGAGTGTGAAAATGGACTCTAAGATCATCGACAAGATGAAAGTTATCATGCAAACTGTGCACTTGAAAGGTTTCTCACATAGCTTCATCAATGCAGTCTCTCAAGTGATACAGTAGATTCTGGTGACTTTATGAGGGGTCAAGGTTTAAGGTTCAACTTAAAATGCAACAGCAACAAAAAAAATTCTTACATTTGTTTTTCTTTTACGTTTTATTTCATTTTTCTTTTTCACTTGTTACAGTATTTAACTCACTTTTTCAGTATAAACCCCCAGGTTTATACAAAGAACAATACTGCTTCTCATACATTTTCTGACTAGGTGGTATTCAGTTTCTTGCGAGGGCAGATAAGAACACCCTTTCAACATTTTCTTTATCACATAAACGTTCATTTGCAACTGTCGTTCAGCTGAACGCGCTTAAGCCTAAAGATCTCATCCTCATCGTTCCAATTTACTTAAATGAGTTGCATTAACAATAATAAAATCAAATGAGGTTTTTTTTTTACAACGACAAAATTAAATGAGCTGTTTCTACAACGATGAAATTAAATGAGTTGTTTTGACAATGATGAAGGGCAAGATGACGGGTGAGATGGTGATGACGATGGGTGATGCAATGCGACTGGCGAGGCGCTTGGACGCAGGAGCCCTCTCACGGGGATGCCCCGCAGTACTGCAACAGAGGGCAGGGCGTTCAGGAAACGCACACCTGGAGTCAGCTCCTTACAAATAACAACTACAAAACCATTTGGCTCAGAGGGAATGACAACGTTTTCCACCGTACACTTCTCAAACTCAGAAGATTCACTCCAAGTTTGGGCGCAAGTTCTTTAGTTGACTCGGTGGCTAAGGAGGCTGAGGAAGCTGTCATTGCGCCAGACGACTTGGGTTCGACTCCCAGGTGAAGCATTGATTTTGCTCGTATAACAACATTTTCCTCAGCCAGTCTGTTGATACATCTTAAACGCGGTAAGATTTATCGCACGACTTCTCAGTGGCTGGGTGGCTGAGATGGTAGAGATGTCGGCCGGCGGGAGGAAGTCCTTGGTTCGACACCCAGGTGATGGAATCTTTTCCTCAGTTTACTTCTCAAACCCGGTACCATCACTCTAAGATTGATCGCGATGTTGCTTAGCGGCTGGTTAGCTAAGGTGGTAGAGATGTCGGCTGGCATGTGGGAGGTCTGGGTTCGTCTCCCAGGTGTCTGAATCTTTTCTTCAGTTTACTTCTCAAACCCGGTACCATCACTCTAAGATTGATCGCGACGCTGTGTAGTGGCTGGGTGGCTGAGATGATAGGAGATGTCGGCTGGCAAGCGGGAGATCTGGGTTCGACTCCCAGGTGTCTGAATCTTTTCCTCAGTTTACTTCTCAAACCCGGTACCATCACTCTAAGATAGGACGTGTTCAAAAGGTGTGTTGTCGTAGCTCAGGTGGCAGAGCGATGGGCCGTGGAGGCTGGTTGGAGGCCATGCGACAGCATACGATTCCCGTTGCACCTGGTTCGCCACCAGCCAGGTCAGGTTACCAACCCTTTATGATTGCCCCTACTCCACTCTCCCTTCGGGAGGTGGGGTAGGGGGGGTGGGGGCCGACGGCGGGAACTCTTTTGCATCTTATAGGGGAGAGCTAACTGACGCGCCACCAAGGTAGGCCGCTCATTGGTCACGCACTTCTAGCGGGTAGAGAGAGGGTGCGGGGAAGACGTGTGTTTGCTTCGCGTCTATTTGGCCAGGGTTGTCTGGTCCCTCTCACAATGCCGCGCCGTCAAGGTAGGCCACCCATTTGACACGCTGCCGCAAAAGCAGTACTGCGGCGGAAAATATAAACCATACCTAGCCGGGATTTGAACCCATGTACTCCCAACCTCAGCCCACTGAGCCACCACAGCACCGACAGAAGGCGGTCTGACTAAACTTAGAGTGATGGTACCGCATTTAAGCAGTCAACTGAGGAAAATGTTCCTGAATGTGGGATTCGAACCCAAGTTCTCTCTCAGCGACCACCTCCTCTGCGCTCTCGGCCACCGAGACATTGATAATGCGACCGCCGATGTTGATTGTTGTGGTGCGGGATTCAAAGTTCAACTGAGGAAAACATTTCCACGCCTGGTATTTGAACCAGTTTCCTCTCTCGGGGCGGCCTCTGCCTTTGCGCCCTGAGCCACCAAAGGACACCGTTCGTTCTTGCCCAAACTCAGACTCACCTGATTCTTCGGGTTCGAGAAGTGAACTGAGAGTTTGGGAACCAAACTCAGGAAAAGATTCACGGGATTCGAACCCGAGCCTTTCTCATGACAGCCGACTTCTTAGTCCACCCGCTACCAACTCGCTTAGCTCGCCTTGCCACGGAACTTGTACTGATGATACCAGATACGAGTGGTAAACTTATGAAAAGATACAAGTGTCTGGGATTCGAACCCAGATCCTGCTCATAGCGGACGACACTCTTTTATTTCTTTTTGGTTTGTATCATGCACTCTTCCTTAAGGAAAATATACAAGAGCCTGGGATTCGATCCCAGGTCCTTCCTAGAAGTGAGCGATACTCTTGCCAACTCTGCCACCGATAGGTGATGTTCCGATCGACTGTGCGACCACCTTCATAGACGGCATTTCATAGCAATGATCTAGAACCTAATGTTGCACTGCGCCGGAGACCACCGCCTTTGGCACGTCACAGGGGAGACGTGCAAAACAAGAACTGGGGTGGGAATCGAACCCCAGACTTTCGACGTCGTGACTACTTCCTCGGCCTCCTGAGCCACCGAGGCGAGTGAGAACATCACGCCCAAACTCAGAGTGAATGTACTGGGTTTGACGAGCTGCGGCAAATACGTACGTGTGGATCATGTATCATGCAATGGGAGTTGTGCCCAAGACTCTTCCTGAGAGGCCACTACCTTTGGACTCTGAACTAGAGACACTTGTAGGTTTGAGAGAAACTGGAATTTTGTTTTTATACTAAACACCCCATATCCTATAAATTGTGTCGAAAGCCAAAACATTGAATCAAATTGCCCATCTAAAATTCACTTTAAACACATCTCCTAACAGGCTCGACCCGTAAGGCATCGCCTTGACCTAGGTTAGGAAGGGTTTCGTTGGCGATGCAAAGACGGTCATGAAAAGTCAAAAGCAACTAATTTTTTAAACCAAAATTTTTTTTCTGCCCAAACGCCTCGAGGCTGCGCTGCGCGCGTTCTAGACTTCTCCTTCCACGCGCGTGGTGGTTGGGCTGCCTACCCCTCCGGCTGTACTAGTGTACCTACCTCGATGATCTGGTCGCTGACACACTCGAACAGGTCGTAGGCGAGGTAGCACTTCTGGCCTGGTTCTGCGGGCAGGAGAGAGAAAAAGGAAGCAGATCAGCAATAGTAAGCGATCAGCGGACTGATTCCGAGATTCGTTTCCGTCGCTCTGTCTCGCTCGCACCTATACGGGAAGCCCCATGAGTGCGATAGAGACGAAAACGAATCCAGGAACCAGTCTGCAGAAGGGGCCGGATCACGAGTCCGCGACAGAGCGTATGTATCGGTACGAATATGAATGAGTGCGGGTGTGAGAGGGAGTGAGTGAGTGAGTGAGTGAGTGAGTGAGTGAGTGAGTGAGTGAGTGAGTGAGTGAGTGAGTGAGTGAGTAGTGATGAGAGTGAGGAGTGAGGGGGAGGGAGGGGAGGAGAGGGGGAGGAGAAGTGAGAGAGAGAGAGAGAGTGGTGAGGAGTGAGGTGGAGAGAAGAGAGAGAGAGAGAGAGAGAGAGTAGGTGAGAGAGAGAGAGAGAGAGAGAGAGAGAGAGAGAGAGAGAGAGAGAGAGAGAGAGAGAGAGAGGACGGTCTCTCTATCCCTTGCGCAACACTTTGACAGTGCCGTTGCTCGCCGCGTGGGGAATCATTGGGCAAGCTCGCTTCGTTTTAGTTTCTAAAATTCTTTTCTTTCTTTATTTTTTTATCGCGGTCAGAGGTCTACGACACGCAGCTCCGCTGCACCGCCTTGATCGCTCCCTCCTTTCAGACAGTGCGGTTGTAAAAACAAGGCGTGCACAGTGGCACTCGAACCCGCGGGGTGAGCGGTTGCGTCTCAAGTCCTGGGTTCTTATACCAAACGAAAACAAACTGGCAATTATTTTTTTCCACTGCCCCCGTTTGCGATTTGCACAGTAAATGTCTTACTCTACAAATCAAAGAGTGTACAGGGTATGCTCTAACTGGAGCATGCCTGCAAGCACGCTCTAGCTAACGCATGCCTGCCAAGCATGCACTAACTAGTGCATACATGCCATGAAACGCTAAGAAGCATACATTTGCCAAGGGTAGGGAGTTTTCTGCATCAGGAAGCGTGTACATGGCATGTATGCACTAGTTAGTGCATGCTTGGCAGGCATGCGCTAGCTAGAGCGTGCTTGCAGGCATGCTCCAGTTAGAGCATACTATGTACACTCTTCGATTTGTAGAGTACGGTGAAAGGCGGCACCAACATAATATGGTGGCGATTTTCTCCATAATACCAACGAAAGTCGTCAAAATCTGTTTAAGGTACAGTGGATTCTCAATGGTATGTTACGAAGTCAGCTGCACCACCATAATATGGCACATTTTCACCATAATATGGATAATCTTCACTGTACAACATTTAGAGTGTGGTGACCCGGACTGGCCACGTATTCGCCCTGCAGAGCAACAGCAAGCAACAGTGGCAGCACTGGCGGCGACTGTTGGAACGACATGCAGCTCCTTGGTGTGCTTTACCACTCGTCTCCGGCTAAGTCTCAGCTTGAGAGGTCTCAAGGTCTCAGGTGTGGCGAGGTGGAAGTACGCTGCAGTTTGACCAGTGATCTGGACGGACGAGTGAAATGGTCTATTGTCAGCACGATTATCCGTTCAAGCCGGGATAAGCCCGCGACCGAGTGGCCATCGACCACTCGGCCCACTGGTCGAAGGAGACCGACTCGGCTCCGTGGCCAGTAGGGCGTCCACTGGTCCCTATTGGCAGAATGGAATGGAATGGAACCCGTTTGGCTGGTCGCACGCGTCGCGACGTCGCGTTCGCGTGCTCTGCCGCGCACTGCGAACCGCGTCGCACGTCCACGCCCTGCAGACTGATTCCGAGCGTCGTCGCTCTGTCTCTCTCGCACTCACACGGGACGCCTCATGAGTGCGAGAGAGACAGAGCGACGAAAACGACTCTCGGAATCAGTCTGCAGGGGTGGATCCAGAGGAAGGCTCTTGGGTGATGCAGTCCGGGCCCGACGCACAGTGGGCCTGAAGACCGGTGGATGCGTCCAAAACTCCAGACGCGTTTTGAGCTCCAGAGTCACTTAGCATGACTGAAATCGGACGCGTAACCCCACCAATGGATTCCTCGTTCGGAGAGCAATCCATTGGTGGGGTCACACGTTCGGTTCGCGTTCCCATTTAGCGACTCTGGAGCTCAAAACGCGTCTGGAGTTTTGGCCGCTGGCGCCGGTCGCCTGGCCCACTGTGCGGGGATGAGCGACTTGCCTTTGACGGACTGTGGCAGCAGCCGGCCCTGCTGCTGGGCCGCGCCCAGGCAGTGGTTGACGGCCTGCGCGGTGGCCAGGAAGTAGCTGGCGTCCTGCACGCCCTCGGCGTACAGCTTCACCAGGCCCTCCCCGGTGGGCACGCCCGCGGGGTTCAGCTGCACAGAGGAAACATCTTGCTGCATTACATTCCGACGTGATACATTTGACAGCGTAATCGCAGTAAATACGTGTGCGCACGGGTGTAACAAAGGCATAGAAATCATCAAACAGGGGCATGAATTTTCGGCAAAATTTAAATGCCCTTCCATTCACTGAGAATGAAAGAGTCCTGATCATGACTAAAATTTTGGGCGATGAATTCTTTATCACCCAAATTTGGGGTGAGGCATGCTCCTCCTTTAAACCCAAAGGACATTTACCAAGAGGTGCTGAACACCCTTCCAGCGCTTCAAAATTTTAGGAGAGGAAACACCCTTTCCCCGCCAACAAAATTTGGGTTTGGAAAGTATGCTTCGCCCAAAGCTTAAGGTATTGGGGAAAATGTGCTTTGTCGGGTTCTCCAGGAGGAGCATTTCCATGCACCCCTCGTCCCAGCGAAGGGTGAAAGTTTCCCCACCCAAATGGGTCTTAGGGCCCCTATAGCTGTACATTTTCTTCCTCGGCCCCCAAATTTGGGGGAGGAAGCAATGCTTCGCCCAAATTTGGGGACATAAAGCACACCTCGCCCGAAATTAGGTTTTTCGGGTTTTTGATTTGGAAAACCCCCCTGCAAGGCCGGCAAAATGGGGTTTTTGAGACCAGGGGTACAAAATTTGTACAAAGAAATTTTCCAAAATTGGGAATAAAATTGCACAATTGCGAAATCCGTAAAATTTTTATTGGAACTCCATCGGCCCCGCTGGAGGCAGGGGCAGTTGTTCTGCAGTCCAACAAAAATTGCCAATTGAAACGGAAAAATTTGTTGGTGGACCCGGGCGGTGATGGCTGACCGGGCGTTTGAGTCCCCCCCCTTGGGGCCTTTCCGGCAGCGCACCCTTTTCCCCCCTTTTTGGGGGGGTCGCGCACGGGTGTGAAGGAGGCAGCGCGACGAAAAAGACCCTCGGAATCAGTCTGCTGCCGGCCGGCCATGCTAAGCCGGCGTCCTTCGGAAGGTCCCCGCCGGACAGCGCCTCCGCCGTACTCACCGCTTTCACCTTCTTGTAGACGCAGTGGAGCAGGCACTGCAAAAGGGAGACAACATGAGAAGAGCCCCGAGGCACAGTGGGGGTCCAGAAGACCGGTGGAGGCGGCCAAAACTCTTGAGCTTCAAAGTCGCTTAACAGTACTCGAACAAAGCGTGTGACCCCACCAATGGATTCCTCGTTCGGAGAGCAATCCATTGGTGGGGTCACACGTTCGATTCGGGTCCCATTTAGCGACTCTGGAGCTCAAAACGCGTCCGGAGTTTCGGCCGCCTCCACGAAGGGCGTCATGCTCCACATTGGTTTTGGCGGTGTGCGCCACTCACCCCGGCGATGCGGCGCTCGTCCTCCGTGAAGGCCTGCCGCTTGGCGCGGCTCTTGGCGCTCTTGGCCGGCGCGCGCCCCTTGACTTCCTTGGAGATGAGCTCGGTGGCCGACTCGCCCAGCACGCTCAGGGCCTCTGCAACGCCAGGGACAGACACTGGTAAAACTGGAGCCAGGCGCGGATACAGTGTAGGGGCAAGGCGGGCAAAGAGGTCTCTGCCTCTCCCCAAGATGTAGCCCTAAGATTTCCGCCTGAAAGGTAGGCAGCCACGCTTTGCCCCTGTTAGTAGGCAAAGCATCCCCCCTTCCATTTGCCACTCCACTGTCAGAGACGTGCGATGGTCACTCCACCGTCAGAGACAGGCGCACGGCTTCGCGGCTTACCCTCAATGATGGAAAGCTTGATGTCGTCCTGGCACTCGTTGATGACCTTCTCGATCCTCTGCGGCGCTGCCGGCGGCGTCGCGCACCGCCCGCGGACCTGGTGGACACGGAGAGGAAGAAGGGGCGTTTATTTGAGGTGCTCGCAGTGTGTTTTGCGCGCACGGTTCGCCTGTCCTCGCGCGCGCCATGGCTCGCCACGCCACGCCGTGCCACGCCACGCCACGTCGCGCCACGCCACGCCGCGGTATGCACAGGTTGCAGTGCTGTTGCGACGCCCGGGGCGAGCATCCCGCCGAGGGCGCCGGCCTTGACCCACTTCATTACTTCTGTGAGGCACCGCGCGGCACATCGGCCCCTCGGCGGGGCGGGGCGGGGCGGGGCGGGGCGGGTGCGTCGTCCGCCGCCCAAACAGAGGAGCGGCACCGCGCCCCACCCCGCCCCGCCGGCCGGCGTGGACGACAAGGCGCTGAAGAAGGCGCTGCCCTTGGCTCGGCGGCGGACAGACCACAGCAGACTGATTCCGAGAGTCCTTTTCCTCGCTGTCTCTCTCGCACTCCTGGGGCGTCCCCTACAGGTGCGAGAGAGACAGAGCGACGAATGCGACTCTGGAATCAGTCGACAGCCCTCCCTGCCCGAAGGGGAGGGGGTTCGGCGAGGCGCAGAGTCGCGGGGATGCTGTCGCAAGGCTTTTGCCGGTCGCTCTGTGTCACTGGGAAAAAAGATGGGCTGTGACA
This sequence comes from Thrips palmi, assembly GCF_012932325.1. Classification (NCBI taxonomy): domain Eukaryota; kingdom Metazoa; phylum Arthropoda; class Insecta; order Thysanoptera; family Thripidae; genus Thrips; species Thrips palmi. The sequence continues at coordinate 2,019,738 of NW_023144620.1, read as the reverse complement.
GCCGCTTGGCCTCCGAGGCTACGAAATGGAACTCTCGTTTGTTTTCTGCAGCACCAGTTGTGTTTGTGTTGATTGACACAGACGACGAAAAATGAATTCAATCAATAACGATGATGTCCGAACTAACGCCAATATTCGACAATTCCGAATGGAATGAAGAGACTCATCTCACTTTATTGTCTATCGGACATGACATCGTAACTCATCGTACAATCTTCTAAGAGTTTCCAACGTGACATACGCCCTTTTACGCAACGACCAGCGACTAGGGAAGCTCAGGAGGCAAAGACGATGTCGTCAAAGTAAACTTCACTAAATTGTATAGATTTCAACGATAAACATACTGCAGCCAATAAAACAAACCGCTTACTCTTAGAGACAACAGTATCAGCCTCGGCGGCATGTTGATATCACTGACGTCACAGCAGTCAATGGAGTTGCTTCCATTCAGCAATCTTTATCAGTAAGTGGCGGCAAAAGTTTTTTTTCGTGCGTTACCCTGGTGCCCTGGCCGCTAGCCGCAATCGTGTATTGACATCTCTGGGACAAAGTCCCCCTCCCTTCCCCCTCAAATTACTGCGGCAGCCGAGCCGAAACTCCTGAAACGACTCCCGAGCGCCACGCCAGTGCAGTGCCGCTGGAGGTACTTTGCGTTGACGTAAGAACGCAAAGTACCTCCAAATGGTTTTCCCCTCGTTTTTTGTGCGAACTGCGTCCATTTCATTGTTGACTTGGAGTTAGTTCCATTTCTCCCGCGTCTTTCTCAACCAGCGGTGCATACGCGTGCGGGTGAGGCGGGGCGGGGTGGGGCGGGGCGCGGCGGGGTGGGGGCGGGGCGGGGCGCGGCGGGGTGGGGCGGGGCGGGGCGGGGCGGGGGGGGGGGGCAGACAGAGTGATCTCATCGTACAGGTGCGCCACGCCCGGCCACGCCACCCAAAGGAAAAGGAAAGTACTCGGCCGCTTGCCACGGGCCGCTAACAGTGTGGGGATCGCAATTGCGTGATTACTCCGACTGACAACTTCATTTACGAGCGCGGCCCCGGCCGGCTGGCCCCCCGCGGGGAGGCCCGCCCGCGCCCGCCCGCCCAAACGCAGCGAACCAGACCACAGACCGCAACAATCAGAGCGCGCTCTTCTCCTGGGTTGCATGATCAGGTGATGCTTTCAGCACACTCCGATCTGCTGCTCCAACTAACCCTTATTCTCTCCACGGCAAACGACCTTTCCTCAAATCGGAGTCTTACTGAAGCGCGTTCCCTTACCAGCCCGCCCCGCGTCTCAGTGTTCTCGAAAACCGGTGCACAGTGTGCCAGAAGACCGGTGTAGGCGGCCAAAATCCAAGACGCGTTTTGAGCTCCTGAGTCGCTAAATGGGACTCGAGCCGAACGCATGACACCACCGATCCATTCCTCTTTCGGAGAGAAATCCATTGGTAGGGTAACACGTTCGGTTCCAGTTCCATTTGGCGACTCTGGAGTTCAAAACGCGCGTAGAGTTTTGGCTACCTCCACCTGTCTTCTGGCCCACTGTGCGATGCGCTCTCGGCACACTCGCGCGTCTAGGACTATGGAGCGTAGCGTTTGTCGAGGCCAACGACTCACTCAAGCAGCCAGGCGGCCAGTGCAGAAGAGGCGGAATCGCGCGGGAAACGCATAGCAAACGTTTCCCCGGCGCGTCGTGGCGTCGCGGCGAGTGTCCAGGACCGAGGCCGCGCATAAGTGACTCGCTAGCCGCTAGACTCCGAGAGTCGTTCTCGTCACTCTGTCTCTCTCGCACTCCCCGAGTGAATCTGCACCCCGTTAATTTGACGTATTTTTGCCGTTTCTTAAACTTCATATTAACGTCAAAATTACGACAAACATACGTCATAAATTAACGTCAAAATAACGTCAAATATACATCAAAGGGATTTGACGTAAAGCTGCCGTAGATTTGACGTTTTTTTGCCCGTAAAAGTGGTAGAATTAACGTCAAAATACGGCATCCTGGAGGCCGGCGGAAAGGGGAGAAGAGATGGCAAAACGAAGACTGGCCGACCAGGTTCGACCCACAACGGTCATTGAAAGTCGGACGGTACCGCGGCCAGACGTATGCTGTAGTCTTGGAACGCGGGGTACTTGCCTCAAGTCGGCTGGGACTAGAACAAAGCCAGTATATTTCAACAGCGCAAATTTCGAATGCATGCAACGTGCATCATTTCAGAGATTGATCAAGTACCGTTCGGTCCTTTCCCTTGGCGACTCTGATTAAAACGCGCATAGATTTGTGGCTACCTCCACCGGACTCTGGCCCAGTGCGATGCGCTCTCGGCACACTCGCGCTCGGATATGAGCGTAGCGTTGTCGAGGCCAACCTCACTCCGCACCGGCGGCAGTGCAGAGGGCGGAATCGCGCGGAAACGCATACAAACGCTCCCCGGCGCGTCGTGGCGTCGCGGCGAGTGTCCAGGACGAGGCCGCGCATAAGTGACTCCTAGCCGTAGACTCCGAGAGTTCGTTCTCGTCCACTCTGTCTCTCTCGCCTCGTGGCGCCGCCCTCAGGTGCGAGAGAGACAGAGCGACGAAAACGACTCTCGGAATCTGTCAGCAGCCGGAAGACGGAGGCAAGGCAGGCGCCATGCCATTTCAATTACGTACTCTGCACTGCGGACACGGAAAAATGTTATTCGGCTGGCGCGGCGAGAAATCGGCCACGTCCGAACAGCCTCGGACATCGAGCTCTGCCGCGCTGCGGCGTTGGCAGTCGCGAAGTGACTGCCAGCGTCTTCGCAGAGTGGCGTAGCGCGAAGGGACGGCGGGCGTCAGCTGCGGGTTTGGACTACCCTACGGCCACGTGGAGAGGTTCAGGTCAGGTACCATACCGCCACACACAGGCGTGCTGCGGGTCGGCCTACCCTGCCGCCTGCACCGCCACACACAGGCGTGCTGCGGGTCGGCCTACCCTGCCGCCTGCACCGCCACCAAGGCGTGCTGCGGGTCGGCCTACCCTGCCGCCTGCACCGCCACACACAGGCGTGCTGCGGGTCGGCCTACCCTGCCGCCTGCACCGCCACACACAGGCGTGCTGCGGGTCGGCCTACCCTGCCGCCTGCACCGCGACACACAGGCGTGCTGCGGGTCGGCCTACCCTGGCCTGCACCGCCACACACAGGCGTGCTGCGGGTCGGCCTACCCTGCCGCCTGCACCGCCACACACAGGCGTGCTGCGGGTCGGCCTACCCTGCCGCCTGCACCGCCACACACAGGCGTGCTGCGGGTCGGCCTACCCTGCCGCCTGCACCGCCACACACAGGCGTGCTGCGGGTCGGCCTACCCTGCCGCCTGCACCGCCACACACAGGCGTGCTGCGGGTCGGCCTACCCTGCAGGCGCCCGGCCTATCTGCAGCAATCCGACTGCAGCGGCCAAGCGCAGCAACGCGCTCCACCACGCCTTGCAAGGCGCGCTGGAAGTTGCAATATGCACCCCGGCGTCGACCTGCCCTGCCTTGGCTCGGCTGTCTCGGCTGGCCGTCGCAGCGGACGCCGCGCAACCCTGGATGTTGCATGGCGGTGCGCTGCCCGGCGCTGCCCGGTGCACGGGTCGGGGTGGCCAGGCCCTGGCCAGGCCAAGCGCCGGGCTTGCCGGTCCGCGGTGCAGGCAGCAGACTCATTTCGAGAGTCGTTTTCGTCGCTCTGTCTCTCTCGCACCTTTACGGGACGCCCCGAGAGTGCGAGAGAGACAGAGCGACGAAGTACACAGGCGGGGCGTGCACTGCTGCACCGGCCGCGAACGACTGTTGCGTGGACGCGCCGAAGCGTCCCTCCGCGGCATCCTCATCGCGATCTTGCTCTCGTATGCTCGCTCGCGGGTTTCGGCGTCGGTCTGAATAAGCGGTGCGCGTCGAGATGGTCGAGAGCGCGCTGGCGGCCAGTGTGGCGTCAGGGTCGCCGTCGTGGCGCCCGTATTCGCGCACACACGCACGGACACACACATGCACACACGCACAGACAGACAGACAGACAGACAGACAGACAGACAGACAGACAGACAGACAGACAGACAGACAGACAGACAGACAGACAGACAGACGGACAGACAGACAGACAGACAGACAGACAGACAGACAGACACAGACACACACACACACACACCAAAAAAGGAAAAAAGGAAAAAAATATCGTGGATTAATCGGATGGAGCTTATCCCCTCGCAGGCCCCTGACAGGGTCGAGGGTCGTGTAGGCCTAATGCAGGTTTGCCTACTACCAGGCGTTTAGGTAATCTCACAGGGGGGCGATCGCCCAGTGTCCGCATGCTCTGGCTCCTTAAGCTACCACGCCTGATCCCCTCGCATGCAAGCGACAACCCGAGGAGAACAAGAGATCAGAACGGAGTCTAAATGGAGCCACGGGATGTCACTAGCACTCGGAATTTATGAGTGTACTTGAGCACGCTCTTGGAGGCACATGCTTGGCATAGGGATGAAGCAGGCACCACCAAAAAAGAGCGTGCTCACGTGCACACTAGAGGGACGTGCTAATTCAAAAAGCACACTCCGAAGCGCATGCCGACTCAAGTACACGCCAGTCAGTGTACAGTACAGTACAGAGTACACACAAAAGTTTTAAAATTGGACGTCCTCAGACCGCACTGTGACCTCTCCTTCAAGAACGGACTGTACCTGAGGGGCGGCGGCGTCGGCGACGGCCGCGGCCAGGACGGCGACGGCGACCACGGTGAGGGCGTGCATGGCGGCAAGGGTGGCGGTGCGTGTGGCTGTGCGGCTCGCGCCTCGGCGTCGCGTCGTCTGGGCCGTCTGCCTGCAAGGCGATGCTGCAAGGCAGTGTGCCGGCCGCGCCGCAGGACTAGCCGGCAAGGCAGGCAGGGCAAGGCAGGCAGGGTAAGGCAGGCAAGGTAAGGCGGCCATCGGGTAGGGGTGGGGCACGCCAGGCACGCCGGCCGGTGAGACTGATTCCGAGAGTCGTTTTCGTCGCTCTGTCTCTCTTGCATCTGCACGGGACGCCCCGCGAGTGCGAGAGAGACAGAGCGACGAAAGCGACTCGCACAGTGGGCCAGAAGACAGGTGGAGGTGGCCAAAAATCTAGACGCGTTTTGAGCTCAAGAGTCGCTAAAAGGGACTCGAACCGAGCGTGTGACCCCACCAATGGATTCGTCGTTCGGAGAGCAATCCATTGGTGGGGTCTCACGTTCGGTTCGAGTCCTGCTGAGCGACCTGGAGCTCAAAACGCGTCTTGAGGTTCGACCGCCTCCGCCGGTCTTCTGGCCCACTGTGCGACTCTCGGAATCAGTGTGCGGGTGCGCCGCCTCTACAGTACCGGCAGACAAATAGCCGCATCAACCCCTGCCGAGCGTTGTCGCTCTGTCTCTGTCGCCCTCACAGGGCTCTCCTTAAGGGTGCGAGAGAGACAGAGCGACGAAACGATCTTCTGAATTACTCGCCGCAGGAAGCTACTTAGGCCGACTTAGGCCCATCATATTCCACGGCTCCTGGAAATTTACGATGAAGTTTCAAAGTTCAAAGCATGTTCAGACAACATTGAAAATTCGCCCTTTATTTCGCAGGAGCCCTCCTGGAAAAATTCGCAGGCTCCCGGCGAAACGAGACTCCGTTTTCGCCACGCCCGGAGCGCCTTGCACCGCCCGTCGTTGGGAACGCGGCGGGGCGCGTTTAGTTTCAGCCGTTTCGACACAACGGCAGAGCGGCAGAACTCGGGACGCATTTCGGAGCATCGCAGCAGCATCGCCGTCGCTAAGTAGGTGGAGGCTGCAGACTGATTCCGAGAGTCATTTTCGTCGCTCTGTCTCTCTCGCACCTGTACGGAACGCCCCGTGAATGCGAGAGAGACAGAGCGACGAAAACGACTCTCGGAATCAGTATGCTGCACTGTGCGACGACGCGGTACGAATAGGATGAACAGTCGAACGCAACGCCGCCGGGACGCCGGGCGGTTTCTGGTTTGTGAAACCAGGAGTGCGACGGAACGGTGCGAGGGGACTCCAATTAATGTCACAACGGCACAAAGTCTCTGCAGACTGATTCCGAGAGTCGTTTTCGTCCCTCAGTCTCTCTCTCTCTCTCTCTCTCTCTCTCTCTCTCTCTCTCTCTCTCTCTCTCTCTCTCTCTCTCTCTCTCTCTCTCTCTCTCGGGCGCGCGCTCAAGAGCCGTCCCGTATAGGTGTGAGAGAGACAGAGCGACGAAAACGACTCTCGGAGTCAGTCTGTTGGCGAGGAGTCAGGCCGCTGCGCTGCCAGTGTACTCCAGTTACCGCCGCGGCCCGGTTACCCTAGGGTCATAGACTCCAGGTTACCTATGTTTCCCCTCTGTGCGGCGGATGGAGGAATCAAAAGAAACGTCGCCGTCTTCAAATCGAAGAAATGCGCGCTATCGCCGACTGTCTTCCGATTTCGTCGCTCTGTCTCTCTCGCACTCATGGAGAGTTCCGTACTGGTGCGAGAGAGACAGAGCGACGAAGCTTCTATCCTTCGGAATGAGGTGACTGCTTGGCCGACTGCAGTCTTGTCTGCGCTGCGCTCGGCAGAGGAGTTGACCCGAGTGGACCACTCAGAGTCCAGAGTTAGAGACCCTCCAGGGAGGATCTCTACTCGGAGTCCTACGTGCCGAGAAGCACGTCCGAGGCGGTCCCAGTCCCAGGCCTGTTTGTCGCCGTAAGAGTGGTCACCGGTGGTCACTGCATTCCAGAGGTACGTTTCCTTCCCACTACGCGGCCGCTCCGTTTTGGTCGCTGAACTTTGGCCTCCCGGCCCTGCATCGCGCTCTGAGAATGACAAAATTTGGCACTCCAGTGGCCTGCCAAAATTTAGCATTCTCAGAGGGCGATCCGGATCTAGAAGGCCAATTTTCCGCACTCGTAACGGAGCGCCAGTAGAGTGGCAAGAAAACTCACTCACGAGTTTGCATTGGAGGCTGCGCGAGAACGCTGCAGGCGGTGGCGTTGGAGTCCATGGATGGGCCATGCGTCGGACGACGACATCTGGCTCACTGTAGCGCCTGCCAAGTGCCGGGTAGGCCACCAGCCCGCGAACAACACACCGGTGCGTGGATGGTGGCCTACCTTGCGGCTGGCAGGCGCTAGAGGCCGGCTGGCGCCAACCTTGACCTTGCCCGCTCGCGTCCAGCCGTCTGATTCCGAACACTGCTTCGTCACTCTGTCTCTCTCGCACCCCTACGGACCGCCCCATGAGTGCGAGAGAGACAGAGCGACAAAAGCAGTGCTCGGAATCAGACGGCAGCGTCCAGCCCACACACACAGCGAGGCAAGCACGCCACAGTTGTCTCTGTCAAGCGGCAGCAGCAGAGTCGCTTTCGTCGCTCTGTCTCTCTCGCACCTTCACGGGATGCCCCATGAGAGAGAGGCAGAGCGACGAAAACGACTCCCGGAATCCGTGTGCAGTGACACCAGACATCGGATCTTTGTTCACCCATTTCGGATTCTGCTGCCGAATCCGCATCTTTACTGAGGCCTACCGCGCTTTGATACTGAGCTTGCCACTGCAAAAAAAAGCGTGAAAAACTTGCAAAAAGAGACGCTTTTATTGCGGTTTTTTGTAGCGGAGCTTCGGCGGGTGCCCATCCATCGGGCACCCTGCAGGTGCTGACACAAATCGACCAAGGCCGCCAACACCCGACGAGCTCGCTGCACAGTGTGCCTGCGACGGGACGGGTCACTCGGGCGCGCCGAGGGGGTCGCCTGCCTGCCCGCGAAAAGAACACCGCAAAAAAAACCGTCAGCAGGTTGAGGGAAGTCCCAGACACCAGAGCTGTGGCCCAGGCCGTCCAGGCCGCCCAGCCGTCTGATTCCGAACACTGCTTCGTTACTCTGTCTCTCTCGCACCTCTGCGGACTGCCCCATGAGTGCGAGAGAGACAGAGCGACGAAAGCAGAGCTCGGAATCAGACGGCAGGCCGGCCGGCCGGCGCTGGTGGTGGGAGCGGGGCGGGGCAAAGTCCGGCGCATCAACGAGCTTGAAAAACAAAAGCAAACGAGAACTAACCACTCGTCCACACTCGGCAGTGACAACACATCGCTTCGAGCCGCACATGTGCGCGGCCCGCCGGCCACTATCACTGTATGCAGACTGATTCCGAGAGTCGTTTTCGTCGCTCTGTCTCCCTCGCACCTGCACCGGGCGCCCATGAGTGCGAGAGAGGCAGAGCGACTCCCGCCTAACTAGCCGCCGCTCGTCGTTTTCGTTGTCTCGTTGCCGGGTCCGGCGGCCCCTCCGCAGTACCGCAGCGGCCGGTCGGAGGAAAAGATCGATCACCGATATTACAGTGTGACTGCTTTTCCTCGCTGCTCGCGCACCTGAAGCAGAGGAGCCGTCGGACACCGCAGCACCGCAGCAGCTCTCGCACACTGCTCTCGCACCAACGGCCGCGGGGTCACGCAGCCACGCGTAGCCACGCGTAGCCACGCGCAGTGTGCCCGCCCAGGTGGACACGTGGTCTGTCAAGTTAAGGACGCGCGTCAGACGCGCGTCCGGTTTGCGCTGGCTGCTGTTGGAGGACTTTTGATCCATGCATTGCATTAAAGTTGTTTAACCCGTACCTTTTTGGAAACGGGAGATGCCACGGATTCTCGTATTGCAAATAAAAGCGTGCATAGACGAATTACAAGGTTTCAAGTGACACAGGAACGGTCACACATCTCCGGCTGCATCCGGATAAATGGATTGTCGGGCTCCCATCCCTATCCCTACCACTCGTTTGCAAATCAAAGCTGGGAAATTCAGGAAATTGATAACGATATGGATGAATTGGAGCATTTTGATGACACGACAGTAGGTTAGGTTATGTTGGTATTATTTGCTCTCTAATGGGTTGTACACATATAACGTACTTTGGAACATCTTGTCACACACAGGGTTCGATCAATGGAAGTTATTTTACAAGACAAAAAGGAAAGTAGAATGAAAACCGTCAACAATTCACCAAAATACTGATTTATTAACTAAACAGCTAGTTGTTATCATAGACAATCAACTTTTCAGACTCAGGACCAGCTGTTGCGACCGTTCCTGTGTCACTTGAAACCTTGTAATTCGTCTATGCACGCTTTTATTTGCATTACGAGAATCCGTGGCATCTCCCGTTTCCAAAAAGGTACGGGTTGAACAACTTTAATGGATCAAAAGGATCAAAAGCCCTCCAACAGCAGCCAGCGCAAACCGGACGCGCGTACGCGCGTACGCGCGTCTGACGCGCGTCCTTAACTTGACAGACCAACGGACACCGGCCGGCCGGACCGGGGACCGCCCACACCCCGAGGGTCTCCTCCTCCTCGGCCGCGGAGAGAGGCGCGGTGACGTGCGCGTCGCGGGGCCCGGGGCCGCTCAGTCGGCAGGCAAGGGGGCACCACCGCGGAGCTACCGTCTCGTCGTGTCTGCACTGGTAAAACAGAGGAACAGAGGCAAAACGACGCCAAACCACCCACAGTGGGCCGCCGGAAGACCGGTGGAGGCGGTCAAAACTGAAGACGCGTTTTGAGCTTCAGATTCGCTGGATGGGACTCGAACCGAACGTGTGACCCCACCAATGGATTGCCTTCCGAACGAGGAATCCATTTGGTGGGGTCACACGCTCGATTCGAGTCCCCTTTAGCGACTCTTGAGCTCAAAACGCGTCTGGAGTTTTGGCCGCCTCCACCTGTCTTCTGGCCCACTGTGCCACCCCAGAGAGAACGAGCAGGTCAATGTGAACCGTTTATGAGGTCTGAGGGTCTCATTCTGACGTCCCTATGACATCCTTTGGCATCAGACTGATTTCATTTGGACTGACTAGCTGTTTTCCCTGGGTTGGAAGGGGCGGGGCGTGAATTAGTGAAGGACTTCCAGGCAAAATTGTGATGCCCTTTTTTGCTCGTTTCCCCTTCAGGCCCTTAAACAGCATGAAGGACTGCCTTTGTTTTTTCCAGTGTGGGCCGTCCTCGCCGACGTCATGAGCCTGGCGGTCGCGAGGCAGGTCGCTGCCGGGGCCCTTCGTGTCCTGGAGGGCGCGCCCTGCGTCCTCCGCGGCGCCGAGGGCTGCCCTAAGGGCCGCTGGCCCGAAGCGCCCGAAGGGCCCGAAGGGCTGGGCCCAGGGGGCGGGGCTGGCGGTGGCAGAGCCGAGGGCAGTACACTCCTGGACCGGGAACCCCCACTGGCAGTCTCTCCGGACTTACAGCACGGACTCGAAAGGTGTCAAGGTACTTACAGTGGGCCCAGTCAAGCGGCACAGGCCCTCTTGATTGTCGGCGCACTCTATGCTTTGGATCACTAGGGGTCAGTTTGGGGAAGACGAGTTTAAGAAGAGTACAACACTTACGGAGCTCTTATCTTGACTTTTGAGCTATCCCTAGACCAGTTTTTTTCAACAAAAATTTGAGTGTGAACTCTTTATATGGATGTCGAGGACTGTGCAGTAGGCCGCAAGGGGGGTGCACTTTTTTTCGTACCATGTACTTTTCTTCCCCAGTTTACCCCCAGCTCTCTCATGTATTTTCATGCGACTCCTGCTTGTTTCAGGCGTGGGCAGGGGAAGCAGAATTGTGCAAAGAGTCGGATGAGGTTGTGTTGAGGACCAAGGATGCAGATGATTTGAGATTTCCATTTGTCTGGCTAAGAGACAACTGTCAATGTAGTGCTTGTTTCCATCAAGATTCCCAGTCAAGAACCATTGATCTGGAGTCTTTCGACATCAATTCAAAACCAAAGCTGGTGAAAGTTAGTACTCCCTGAACTATTCCCTTTTGTTTGTTATTAGAGAAGATATGCCACAATGAATTTTTATTCACAAGGTTGTCGGTAATAAAATTCATATTACCTGGTTGGATGGCCATATAAGTGATTACGATTTTGAATGGCTAAAAGAGCGCAGTTTTCAATCGCACTCACAAGAGTCATGGCTGACAAGTATGTATCGATTGCCAAGAAAGACTTGGACTGCTCAGTCCTTCAACAAGATCTTGACTCGATACAAGTTCAGTGATGTTTTAAAAAGGTCTGCACCTGTTGCCTTTTATGAACATTTTTTAAAAACTATATTATATTGTTTTTAATTTATATTGTCATTTTCAGTGATGCAGTTCTATATAACTGGCTTGTGAGCCTTGCTACTTATGGTGTAAGCATTGTTGAGGATGCACCGGCTGAAAGTACCACAGTTCGCCAGTTAGCAGAGCGAGTGGCATTTATTCGGAGAACACACTACGGGCAAGTGTACCTGGATCCATCCAAGACTAAAATGCAAAACCAATCAAGTAGAATACAATTCAGTTTTTGTTTACAGAGAAGAATTTTCTGTACGTGCCAAGCCAGGTACGACTAATGTAGCCTATTTGTCAGCAAATCTACAACTGCATACAGATCTTCCTTACTACAACTACAAACCAGGGGTGAGTTGATGCAAGGTTTCCGTTTTTCTTAAATTGATTGGTGGCCATAGGTATGGAAATTAAAGCATATTTTGATACTGAGTGATCATCTCACCGATGTTGTTCCAAGGTGAATCTTCTCCACTGTTTGGTCCAAACAGAGAGTGATGGCGGTTCCAACCTGCTTACAGACTCACTTGCTGTAGCAGATTGGCTGAAAACTGACTTCAACAGCTCATACCAGGCTCTAACCCAAACTGTTGTGGACTGGAATGACATTGGACAAGAAGATGGCAATTATTTCCACAGTATTCACCGAGCCCCAGTTATTTGGTAAGAAATATAAAAGATTGGATTTACTGGAGGAAGTGTTTGTTGTTGCAAAGAATGCTAAGCAACTGTTGCTAATATCTCATCGTGAACAGCGAAGACCGCTTTGGAGAGATTGAGCGGATTAATTTTAGCCAGCCTCAGCGTGATTCCCACTTCAATGTCCCATTGGATAAAGTGAAACTGTGGTATAAAGCCATGGACAAATTCACAAAGGCTATCATGAGCAATGATTACTGTGTCACCTACAAAATGGCAGAAGGTACTTTAGACTTTTCTTCTTCTTGTATTAAAGAAGGTTTGTGTTTAACAGACAATGTTTCTGTAGGCTGAAATATTTATCTTTCGTGCAGGAGAAATTCTAACTTTTGACAATATCAGGCTTGTACATGGCAGAAAAAAGTACGACGACTCTGGAAACTCCATACGGCATGTGATTGGAGGCTACTTGGACTGGGATGAGATTTGGTCACGTATTAGGGTCTTAAAGAATGTGTGACAAAAGCAGCATGCCCATGTAAGAAAATAAGAGATGAGGGCAAAGTGAAATAACAAAATAATTTCTTAAATTTTTTTAATCTTATTTCTGTCTACTTAATCCTAAGACCTTTACATGCATCACAGTTTGAATTCCACCAAATCATATGTATAAAATATACAATTTTGGCAAGACAAATAAAATGTATAAATTATTCAGGAAAAAAATGACTTTATAAAAGTTCATATGGAAATTATTTCCCCATTATTTTACATCTCCATGTGAGACTTACCTTGCATGTTAGTTAATATTGCTTTCCTCAACCTCTGATACATTTTTAAAGCTGTCCAGCAGATGGAATAGATATAGAAAAAAAAGGTCAGAAGCAGATTCTTTAAACTTTCCAATAGCAATTTTAAACATGAGTGATAATGTTTTTCATAACAACAATCCACATCATGCACCATGAACTCGTCTGAAGTCAAAATTACATCAAGAGAAAATTACAGTAGCTGACATTAAACAATTACAGGAAATTAGGGTACAAAAAGAAAAGCTCCAACCCATTTAACGTCATCAGTAGAATGCAATTAGTTTGTCACAGATGTTTCAGAACAATTTGGCAGGATAAAATAACCCTTTCAATAACAAGCTACACATTACACTCTACTAACATGACAATGAGTACAAATGCAGTAACTTTTTTGAGGTCTTTTGATTCTATTCAAAAGACGTTATACAGTAATAAAATAATAAAACAAAGATATATTTTTAAAAACATAAAACGTTGATTTGTACAAAATTTGGTCAAAACTAATAATCTGAACATGTATTAAACAGACTGCTTCCTTTACCACAAACTAATAAATGTATTATTTCATGGAAAAAGCCGTCTTACACTTTGATTAACTGAGGAAGCTTCAAACAAATCATCAAGAATTATCTCCAATCACCAAAACAAAGATACATAAACAGAGAAACTATGACAACTCCAATAAAGATGATAAAAGGAAACAATTTTACAGATGAAGTGGGGCACACTCCAAGAAAAAAGGGTAAGATATGAATACCACAAATACAATTCTAATAGTAAACTGTGACCACTCTGATGTGGAAGAAAAGTATTGATGGAAAAAGGAAAAAAAAACTTCAAGGAAGTTACAGCAATTTTGAGGGTGGTTTGCACAAAAAAAAGTAAAGCTATTATACAGTTACTGTCCTTGTAAAAATGACAAATCTTAAAATTGCCGAGTCAATCAATGGACAACGACTTTTTCTGTACTCAGACTCGAGTTCAGGGGAACACAAATATGGATTGGTGGTATGAATACCACTGAAAACATTGAAAGGTTCAGAGAAGGACTTGGGTAGGGCCACCAATGGGGAGACAGTGGAGGCCCTCAGCAGGAATCTTCACGATGTTCTTCTTTAAGGAGACTGTTTTCCAGCAGCACCGTCATTTTCCAGACTGGCCCGGAAGGATGAACCCGGTCAAGCCTGGAACTGTGCTGGCAGCTGCTCCCAAAGAACTTGCAGACATTTTCATCTTGGATTCAGCTGCAAAGGACTGGAACACATGCTGTTGGAAACCAAGTAGCAGAACCTAACTACCTCAGCCTGACAGAAACTGCAACGCTGAACAAATGATTGTGAGCAAACAACGATGGCGAAGGAATGATGGGAAGAATGACAGACACCAGATGAAGCCACTGGTCACTTCTCTGGAAGACAGGCAACCCAGGGGTGATTGTGGAAAATAATATGTTTCCTGTCACTTCAAGAAAGTGCTTCTCTCTTCTTTGGTCTTCATTTCTGATGCTGCGTTAAATGAGTCTTCATTATCTTCACCAACCAAAAGTTTGCTTCACTTGTAATTTGGTTTGTAAAGAAATTTTGATGAGTGGTTCTTTTTTCTTCTCACTATTAGAAGGAAAGTACCTAAAGAGGTGTCTTCCACAAAATTGAATTAAAGCCATTCATGGAAGATAGAAACTGATGAATTCCAGTTTCCCCAAATAGTACAGTTGACACAAACGAATCTTCCATAACCAAATCCTAAACAAATAGTGCGGTGGTGAGAAAGAACAGGAACAATAAAGGACAGGAGGGGGAAATGAAAAAAAAGGAGGAGGGACTGATGAAGTGAGTAGCTTATATCGACTTCTGCAGGACAAACGCTGTCCCCTTTCTTGTTCGTCACTTCAGAGGGAAGACATTTTTCTTCAAATGCAAACTTTTAGATGAAATCTTCTATCAAAATCATGATAATAGTACTCTTGAATATATTCTTCTCGATAGGTAGAGTAGTATGTACGCTACAGCCTTAAAGTCAAGGTATTTCATAAGTGAATGACTCCCCTTCAAAATGGTTATAATAATCCTTACCACTTCAAAACAAAGTGTGCTTCGTTGATTTGTATTGTCTTCTTAGTTGGCCCATCCAGCTGCTTCTCTGACGATCTTCTTCCAATTCTTCGTTCCACATTTCTTCTTATTTCTTCGAGACCCTCAGTTAACAAGAGCTGATGATTATGGTATAAGAGCTGACCATGCTGATGGCTGTATGTACACATGTACTCTGAGAATTGTAACTTAAAAGAGGCTTCACAGAAGTCCGTAATGACTGGGTGATGAGAGAATTGAAAAGAGTGTACTTTCAACCATGCAACATCACCACCCCAGCTGTCAAGGACTTAAAAATTTGAAAGCACAGCTGCACTAGCCTTGCAGTCAATCTTGCTCTTTTCATTGTCATATGTGAAACCGAAGGGGGTCAAGAACTCTATACACTTTTCCTCGGACACGAAAGCCAATTCTGCAGTCACGAAACTGATGGGCAACAGTTGACGGTAGCTGAACACGTAAAAGAAAAAGAGATTTTGTTAGCGAAAATCACCATACAATTTAAAATCAAAATTATGAGAGCATCGATGAGCAGAGTAGATGGGAAGTTCAATCCCAAGACAAGGGCTCCCGAATTCTACCTAAGATAAGAAAATGCACATGCAAAATAAAATTGAACAGCAAGTTAAATAAGCACCTCTGCAAGTCAAAATGCAATGAGACATGACAGAACAAATGATCAACTCTGGCAACACCCTTATTTGTTCCAAAATTTGGACAAGTCTCAACTAGTGCTCTAAGAGAGCCGCATATAGCAAGTTACATAACTCTGAATGTGACTTGTTCCATCCTATGATGTTGACACAACAAAATCAGAACAAACAGTCCACACGTCATTCATTTTACGTTACTGTTAGTATTTATGAGATCCGTAGAGGCTACTCTCACGGCGTTTACCTTGGATCCACACATAACATGGTGGAGGGTGCACAAACAATGAATTCAGAAAAACTAAGGTCAGAATAAAGTACTTCCATTAGAATTTTGGCTGAGACTGAGAACTCGACACTTTAAAAATTGCCAGGAGGATTATAATAACACTAACTGCAAATTAGAGTATTCTCTACTGATTTTCAAATAAGCATAAATGAATAGATAGAATTAAATATTGGACTTCAGAAACTGACTCATCACAATTTAGTTCAAAATTAACCCTCAACAAAAGAAAATCAAGGAAAATAAGCCAATTCAAATTGAAATAAACCAGTAACGACTGTAATCAATATTTCACCAGAACCCAAGTTTAGCTCAGCCATTCAAAAGATAGTGATTTACCACTGTGCATGTGGCATTTACTTAGTCTCACAGATGTCACAAAGTTACACCATATCACAGACAAAACAGTGATCTTGTTGAGAAGATACAGAACAAGTGACACAATGAAACAAAACACTGCACTGCAGTACTCTGTCCATGTAGTTTTGGTTAAATTGCTTGATTGCTTACAAAATTAATGATAAATATAAACAGACAGCATTCTAGACCAATTTGTAAACTAAATTCCTTGTTGGATAGAATCAAACATTTCATTTATTCATACCACATTCTTACCTTCGACGAATCACTCCTTACCTTCAAGAAAATATGATTTGGACATGTTGCAATTTAACCTAAAATGGTACATCAACTCTCATCCCTTACTCCTTGTCCCATAAGTTAGAAAATAGTAATGGAGATACAAAGAACAATATACACCACAACCACCAAAGGAGTAAGAAATAAAGAGAATTATACCAGTTTATTCATTAGTTGCAAGTAAAAGGAAAATACGTACGATTTTATCATTATTTTAATTGCTGCTCTTCTTTCACGGTCAGCAAACCAGTCCACAAGGAATCCAGCCATTTTTGGAGCAGTTCTATAAAGCCGAAAGAATTTGTGATAATTCCCAAGCCACCATGCTGAACGCATAGCTAAAGCATGAGCTATGCACTCATTTTGTTTTGCTTCAGGAGATAGGGCTGCCATCACAACCGTCAGATCTGTGACAACAAGAAACAAAACATGTTGAACCACACTAAACATATCTTTACAAAATTATTACAGTATAAATATTTGCAAGTGAAGAGTAAAAAATGGACCAGAATCACAAATAATATAGGTAAAACCATACACACCTAAATTACTTTTAGTGAATATATAATACAATATCCTATAGGCAGTAAATTCCAAAATATTTTCGCCACCTAAATCAGCATAAAGCATCTTCAGTTGAGTCTGACACTGATTGAATTCTTCATGATCACCTTTTTCAAGAGCTATGCGAGCATGGGTTTCATACACTAATACTGTAAATTGATCTCTTATACCTGCACCTATATAAAAAGAGAAATATATCAGTAGCACATGTAAAATTTATAATTATATAATAATGCAGTTGCTCTCTGAATGAGATATTAAAATACTTACCGTCAGGTCTTGCCTAATTGATTTTAATTGATCACAGGATGCATGGTAGTCCTCTGTCTTCAACCATTTTTCTTTTGCTCTCATCAAAGCTTCTTTCAAGACTTCTACAGGTCGGACTTGGGAAGGTTCGGGAGCCTGAAATTGCATCAGATGTCAGGACATTTGCTTTCAAAACATATACTTACAAGTCATAGAATTTCTTAGATGAAGTACTTACTGATGTCAACCGAAGATATCTCTTCTCCACTTCCTGACATGTGCCAACAACATGACACTCTGAAAGATCGAAATCCCCATCAGGATCCTCAGAGAATTTTTTGGTTACACTGATGCGTTTGTGTCGGTTATTTTGAGGAGTCAGAAGAGCAGAGGGGTTTGATGGGGATTTAGTGATGGCACTGAATCTTGCTGCTCTTTTTTGAAGTGTCTCTGAATTACCAAGCTCTTCAGTGTTGCCACCAAATTCAGAGTAAAAGTGAGCCTTCAGAACTCTGCAAGAAAAACAAGATAGATTATTTCTACAAGAAACAGACATTACAGAGAATTGTGACACATAGAGTTGAACTGTAAAACATACCCCTTTGGATGATTTTTCACTTTCTTATTCAAAGCAGCACCACCTCTGCCTTTCCCTTGGAAATTGATGCGGTCCCCAATCCGACCTCTTCCTTTACCCTTCATAACTTTGAGACTCTTGAAGTCATCACCACTACTAGAAGAGCTGGTACTGTTAAAAGAAAATATACTGGTCAATTCAACAAATACAATTCATTCTTGAACACGAAGCCAGAAACAACAAGTACTTCCAAAGCTGACGAAGCCTTTGGTTCAAAAATTCTTATTACCTTCTCTTCCGCCGACGGTGTGAACCATGAGAAGAATTTGATCTTGATCGTGACCTGGAATGAGAGGACCTAGAGCGTGATCTAGACTTAACCCTACGTGACCTAGACCTACTCCTGGAGCGTGATGGGCTGGGGGAGCTAGAGCTACGCCTTGATTGTCGTCTGATTTGGTTATTTTTGTTGAATTTTCCTAGGCGTGCTCCCATTGAAGGAGACAATCCAACAGGGGTTTGCCTCATTGGTTTTGGCAAATTATTTCTATGCAGTCCAGGAAGAGCATCGGCAGACAAACTTAACAGAAAGAGCAAACCTCATTATAATGACATTGTAAACAACTTCAAAGTTCATACTAGTCATAACTCCTTCACATACTTTGGTAGGGGTTCTTCTTCCCAGTTTTTAGTCCACAGAGTCTTCATATTTGTGGCACTCATAATTTTCCCTTTGAGAATAATCTCAACTCTGTCTTTGTCAACAGGAGATAAACACCTATCATAGCACTTTGAAACATAGTTCCTGAATAACAAAGGCCCCAACAAATAAATAGAAGATACAAAAATCTCTGTATTAGTAAAACTAACAACCACAAATACTCCTCCTTACTTCAAACTTTCCGGCCATATTTCTGGTCCAGCTGGGCGAGGTGCTGCTGTGGGTGCAGGGGTGGGTGGTGGCGGTGGCGGCTGTATAACAGCTGCTGGTGGATCTGCTGGCAATGGTGGGGCTGGTAGTGGGGGCAGTGGGGGATCCGCAGGGGGTGGAGGATTCTCCGGTGGAGGAGGATTCGGAGGCAGGGGAGGCATGTTGACATTGAGGGGAGGGACAGAAGACCAGGTTTCCATGCTCTTGTTAAAAGCTGTATTTGCTGCTGCTGCTGCCATTAGTTGTTTCCTAGCCCTTTTCCTCTGAGTTTTGGAACCAGTGATTTGCTTATGTAGTTGCATCATCACATTGGGCGGATAAGGCATGCCAGGCCTTGGACCTGGCTGTTGCGGACTCTGATTGTTGGGATTGAAAGCATAGCCTTGAACCCTATTTTTGTGATTTATATTAAATCGAACAGGAGGATAAGCTGAAACAAATTGCAAACAAAGGCCCACAATTAGATTTAAAGAGTAAAGAGTGTCTTGACCGTAGCAGTGCATTAAAAATTTGAGGGTACATACGATTGTTGGGGACTTGATTGGGAAAGAAGTTGTTCTGGGGCCGTGGTGAGAACCCAGGGGGCAAGCCATTTGATGAAGGCGGAGGTGGAGGAGTTCCTGGTGGCAATGGTGGCAGATCATCCTCCCCAGGGGGGCCGCTCAAAGCTGGACAACTCTTTCCACTTTTGTCTTCCTTAGAACTCTCATTTCCAGAGTCCTTGCTGGCAGGAACAAAACCTTCAACAGAAGAGACAAGAGAGCATGGTAGAGTCATAAGACTATGGATGTATCAATCGGCATGTTTCATTAACATGTGGGCATAGTCCACATGTTATTATTACCATGCATAGGAGGAGCCGGTTCCTTGGGGAGCGGAGGGGCTTGACCTGGAGGGCCAATTTGACCATTACCATATGAGTAACCAGCACCTTGTTGAGCAGCTGGCATGTTATAATACGGGTGTGGGTAGCCATATCCTTGCTGTCCATACCTGAAAATTGAAAACAAGAAAGTATAAGCGGCATTCAAAGTGATTGGTAGGGATGGCTTTTGAGACTCATACAAAAGCGGTTACTCATGGTTATTCAGAATGCTTACCACTGATTGTATTGTGGTGGGTACTGCGAGTACTGTTGCCACATTGGCGACGGGTTTTGGCTTTTGTCCCCCATGGTCCAGAGAGCCAGTCCTGATCAAACAAGCAAAGATTTCAACAGAATGTAATGGGACGCTATAGAGGTTATGTCTCACCCCCTCAACAAACGCGTAGGTGGACGCGAAGAGAGACATACCGTGAGAAGTAAATGAAACGTAATGTTCTGACAAGACAAAACAGATACAAAGGACGTAATACAAAGTCAATGCAAGACACAAAGACGTCTCAAAACTAAACTGCTTTCAGCGCCATTTTGTCTATCAGATGTATGCTATCAGGTTACGACCATACGGTTGTCGGGAGTGACAAACGATTTGTGAACGCAAAAGCGTGCCCACGCACGGAACTAGAGGTATTACTTACAAAGCGTAGGCGAATGGGAACAGACAGGTGCCGATATAACTATTTGGCGCAGTCTAAACTAACTGTTGTCGATCATTCCGAACGCTTTCGTCAACTTTTTTGGAGCTCGGAGAGGGACACGGAAACTATGTAAACAAAGCAGTCTGGCCAACAGAACAACTACAGAGGAAAACAAAAATAACGTTGCTCCCCTAATGCAAAATTTCGTGGACACTCAGATTTTATTCCTTGTGGTAATTTCGCCTTGTCCTATTTTTAAGAGGGACAATCGCACAGGCCGATAGCATAAACTGGACTCCAACTTCTGGGAAATTAATGTCAGCGCCATCTGCTGCTGCTGGCATGAAAATGAAAGGCTGAATGCAGAATTTTATTGTCCGGGTGATGTCGGTGCTAGTTTCAACAGGATCAAATAGAGCATATTTGTTCTTCAGTGAACGCTGACGAAGCTTGTAAGTTGATCAGGAATTCTTACATTTGATTAAACACTGATAACAAAGAGACTTCACAGTTAGTTTTTGTTCTCGTTGCACTTGTAACCTGCGGCCCCTGCTAGTCATTGTTCGTGAAAGTGAACTGATTGCCCGTTTCCTTATTCCCTCCTTGACGCATTCGTCTGCAATCATTTGTGGTGTGGGCGTTTTATTGTGTCACTCTGATCGTGGTAGTACCTAGCTCGTGGCATTTGTCGCGCAATCATTAAAGTTCCATATCATCCGTGTGTGATGTTGTGATCACACACAGTACTGAAGAAGTTCAATTGATGTGGGGCATATCTCTCTTTCATGCCAATGACATCTTTTCAATGAAGCCTCTCTGCTTTTGATCCTCCTTGCAACTCCGAACCTTTCTCTCAAGTTAATCGTCTCTTATACAGTTTCTTATCATTACTGTTTCAGACGATTAAACAGCTTTGCCCCTCCTGACTGTCGCTGCTCATAGGAGATATTTTTGAAAATTGTTTTAGTTCTATTGATACTACATTATTTGAAAATGGGTACGTATTGATTCTTTATTTTCAAACAACAACAGAATATGTTCGCTCCTATTTTTATTTTGTTTTACCTTATCACAAATTAGTAATATTGTTCTCCCTCTTTGCAGCTGGCACTGATAAGGGTGATAATGATGTTGATGGGAAAGCAGCAAAACCTGGTGATGTTTCACAACAAAAAGACCCGGCTGAAGGCAACCCACCTGCAGCAGACCCCACATCCAGCCAAGCAGCTTCCTCTTCCAGCATGGATATAGATTCCACTGCTGACACATCAGCTACAGCCAGTGGCAGTCAAGCAGCCTGTTCCACTAAGTCATGCGTTTCTGAAACGGCAAGTTTCCGTCCAAGAAGCCCAGAGCACTCTCCCAACATTGAAGATGTTGACTTTAAAGTAATATTCAGCAAGAGCAAGTATGATATAACATTTCCCCTGGATGATACAGTAGCACAATTGAAGGATCACCTAGAAATCATCACTGGTCAGTGTTTCATTTCGCTTGTTTTATGCTATTATTAAGCTCAAAAAGAATACTAACTTTTTGGTCTTGTTTGCTCTAGGTGTTCCTCGAACAATGCAAAAATTGATGATTAAGGGCTTGGCTAAGGATTCATTTACCCTTCGTGAAGCAGGTGTTACAAAGGGATCTAAAATCATGCTAGTTGGCTCTAAGCTTGATGATATCCTATCTGTGTCCACTCCTAGCAAAGAGGTAAGGCTGTAATGTGACAACATTAATTTATGTCGGTTTTCTCTACCTGAGATTTGATTTGAATTTTTTTAATGCATTTGCATATTGTTGTTCTAGGAGCTGGAGCTGGAGAAAAGCAGCTCTAATGCAAAGGAGCCCTTATCAAAACAAAAAATACACAAGAAAGTGCTTGATAAAGGTGTGCCTGATGATGTGATGCCTGGCATTCTTAATAACAAGGTAAATACACACTTTACGAATATGATACATATTTTGTTCATGACCATGTATTTCACTACTTACAATTCATTATTTGACCCACTCAGGAAGCATTACCACCCTTCCCACTTTCTGGAATGTTAAATAAATATGGTGGAAAAGTTCGGCTCACGTTTAAGCTTGAGCAAGATGAAGTTTGGATTGGAACTAAAGAGCGAACTCAAAAATTATCCATGAACTCCATTCGGGGCGTAGTAAGTGAACCAATAGAAGGACATGAAGAGTATCACATTTTAGTAAGTTTGTGTTTTTTTACTTCTTCAACTTCAAGCAAATAAAGAAGATTGAGTCCTATCTTGTCTTAATATTTTCTTAATTTTTATTTTTGTTCACAGGGAATTCAGCTAGGTCCAACAGAGGCCTCTCGGTATTGGGTTTACTGGGTTCCTGTGCAGTACATTGATGCAATTAAGGATACTATCATGGGCTCATCATGGATTATCTAAGGAATCCCTCTGCCCCCCTGTCCTAGTTTGTTTGCGAGTTTGTGACTCAAGCACTTCTTTCTCCATTGCCAAAGGGTTTGTTGTTTGTTTTTCTTTTTTTGCTTTATCTCAAGTTCTGCTTTTCCATAGCATCATTGTCAATGGAAGTTCAATGATGGAGATAGTACAAACTGCTATGTACATGTTAATACCAAACCTTTCTTTGAAAAAAAAAAAAATCGATTGTTATCTTAAAAGTTGGTTGTGTGTGCTGTACCTAGTTGATTGAAGTGCATTGTTTCTCGTGTATTTAATTACCATTAGGAATTCATTGATATTATTGTGTCAGATTATATGGGTCTGGAGCTAACAAAAAGGTCATTTTGTGTTGTTGTTTTTCTTGTTTTTTTTTTCTTTCAAAAGTATTCTTTTTTCCTTGACTGAAAACTTCTTGATCTGTGATTTAAAGGATCTGTGCTGAACAGAAATCCCTTTCTGGGTCTTAAACATTAACTCCGCTAGCAGAGCAGTGTTTTCCCCAGCTGGTCTCAAGACGCCTAGATTACTTTTTTTTGAGGAAGAAGGTGAAGAACTTAATGAAGGTTTGTGGATTTTTGTGACTTAATCTTAAGCAGTTTTCAGTTGTCAATTGTGAATGTGTGTAACTGCAATAAGAAACTGTCTTAACAGTCTTTCCAAATTTATACAGTAGTTTTCACTATTCTTTTTTTATTTTAAAATAAATTGTCTTCTAAAGCAACTTTTATGATAGCACTCTATTTTTTTTTAAACATCACATCTGTTGCTCCAGCTTTCCGAACTAAATATCTATAATCTTTCTGCATTAAAGGAGGTTTGGCCTGGTTGTTGTAAAGACAGCAATGGATTTGAATGAATTCAGTTTTCTATCAATTCTCATTGCAGCAGAGAGAAGTAACCCATCATGAAATAATTCTTACAGCTTTTCAAGTTTCTTTATTATCTGGTTATCATTCATCACAGGGAGGGCAAAGAGGGTTGTCTTTCCATTTGCTCAGTGTTACACCTAGACAACAATGATTAACTATGGTATCTTGTTTAATTAATCAGTGCTTGGGAAGAAAATCAATTGGGATGGCCTCTATCATGTAACTGCAGACATGAAACCATGTTTTGTGGAAGACATCACTGTTATCATCATAATTCAAGAAAAGATGAAAAAAGAGTTACCATTTTTGCCTCTTGGTTTCTTGCATAAATTAAGAAGAATGTGACAGCCATATTGGTGTAGACATTTCCATTTGGAACATGATCTAATTCTTCATTTAAAAATAACTTTTGTATTGTTTTCAAGCAATCTAGGTCTCTTTAAATACTAGAACTAATCAACAAATAATTACTTAATGGGGTGTAGCAATCTGCTAAAAACAAAACCTACAGAGAGTATTCAACATTTGACATTTTTTAGTTGTCAAGTTTATAAATCTAACAATATAGTCATAAAGTGGTATACTCATGCTTTTCAAATCATTAATATCATGGAGTTCCAAGAATTGTGAATAGAACCAAAAACAGAAAAACAAGAAACTTGCTTTCTTGCATTGTGCAATGTCAGTCAGAATTCGATCTGTCCAGTCCCCTTCAGGTGGATACGAAGTATTGCCTGGCATCCTCTATTATGCACAGATGTCATGAAGTTATGCTTAACAAGAGAACAGAAAAAAAAAAAAAAAAAAGGTTTCACTAAAAAGAGAGATAAGACTCAAATCTTGATATGTATCTTGCTAGCTTTATGGATGCCTTAAAAAAGTTTGTTAAATCTTACTAGGGGCGATAAGAGGCTTAAAATCATTTGTTTGTTTTTTAAATCGATTATGGCAAGGTAAACTGGCAAAAGCTGTGAATTAATGCCCATTAAGAATTGAAAAAAATTGAAAAAAGCTAACCATTTGGGAACCTACTTAGCATTATAATTATCTCTTTCAAAAACAATAACTGCCACAAATATGTGTTACAAGAAATAAAACACAGTCATTTGAATTAAAAATAACAGTACAGACATGAAGGGTGTACTGAGTTCTACATACCTTTCTTTCTTTTTTTTTGTTTTTTGTTAACGTTTACAAACCGTCAAGTACAAAATTTAATGGATACTCTGGAGTAGTTGCCCAGTGGTTGCCAGGATAAGTTCCTTCCTTATTGCTATTTTTTAAAAATGGAAACTGAAAACTTTGATTTATAAAAGTTTCCTTTCATTTGTGTCCTGTTGTGATGCTACATCATTGACATCATCAATATAAGCTAAGGGCCACCAACATTTCTGTTGAGTGCATTATAATAATTATCATTAATATCCAATGAAAGTTACAGTTTTTTGACTGAAAGATTAGAACTAAGCCCAAGAAGGTTTTACAATGGTGACATTGCTTGGGGACAATGTTTGCCACAAATTGGATGCAGCAGAGGTAGAAGCTGTACTTGTTGCCTGAACAGCAGCTGTGGACATGGTTGATGTGGCAGCTGTTGCAGCAGTCATGACCGTTGCAGCCACCATTGCCACAGTACTGGATACTGTACTTGTGGTTGGCAATATTCTCCCAATTACACTAGCATCATTTGGGGCAACAGTTGCATTGAACTTTGTAGCACCAGATGCTTTAATGATTGCCGGAATAATGGTGCAGCCATTGGGCACAGGAGGGCCCAACATGTCATCAAGGATGTATGACATAAGGGACCCTGCAGTCAGTCCAATATTGTATGAGAGTGTCATAATGTTACCTGCAACATCATAGATGAAACTCACATCAGACTAATGTCACATTTGTCTCTTCAAAAAAAGCCTTTTGTTAAAATTTCAAATAGCTACCAGTCAGTTCACGCCGATCTTCAGGCACTTTGCTAGGAGCCTGAATCATAGGAATGCTTCCAACGAGTCCATTTGTGATCCCAAGGAAGAATGACAAAGTCATTGCATAGTATTCTCCTGGTATTGCTGGTCTGCCACGAGGGTAGGCACAGAGCCACAACAAGGGAACAATGCAAGCCCTTGATCCAGCGATGAATAGGAGATTGCCCCGGCTCCAATTTAGTGAGCAAGATGCTATGACCTAAAAAAAAATATTTAAAAAAAAAACTTGCAATATGACTCTAATGTACAACAAATTTTGAACTGCAAGTTTGACAAATCTCACCTTTCCCAACAAATCAGAGGCGTTGAAAATTGCTATAAGGATGACAGGCATCCAACTACCATACCTACAACTGACTATTTCTGTTTCAATCCCAGGATACAGGCATTGTGTTATGAAGTATGCTAATCCAATTGAAAGCATGTAAGGCCACACTACTTTGGCCACCTGCAGACGGATTTCCAAACCTCCTGCAACAAGAAACAGGGATTGTTTAGTGCTAAATTAATATTTTTCATATCTGCAGGACACAGGTGGACAACTTACGTCGGAAACCACGGACTGCCAATGATGGGCGTCTTCTTGCTCTAGCTGTTACATCTTTAGGTGTCTGTACCACAACGTCTTCCACCTTATAAGATGGACCAATGGTTTTTTCCGGTGATCCACTAGTTTGTGCTACAGCAGCTGCAGTCACAGCGGTGACTGGCAATGTGGGAGGAGCACCACTGGGCTCATAAACAGGATTAGCAAAGCTGAATCCAGAAATGCCTGGATCACGGGGGCTCTGCTGAAGTTTAAGTACTCCATATTGACTTCGAGACCCGCTTTCAGTATCAAGAGGCTCCATCTAAAACAAAAAATTTTTAAACTTATTCATTTTGTTTAAAGTTTGAAAACTTTTTTATAAGTAATTAAACCTTAATTGGGGTGACAGAAAGAGAGAAGGTTGAGACCTACCAAGCCTGCATCTTCAGTTGGCTCCAGTGTTATCTTTCGTTCTTGACACAACATTATATAGTACTTGATGAAAGCAGTTCTTCTCACAGTATGGTGCAGACCAAAGCACAATCCAACCATTGCGATGGATATAAGGAAAAATATTAAAGTATTTTCTTGTTGGTCATTAAGCATTAGTTTTGTAACTATGCGAATAAATGACACAAAGAATCCAGCAGCACCTGTAATGATGACAGAATTAACGCCTTGTACTTATCAAAGCTTAATCATTTCAGAACATAAAATTGGTACTTGCTTTCACCAGCCATGACTGCCTGAGTGTAACGAGATGGAAGCATGCTAGTGTAGCCATAAAAACTAGACTGCTGAACTGGAAAAAAATATAATTTTTTACAATGAAAATGGTGAGGAAATAAAAAGAGAAAGTAAATGCAAATGACGATTTTCTCATAATACCTGTGCAGCCTACAGCTAAAACAGCCATTGCTATGAGGTTTATTGAATATGATGTATGATGGCTGAACAATCCCAAATAAATTTCGCACACGGCGACAAAAAGGAGGGTAACAAATGAAACAATGTATCCTGAAAGTAGAAGCAAATTGACACAATTTTAGGAAAACGTTGGGTAAGAAGCGTGTATACTCAATCAGAGCACAAAACATACCAAAGGTGATTCGAGTGTGAAGTGACAGGCTTTCCACCAAGAGATTGTTGACCAGAACGGCGAAGAAGCCCATGAATATGTAAACTACATTCATGTCAAAAATAATTGTTGTGTTTGGGTATTGACTTTGGAAATAGTCAACAGCAACAATAAAGCTAGAATAGAAAAATAAAAATAGCTTGGTGTTAGAGGTCCTCATTGCACCACAATAATTCAATGCAGACGCAGAAACTTGGGAGCATGGCATAAAAACCTGTTATAAGGAAGGAGAAATCCGACACCCGCAAATACGAGAGAGAAATAAATGCAGTTGCAGTTATCGCCGGGAGGTGACATTTGGCGCGACGTCCACTCTTTCTCGGTGCTCGGTTTGAATTCAGACACCTTCTTGTGTGCCTTGCTGTCAAGCATGAGGTACCCCATACCCACTTTGTCCAAATCTTCGATTTCGGCCCCCATGCCTAAGGCACTCATATTGGCGGCACAAACGTCGCTCGACAAAAAAAACAACACTCGACCGTGGGCGGAGTTTGCCTCGTTAGTGGCACATGCAGAACATGGGTCGATATAAAATTTCTAAAAAACTTTCAGAAACCCATTTAGTCGCAATGCAGACTGTGACTGTTTCGAAGAGAAAGAGAAAGCCAGAGACACCGAGTTCGCCTTCAACACGTTTCATTGCGACAGAAACCCCGTGTACGCATGTCCAAGACCATTGATTTTCTGCGCCAAATGGCTGACGGAACGCAGTGCGGGCCCCCGGGCTGGCCAACAGACAACGTTGAACTTTGATGGATTTCTGATCGTATGCGACAAATAAAAGGTCTAAAACATTCCAGGTTTCAAATTTTATCAATTTTTATCAAATTTGAGACCCTTTGACCTGTCATTATAGTTTTCAAAACCAGTCGGAGTTTTCGTGACTTTCCTTCACGGGCAGTTGTCTCTCGGGGAATTCATTATTTGGATCAACAGTTGAAAGTGCTGGAAGTACGCAGAGCGCACATCAGCGCAGTTGTCAAGTGCCTCAAATTGTACAACGAAATTGAGTTAAATTCCAAATCCGTCAACAATGTCTTTGAACACCGCCCACACCAATGACGGCGTGCTCATCCACATGGGCGAACAGTACGTATGGCAGTCCTCGGCATCACTGCCTTGGCCCACTTTGTTGTCTGGAGACTGAGTCACTGACGTCTGGAAGGTTCCCCTTTTCTCTAAATTTCCTCGCCCTTGCTCAGAGTGTGAAAATGCGTGTCCTACGCCGGCTTTCCTGCCATTTAGGCCCCTTGCCCGCCCCTGCATCGCTTCCTGCAGCTCACTGCAACCTACTTCTCCAGAGATGGGGTCCCTCGGTTCCGTAGAGGTTATAGTTTGGCAGTTCCCTTCTTTGACTAATATTTGTTGCAGACATGTTGTTTGGCAGTTTTCTGTACCATGCGCCAACTTATCCACAATTTTTCTACTGTCTTTAGTTGTTGCCGTAGGATTCGAAGTCAGAGTGCTCATGACCACTGTTTACATATATTGTGCAATGTTTATCTTGACAGATGTACAGTAGTCCAGTCAATGTTTGTGCAGTGACTAATTTTAATATACCTTCAACTAACATTCAAATTCAAATTAAATTTCTCATTTTCTGTATTTTTTGACTTTGTACTATTGAACTTCTAATCTTAGCTAATGACTTAGGCAGATTCAATAAGGTCAGTGAAAACTGAAAGCAAATCTGTAACACACCTTCATTTCAGGATTTTTCTATTCTGCGATGATGTCACCATGGAATTTCATCATGTGGAGCAGGAAGTTTTTCGTGGATCTAAACGAGGTCGCCTCTATCTGACAACCCACCGAATGATCTTTACCAACAAGAATGCATCAGACAAATTGATGTCATTTTCATTCCCATTCGTCAGCATTAGTGAGGTAAAGCATTTGTGTTTATTTGGTTGATTCTTCAGCCTATTGTCCTCAAAATAATTTTTTACATTGTCTTCCATCCCTGACCAGGTTGAACTTGAGCAGCCTGTTTTCGGAGCTAATTACATCAAAGGCAAGGTCCGGGCGCAACCCAATGGAAATTGGGTGGGTGAAGCCAAATTCAAGCTCATGTTCAAGTCCGGTGGATGCATTGAGTTTGGACAAGTTCTGCTGAAAGCTGCGCAAATGGGTCAGTTATTTCAAGAGTTATTCATAGTTATTGTGGAGGAATTATGTTTTAGTTAAAATACATAGCAAAGTGTCAAATTTTATACTTTCTCTCCTATAGCGATGCGCATGGGCCCTCCGGATTATGCTCCTCCACCCTATGTGCCCCCAACTGGACCGTGGTACGCTGCTCCAGCACCTGCATACGCCCCCAATCCTACGGGCTACTATGGCTGGGTACCACCAACAGATGCATTTCCGCATGCCCCTGCAGGTCTGTTCCACACTTCTAAACCACTTTTTCTCATTATAAACTATTTTGTGTTGCTCCTGTTGTTCAACATGGTCTCTTTTCTTCTTTGGAACAGCAAATACCGTCTTCATGACGGACATGCCCCCTCCGTATCCAGGTATCAATGGCTACAATGGCTACGCTAATGCCCCCTCTGCCCCTGGGGCTGCCGGCTTCACAATGCCTCAAAATACCTCCTCTCAGGGTATGTATTCTTTCAGTTTGTAAGCTGTGTACCCCTACGCCACAGAAATTAATAAACTTAACTTTTTTTCTCTCCTTAAGATGCCAAAGCAGCTGAGGCAGCTCAGAGTGCCTACTACGATCCAAACAAACCACAGAGTGCGTGGGTACCACCACCTTCCTACTATGTAAGTATTTGAGATTTTTTGAAAATGATTATTTGATGTTTCCATTCTCTGCAACTGTCATGGTTCTTTTCAGGAACCTCCTCCATCCTACCACCATGCAACTGGCAAGAAAGATCAGTAGAGTTCTTTCATGTGAGAACTACATGAATGTTTGAGTGTAAGCAGTTCTGTCCATCAATAGTTGTGAAATTTCTTTGTTCTGTGGCCTTGGTTTACAAGTAATGTAACAAACAATTTGGAAGGAGAGAAAATTATGAAAAGTAATACAATCTAAGATGGCTGTTCAGTGATCTTTTGTTTTGTGAGGTAGTCTCGCAAATTATTATTGTTTAGTATGTCCCTTATTTTGTGCCTTTCTGGATTCGGTTTTGGTACTTTTTATTCTAAAATGCTGTAATCTTAAGTGTCATGAGTAATGTTTTCAATCTTGGACCATATTATGTAATGTTAAGGCTTAATGATAGAATAGCAAAAATTCATTTGTTTGGCTTATCATGTTAATGCAGATGAGAAAGAATGTGCATGCAATATTTTATTACAATCTCACCCTTTTTATTAGTTGTTTTGTTGGTAGATTTTGTCTAGAAGTCCCTAGCTTTTAACTGTGACAACATTCAGAATCTATGAAGTTACTGTAAAATGACATGATACCACTTGACGGTTTTTGCAAGTTTTAGAAGCAATTAATAACATTAAATTACATCACTTTGCTTTGCTGATGTCCAAAAGACGAGAAAAGTAGCACAAAGCACTTATAGTTTTATTAGTTGCAAGGTTCTTCATCCCTTTTCTTTCAGATTTTATATTTAATATTGACTGATCGGAATTGGAGGTGATGTGGAGTGCTCATATTACATATGTAGTGATTTGTTAATGCTATGAGAAAGGTTTGTAATGTTTTGAAAAGAAGTGTAAGGTTCATAGATTTTTCTTAATCTTGTTTTCAAACAAAATTAATCCAAACAATGTTACTGACTCAGTTTTCCACAATTATATCATTGGATTAGGCCTCATTCATTTTGCCCAGTGGTGTTCACGTGTTTGATTTGCTCTTATTTGAAGTTGTCAAATCGCAGTTACTGAAATACTTTTATGTGATACTCATGTTATTCTGTATCTAAATTTACTGCACTAGCCTGTGAATATTCTTTTGAAGAGGCAACTCCCTATTGAAGGTTGTATTTAACCTGTGCACATACCAGTTTGTGAATTAAGTGTATGATATACTTCAAGAGCCTGATAAAGGTTTTGTTTTTGTTAAAATTTTATGATGAGCATGCCTGCTTTAGTGAGTTTGAGGTGGGAATTGCTGATTGTTAATGTTGATTTTGATAACTTCTATTGTTCACTTTAATATATTCTTGTATTGTGAATTATCTCCAAAGATTGCATTCTTGCAAAGCCAGTTATTATACTCCATGCTTCTCTTTCATTATGAAGATCCATAGTATTTTGTTTTTATTTGATTGAAGCAACTTGGTTAAATAAGCCGGTTATCGGTGCTGTGATTTTATCATTATATTATGTAGCAGTGTCTCGTGCTGTACTGTACTCTTATTTTTATCATCCTATTTTCTATAATATGTTTGCCTCATGTTATAAAAGTGTATTCCGCTTGTTAATTCATTGAATGTGAATAAACATTAATTATTGGTTGCTAAGGAGGCATTAATTTCTCACATGGCTCAATCCCTGTAGGCTATTGCCACTTTCGGACTGTGAACTACAAGCATGCTTGTGACTCAGCCTTTGCACAGAGTCCAACATTGAAGTCCGGAAACAAAATGGTCAGATACTGTCACTTCAGATTGCGGCCTGGTTTTGTTCCCCTATAAGCACAGAAGTGTTCTAGGATGGATGGTATGATGGCTTATCGAACACGCATCAGAGTCCCACCTCACTTTCGGGCTCAAACTAAGATTGTTTGGAAACGGGACTAGTCGCAAGCGTTCTCAACTTTAGGAAGAACAAGCACCTTGTAGACGCGAAAAGTACCTTTAAAAATCTGCACTCGAACGCTAGAGGTCTGCTGAGGCCTAACAGCGCTGATGACGATGACTTCTCGCTCTCGCTGCTCTCGCGAGCTAGCGCCTGCCAGGTAGGCAACCATCCCGTCCCGCGACACACCGGTGTCAGGACGGTGGCCTACCCTGCCCCGTGCGATTGCGATTAACGGCTGGCTCGCTGGGGCTCGCTGGCACGCTTGTGCTGCTGCGCCGAGGGGTGATCCACTGTAAAATTTTGTGTACAATGATTGTGTGAATGTGCAAGATTTCTGGTGTTTTTGCCACATGTGTTGCCTACTTACAGGCGTTTTTGCCACCTGAATGTGAAATGGGGTCAAATTTTGTACAATGAATGTGGGAAGCTGTTCCCCCCTCGTGCTGCGCTGCCACGTCCGCCTTCAGCCTGAGTCCACCAAAAGCGCCCTTCGAAGCGTCCCATCCCACAGCGTCCTTTCGTGGCGCTCTTCTGTGCACTGAGAAAACCTTACAAACTATTTTGGGCGTTACAAAGAAAATTAGTTTGTATAACAAAGTATTTTGAGCATACGTAAGCTAACAAAGAAAATACTTCGTAATTTACGAACTATTTCTTCGTATAACAAAGTATTTTAGTTTGTTATACGTATGCTCAAAATACTTCGTAAGGTTTTAAGAGTGTGGCCGCGACTACACGTTTGCTCGGAGAGGCTTGTGAGAGGGCTGACCATGCCGCCCTAGCCCTCACTATCCACGCCTGCGTCACGCGAAGAGAAGAAGATGATGGCGCCTTTTTTGTCGGTGGGGTGGGGGTGGGGGCATGGGGGTCAAAAATGACGCACATGTGGCCGGCGTGGGACGGTCCGGGACGGTCCGCGTTCTGGAGGGTGGCCTGTCGTCGGCGCGCGGCCCGCACGGCCGGCCCAGTAGACTTACTCCGAGAGTCGTTTTCGTCGCCCTGTCTCTCTCGCACGTACAGGGGGCGCCCCATGAGTGCGAGAGAGACGGGGCGACGAAAACGACTCTCGGAATCGGTCTGCAGTAACAACAGGGGCTTGACGGGGACGCCGGGGATTAGCACGCATAAATCAGGGGGAGGCAGCCAAAGGCAGCGCGGCTCCATTCCGAGCAGAGCTCTCGTCGCTCCGTCTCTGTCGCACTCACGGGGCAAGGGGCGTCGCGCAGGAGGGCGTGAGAGAGACGGGGCGACGACGGCGCCGTTCGGAATCGAGCTGCAGGGGCCTCATGGCGGCAAAACCTACAATTAGAACGAAACAAACAGGTCCGAGTGTGGCAACGCGATTCGGGGGGAGGGGGGGGGGGAGAGGAGGACCGCCGGGCCGGGACGTGCACCGCTTTTCGCCAAAACGGTTTTCGCGTTCGGCGTGCACATTATTCGCCCGTCTCGGTTTTGTTTTGGTCGCGGGTTGCGGAACGCAGCGCGCCCAGTCAAAGCGCCTCCGTGTGACCGCGCCGCCGCTGTGGCCGCGGGGTCCTCGCGGGGTGCTGCGGGCTGATTCCGAACAACGCTCTCGTCGCTCTCTCGCACCTGCTGCACCACCCTGACGCCCCCCCTTGGCGTCGAGCGGGAGCAGGAGGCTCTAGTACACTGGTAAAACTAAAGCGTAGCATTACCCACTGTTTTCAAGCGTAATCAGGTTACGCTTGAAATCAAGCGTAACAGGCTCATCCGCCAAGATTCCCCCTATCAAAATGCATGGGGGAATTTCTAGTCTATGCTTGATTTCAAGCGTAACTTCTTCAAGCGTAACTTTATGCTTGACTCAAGCATAGAGTTACGCTTTAGTTTTACCAGTGTACTCGGTTGCAATGGACTGGTCCTTCCAAGACCACTCGGACGAGCATCCTTCGACGGTTTATCAACGCACAACCCTACAAGGGAGCAGCCTGCAGAACCCCACCTTTTCCTGGCGCGCAGTGGGGAAGTACCCAAGCCACCCACGTCATTGCCTGGTTCTTGACGAGAATGTACACTACCATCATTCGCCAGGCGCAGTAATTTGAAGGGAGGGGACCCCACACCCCCCAACCCCAGCCCGCCCTAGATAGACACCCTGGAAGGTAGTCAACAAGCAGGTCTTTGCCCCAGTAAGTAGGTAAAAATCGCTAAATTACCACTCCATAGAAAAATCCTGGCTCCGCGCCTGTCATTCGCAAACGGCGAGCCGACTTCTGAAAGTCCTCCATGCACGCAGCAAGGCCGAGCAAGGCCTTCCCCCTTCCCCACCTCTCGCGGCTGCATTTTTCGTCTGTATCCCAAAAATCGCTCCGTTACAGGGGCAAAGTGCGACTTTTTGTCTACCGTTCAAGTGGCACCAGACCCCCCCCCCCCTTTTCCCGCGCCTGGAGGCGGCGGCACCAATAAGGGCCAAGGCCGCCAAGGCCGCGACTCAAGGGAGCCAAACGAAGTCCGACAAGTCCGGCATGTGGGGCTGCCGGCTGCGAGCTGCCGGTCGAACAGGACAGGGCAGGGCGGGGCGGGGCGGGGCGGGGCGGGGCGGGGCGGGGCGGGGCGGGGCAGGGCAGGGCAGGGCAGGGCGGGGCGGGGCGGGGCGGGGCGGGCGGGGCGCGGCGGGGCAGGGCAGGGCAGGGCAGGGCAGGGCAGGGCGGGGCGGGGTGGGGCGGGGCGGGGCGGGGCGGGGCAGGGCAGGGCAGGGCGGGGCAGGGCGGGCGGGGCGGGGCAGGGCAGGGCAGGGCAGGGCAGGGCTGGACCGGCCCCACCCACCAGGCATTCATTGGTTCATTGGCGAATCCAGCTTTGTGCAGCTTTGGTAGAACTGGGTAGAACGCCCAGGTATGTACGTACCGGACCGACACTGTCAACAGCCTCCGCGCGCAGCTCACGAAAAAAAAGAATTTGTTGTGACAACGAAAATGTATGTTGATTTTGGGATAGCAAAAAAAAAGTTGTTAGACGTACTATAAATTTGTTGTGAGAACGAACACTTTGCTCTCACGACAAATTATTCGTCAGGAGTACAAACATTCATTTTTATTGTGTTTAGTACTCCTGACGATATAGTTCGTTGTCAGAACGAAATGTTCGTTCAGACAACAAATTGGTAGTACGCCCAACAACTTTTTTTAGCTATCCCAAAATCAACATACATTTTCGTCGCCACAACAAATTCTTTTTTTACGTGCTCGCCCTTTTTGGGGAGGAGGGGGGAAATTGGCACTTTTTGCCTCCTCCACACTAAACCTTGTCACTTTTTGTACGTGAGTGACGCACTTTGTCAAACGTTACCAAACCCCTTTTCCCTCCCTGTATCCGCCCCTGGCTTTCTTGGTCCTGCTAGTGTGGCATTGAGCGCAGTGTAGCAATGCATCAATCCAATGGACCACTCCGAGCATGGTCGTCCAGGCGGTGCACCTACACTGCCTACACTTCGACGTGCAGCGGACGCGCTGACTAGTATTTGGACTACGCGGCCAACAACCGCGACCCAGTGGCGGTCGTCGCTGACCGAATTTTCTCGCCTACGTGACCGAAGGTGGACAGACAGACAGACGGACGGACAGACGGATAGGCAGACCAGCGATACGCGAGCAGCGGGCTCGTTGGTCGTTGCGCTTATGTTGTTGAGCCGCACCGGTTTGGCAGAGAGGGGTGGGCCGTTATCCTACGCCACTGGTCAGCCATGACGTCACAGGAGGGCTCCGGGGATTCCATAGAAGACCGTTGGAGGCAGCCGAAAGTCCCGACTCGTTTTGAGGTCCAGAGTCGCTAAATGGGACTCGAACCGAACGTGTGACCTCACCAATGGATTCCTCGTTCGGAGAGCAATCCATTGGTGGGGTCAAATTCGGCTCGAGTCTCATTTAGCCACTCTGGAGCTGAAAATCCATCCGGAATTTTGACTGCCTCCACCGGTCTTCTGGCTCACTATGCGCTCCCGAGGTGAACGCCGGTGAGGCCGAAAGCGCAGGGAAGTTGTCGCAGGACTTCCCTCCCCCAACCCCGGCCCTCCCACCCTCCTGCAGTCGCGGGTGGATCCAGAGGTGGCCTGAGGGGGGCAAAGTAGCACCTGGTAACACTTTTGGCTTATTTGGGTAAACTGTTGCTTTTTGTCTACCCTTTCAGGTGGCTATCCGAGGCTGTCAAGGAGTTACTGTGCTTTTGCCCCACCCCTCCTTCTCGATCGCTTGCCTTCCTGGAGCTTTCTTGGCCAGGGAAGGCCGAGGCGGGAGACCCGGGCAGCCATCGGGAGAGTCTCAAGTTATTAGTTGCAGTTACGTCACCACTTATCAGGGCAGGCCGGCCGGGCCTTGAGCCTTCGGCAAGGCCTTCGGGCCGGGGCACACCGGTGTGGATATTTCGCCCGTGGCCACAAACCAATCGCGCGAAACGGCGTGAATTTCCATTTTAAAAGGAGGCCGGCCGGCCGGGCTTCGCCTGCTTCGCCTGACTTGGTCGCGGCCACCTCGAGGTGTCGATGACGGCGGTGACCCTTGCCGCCGCTGGGCCGCGTCCGCGCCGTCCGCGGCGGCCGGCCTCCGCGCCGCACCTGCAGACTGATTCCGAGAGTCGTTTTCGTCGCTCTGTCTCTCTCGCACCGATACGGCACGCCACATGAGTGCGAGAGAGACAGAGCGACGAAAGAGCGCGCTGCGTCCGGAACGCGACGGGGAGCGGCCTGCAGACCCGGCCCGGGGGCAGCCCTTCGGCGCCGTGCCTCGGCACTGCCTCCACTTGGCGGCTAGGCCGCATGGCCTGGCTCTCTAGCCTGGCCATGCCGGGCCATGCCGTGGCGGTGCAGAAACGCGAATCGCAATCATAGCGCCGCGCGTGCACGGCCGCGTTTTGTACGCCTCATTCAGATCGGGATTCGGCTGCGCCAGTGTACGCCAGTGCGCCCGCCTACGGCTACGGCGCACAGTGGGCCAGAAGATCGGCGAAGGCAGTTGAAGTCCCGGACGCGTTTTGAGCTCCAGAGTGACTAGACAGGACTCGAACCGAACGTGTGACCCCACCAATGGATGGCTCTCCGAACGAGGAATCCATTGGTGGGGTCACACGCTCGGTTCGAGTCTTGTTTTGCGACTCTGGAGCTCATAACGCGTCTAGAGTTTTGGCCGCATGCGCCGGTCTGGTCTTCTGGCCCACTGTGCGGCGGCCTACGGCGGCCTACGTGTGGTGCGAGCAATCCGTCACCATGGAACTCCATGCCGTCACTGCGCGCTGCCGAGCCGAGCCATTCAAGAGAGTCGGTCCGTCGCTATCTGTCTTTGTCGCACTCGAGGGGCTCTCCATAGGGGTGCGAGAGAGACAGCGACGAACTGCTCTCCTGAATCGCTCGGCTGCACGCCGCGCCGCGGCGCTGCGCGAAACAGGACAAGACGGACAGGGCTGCGGTTCGTGTCGTGGCGCGCTGCGCGCTGCACGGGGTCAGGCTTGGGGGGCGGCCGAGCCGTGGCCCAGCCGTGGCCGAGCCCCTGCTTTGCATACCAGACCTGCATCCGCCTAGAACACGTTCGCAGAATGGCCGTTGTTGGACACTACACCCACTCGACCCACATTACACTGAGGGGATCAATGCACACCCCGAGAACCAAAGACCAGGGAATTCCCATCCACGCATTTTTGCTCCGAGTCCCGCCGAACGTTGTTCCTCGCAGGCGAAAACCTCTGGGGAAAACCGAGTGATCTTCTGACAGAACAACGTATCTTCGTTGGGAATCCCGCGGCAGCTACGCTGTTATGTACGAATGCCACACAACTGAGGCACTGAATTCGCCCGCTGATTAGCCCATGACCCAACTAACTGCTGCCCGCCGAACTAACTCACTCCGCACAGTTGTTGGTCGCATAGATATCTCTGGTCTGGACCGTTCTTGTGCATTTCAGAGACTTGAACGCGTGGCAGACCGAGAGGAGCGGCCCGTCTTGAGCGCCCTTCAGCGCCTGTAAGGTAGAGTTACCAGCTCGCCCCACACAACGTAGCGCCTGTAAGGTAGAGTTACCAGCTCGCCCCACACAATGTAGCGCCTGAGAGGTAGGCCACCGGCTCGCCCCGTAACACACCGGCGTGGAGACGGTGGCATACCTTGCCCCTGCCAAGTTAAAGTCCTATTTACAGGGCTTTACTGC
Organism: Thrips palmi; assembly: GCF_012932325.1. NCBI lineage: Eukaryota > Metazoa > Arthropoda > Insecta > Thysanoptera > Thripidae > Thrips > Thrips palmi. The sequence goes on along the minus strand of NW_023144620.1, from coordinate 1,981,929 downwards.
CAAGTCACCGGTGTGAGCTGGCGGAGCTGGCGATCTACCACTCGGCAGCGTCAAAGGCCTGTATATCGGCCCAGTGCGACCCAAGCGAGCGTGTTCTTGGTGAAGGAAGCTGTCATTCCTTACGGATCCTCCTTCACTACAAATCCAAAGGTGAGACTTCCCGCCACTCCAGAGGTGAGACAAAAGGGCTTGCGCCAAAATTTGGCGAGACAAAAAAATGTCTCACCACAAAATGCCAAGATATTTTATGGGGAGAAATTTTGGTATCGATCTGAAAGGTCTGATCAACACTTCGGAAGACTTTTTGTCTCGCCATATTTTGGCGCAGAGCCTTTCCACCTATTGTTTAATGCTCTTGGCCTCACCCGCTCGAAGGAACCGTGCTTCTGTGCACAGGAACGGGAACCGTCTTGATGCTACCCGCGCGCCGTGCGAGCAGGCAACCCATCCAACATCAGTTAGCTTTTTAGGTTTACTCAATTTCTCATATCCGAGCGACACACGTAGCCTTGCACCCCGCCGACCGAACCGAGGTATACTCTTCCCAGCGTAACCTTTCCGAAAGTAGTCCCTTGGCCGTTTTATCCCCACATTGGCACAGATTATTCGATGTTTCTCCCAAACTAAAGATTGATTCTCAAAATGAGGGCGAACGGGGCAGACAAAAATGTGTGGGCCTTTGACTGAAATAAGTTGTTATTATCGAATCTCTTCCAGTTGCTCAAACCTAATGCAGAAAGTTTGGAGCTCGGTCCAGAGGAGAAGCCGACCTCTCTCACACAGACCAAAACTTCTAAAGAATGAGACAAAATTTCAAAAAAAGAAGGTGAACGGGGCAGACAAAAATGTGTGGGCCTTTGACTGAAATAAGTTGTTATTATTGAATATCTTCCAGTTGCTCAAACCTAATGCAGAAAGTTTGGAGCACGGTCCAGAGGAGAAGCGAACCTGGTGCATTTAAACCAAAATTTTAAAAGAATAAGCCAGAATTCCACAAAATGAACGCGAGCTGGGCATACAAAATAGTGTGGGGCTTAGACCTATGCAAGCTCCTTTTATGGAATCTCTTCCAGTCACTCAATGTAAGTGCGAAAAGAGGTTCCGAGAGACCGTTGTTTTGAAGGGCTCGGACCGGCACGTCGTCTGCCCGCGGAAATGCAAAACCCGGAATGCGTAATGATTAAGTCCGAAATTGTTCGTAATTTTTCAATGTTGTTTATTTATACGATTAATTATGATGGCAACGGTCTAGGGTTGAGTATTAGTTTTAATAAACCGCATTACCTGCAGGACTATTTTCTGTTCTCTGTTTACTGGCGGAGTGATTTAGAAAGGTTATGCTGGGACGAGTAGGGTAGGTAAGGGTACCCCCCCCACCCCCACCCCCACCCCCTATGGACCGAACTCTCCCTCATGGAACTTGTATATATAACGCGTACGGCACTACGGGAACTAGACGGGAATTAATGCATCGAGTTTTCCAGGTAATTTAATCACGCACAAAATAAACTGGTCGAGTACCCTCGCTGTGCGGCTTTTCTTAAGGGGAAAATGTTTTGAAGGAGAATATGTTTGGGTATGATCCATGTGGAAAGAGAGGTTATGTTTTGTTTCTCTTCATAAGTTAGGGCTAGAGAGCCTGGAGAGGATTGAGGGTTACAGTACTTAAAGCACAAAAGGACGGTTATTTATTATTATAGGGATTTCTTATTTTAAGAACACTCCCCCGAATGGTGTCGTCTGAAAGGAACAATGTTAGTTATCCTTTTGCGGCAGGTAGTATGATTTTACAAGTCTGTCCTGAAATTCAGTGAAGTTATTTGTTTGTAGTGTTATGATGTGCCTTTTTTGATGAAGCTTGAGAATTGGAAATTAGAGTCCACAATACTTGAATCAATTTTCTTATTAAGTTTTAAGGAGTTCCCATAAAGTTATTGTTTCTCATATCATCGGATTGCCAACCCTTTGGTATCTCCGCTTATTTGGCTCAAGCTTTCAGGAATGCAAGGAGTTTAGGTAGAAAGTACCACCTTAAAAATTCAGACCTCTAGCTAGCACCTGATGGCTGCGGAGAAGCATGACTATTTTGAGACAAAGCTGCGAGAAGAAACTCTTTTAAAGTTAATTGTTCAAATGAAAGTCATTTTGGAATCTGAGGTATGTGGCTGTTCCATATTCATGAGCAGTCAAAAAAATTGATTTAGGGAAGATTCTTTGAATCCGTAAATGACAAGGGACATACGAGTTGGAAGATAGATTTGTTCAGAAGATGAAATTGCTTATATCTATGAAACATATCCTCCAAAGTATGTAATGTTTTTACTTTACGTACTCGTTTTGAAGGGGAACTTTAAAGAAGGGGAGCTTTAAAGAAATGGATGGGGCAGTTCGTCAGGGTATCAAACAAATAAAATGGGGGTTTTGCAGTGCTGTTTCATGTTTTTAAATCTTTTACTAGCTCTGACCCGGCTGTTCTGGACCCTCATACCTCTCTTTCATCCAACCTTTTGCACTGAAATGCTGATCAGGACTAAGAATATGATGATAGGTAGAGTCGATAGTGGTATGCAATGTGAAGCGTCTAAATATCTGCTGCAGTCTGGAAAAAAATAGCTGGAAGAAACTTTGAGCGTAAACTGATAGCAGATACATTTTTTTTTAAAATTTAAGGAACCATTCTTGGTCTTAATGTGTCCTTTCACTTCTGTATTTGAGAAATGATTCGATTTGGTTTTCATCTTCCAAGTAAAATTATTTTTCAGCTGGTTTGTAATTTTGTTTTAGTTATGGATCTGATTGTTATGGTGAACCTTTTCACTGGAAAGAATATTTTTAATTTCTCTAAAATGTATTTGCTAATTTTTGCAAAAAAAATTTGCGGAGCTCGGGTAAATTTTTCTTTCATCAAGTTGCTCTGCTAGTGTCGACTGAAAAGTTGACCTACTATCTAGAAACTCAAGTGCGTACATGACCCATCTTGAATACTGTCAGGTAAAATTGGTAGCATAGGTTCTTTGTTAATATAACAAAAAAAAAACTTTCTCAGTTAAGACAGTTTGATTTGGGGAGAATGAAGATTTTAGATGACTAACTTCTGGTTCCTATTAACCCGTCCGGTCGTGTGAGTGCGTGGTCAATCCCCAATCCCTCTTTACCCTTATGGACATTTTTTTGTTACTTGTCATCTACTTCCATAAGCACACAAGATGGTGGCCATTTTGTGAGAAATCAAGAACCTATATAGCCCCAATCCGACTGACTGACTCACTCACTCACTCACTCACTCACTCATAGAAATGTTTGGGGTCAAGGAGTGGTCGTAGAGACTTGCGGTTTTTTCCATTCAATTCCAAATTTTACGGGAAAATTGGGAAAAATCCCAAAAGTTGAAAATTCCTCACCTTTTCCGAGCAAACCTACTTAATCTTCAAAAAAGGGGACCAAATTCCTCACCGTTTCCGAGCAAACCCACTCAATCTTTGAAAAAGGGGACCGACCGACTAAAAAAATTTATTCGCCCTATCGGTAGGTCTGGTTGAGACATTTCCAAAAGTGTGCCGCAATCTGGTCCCCGTCACCGGCAACATCCTAAAAACGATATAAAAATAGGCCTAAATTCAACAAAATCCACTCAATCTTCAAAAAAGGGGACCGACCGACTGAAAATTTTTATTCGCCCTATCGGTAGGTCTGGTCGAGACATTTCCGAAACTGTGCCGCAATCGGGTCCCCGTCACCGGCAACACCCTCAAAACGATTAAATAGGCCTAAATTCAACAAAATCCACTCAATCTTCAAAAAAGGGGACCGACCGACTGAAAATTTTCATTCGCCCTATCGATAGGTCAAGTCGACACATCTGAAACTATGCCGCAATCGGGTCCCCATCACCGGCAACGTTCTCAAAATCATCAATCAAGAACCTAAATAGCCCCTAAATCCGACTGACTGAGTCCCTCACTCACTCACTTTGTTTGGGGTCAAGGAATAGTCGTAGAGACTTGAGGTTCTTTCCATTCGATTCCAAATTTTATGGGAAAATGGGATTAAATCCCGAAAGTTGAAAATTCCTCACCGTTTTCGAGCAAACCTACTCAATCTTCTAAAAAGGGGACCGACTTACTAAAAAAGTTTAAGCGCCCCATCGGTAGGTCTGGTCGAGAATTTCCGAAACTGTACCGCAGTCGGGTCCCAGCCACCGGCAATGGGGTCAATCATCATCAAGAACCTATATGGCCCCAATCCGACTGACTCACTCACTGACGCACTCACTCACTCACTCACTCATAGAAATGTTTAAGGGTCAAGGGGTGGTCGTAGAGACTTCCATTCACCTCTTTCCTTGTCAAAGCAGTCTTCAATATTTTCCGGACCTTGTATGAACCCATTGACTGCCACAGTAGCCAATGCAATACAAGCTATCGATTTGGGCAGTAAAAGTATAGCTTAATTATATGGTCAAAAGCTGTTAAATAGACCTTTCAAAGAAGCAGTACATAAACTTCCTTAGAAAATTTGCCTTTGATCACCACGGACTTGCTGAAAATACTTCGGCACGCGCCCCACACATGCGGGGGTCTGGGGGCGGAGCCCCCAGCGAGCAGCGCGAGTACAGTATCTATGTATCAACTTGCATCAAGGCAGCATAAAAATTTTCTGTCTTTTTAGATGTGATTGCACAAAATCCTTCACCAGTTAGAAAAGTTAGAAAAAAAAAGAAGAAGAGGGGTTTTGGTTGACGGGTCAGAGACGGGGCAGAGAGGGGGAGGTTCATTCCCGATTTCTCGACGAAATATCCTGAAAGTTTTTAAAAAAAAACCTAATGTATTTTTAATTATTCTTTTCTCACCTACTACAGATTTGTTCAAAGTTAAACGTCGCACCGGTTGGGCATCGTGCTGCCGAAGGGCATCCAGCCCAGCGCTCCAGAGGTACGTAGGACATCAAAAATGGATTATAAGTCACGTAAATAGCAACTGAATCACAAGACAGTGCGTGTTTCAGGATACACCTTCCGATCATACGATGAGCTCGATGGCCCTCAAATGCTCTCTTTGTGGCGAAGTGTTCTCTTGCCAGTCCAAGCTGACTGCGCACACACGCATTCACACAAAGCCATATGAGTGCAATGTTTGCAAGAAGACTTTTACTCATGAATCTCGCCTTCAAACCCATCTTCAAACCCATACCAGAGAGAAGCGCGTCGAGTGTACAGTTTGCAATCGGAACTTCAGTAGCTCCATTCAACATCGTGCTCATCTTATGATTCATACCGGGGAGAAACCTTTTGAACCCATAATTTGCAATGAGAAGTTCACTCAATCAAGTGGTCTCAAGACACACCTTAAAGGAGTCCATTCACAGGAAGGGCCTCTCAAGTGTTCAGTTTGCGACAAGAAATTTACTAATTTTAGGCTTTTTAAAACTCATTTTCGAATTCATGCCGGGGAGCAGCCTTTTGAGTGCACTGTCTGCAATAAGAAGTTTACTCAGATCGATCATCTGAGACGTCATATTCGAACCCATACAGAGGAGAAGCCCAAGCCTCTCGAGTGCACAGTTTGTGATGTAAAGTTCATTTCTTCAGACCAACTTAAAAGTCATCTTAGAATTCATACAGGGGAGAAGCCATTTGAGTGCCATGTCTGCGATAAGAAGTTTACTCGGGGTGGTGATTTGAGATCTCATCTTCGAACCCATACAGGGGAGAAGCCATTTGAGTGCCTTGTCTGCAATAAGAAGTTTTCTCACGGCCATCAACTGAGATGTCATCTTCGAACCCATACAGGGGAGAGGCCTTACGAGTGCTCAGTTTGCAATAGGAAGTTTAGTGGCCTATCCAACCTTAAAGACCATCTTAAAATCCATTTAGGGGAGAAGCCTTTCGAGTGCACAGTTTGTAATGCGAAGTTCATTTCTTCAGACCGACTTAAAAGTCATTTTCGAGCCCATACAGGGGAGATGCCATTTGAGTGCGATGTCTGCAATAAGAAGTTTACTCATAGCCATCATCTGAGACGTCATATTCGAACCCATACAGGAGAGAGGCCTTACGAGTGCTCAGTTTGTAACAGGAAGTTCAGATTCATAAGCAACCTTAAAGACCATCTTAAAATCCATTTAGGGGAGAGGCCTTTCGAGTGCACAGTTTGTAATGCGAAGTTTATTTCTTCAGACCAACTTAAAAATCATCTTCGAGCGCATACAGGGGAGAAGCCATTTGAGTGCCTTGTCTGCAATAAGAAGTTTTCTCATAGAAGTAGTCTGAATTCTCATCTTCGAACCCATACAGGAGAGAGGCCTTACGAGTGCTCAGTTTGCAATAGGAAGTTTAGTGGCATATCCAACCTTAAAAAACATCTTACAACCCATTCAGGAGAGAGGCCTTATAAGTGCACAATTTGCAATGAAGAGTTTGGTCATGATGCTTCTCTTAGAAAACATAATCTGAGAGCCCACGCCTCGAAAAAGCCTTACAGATGTACCGTTTGCAATATGAATTTTACTCAGTCAAAAAATCTTCTAGCCCATTTAAGAGCCCATATTGAGGAGGACATTGCTTGACCATGACGTTTGGACCAACAAGTTTCTTTGGCACACGACAGCGCAATTCGTTCGTTGTTGGAATCGAAACAAAGTAATGGCTCGGATTTTCAATCTTTATTTCCTGCTAGGGTAATGTCGAGTTCATGTTGTACAGCAGGCCCTCTAAAGGGCAGTTCTTTCTGTTCATTTATAACCACATTAATGCAGCAATTTTCTACTTAATAAATCGAATGATTGTCGATGCGAAGAAGTTACTTTTTACTCGTGCAGCCCCCGCGTTTCCTATACAAATAGCGAGAAAAATGCACGCAGCCACGCATTTTGATCTATGTTTTTACATAGCTCAGCAAAACTCAACAGTGTCATCAGTACACACTCTGTCCGATTGAAAAGATCTTATCTGGGCGTTTCCCCCAAGAGAATCTTATCTTAAGCGCAGGCGAAGTCCACTCAGTTTGACCATTTGGGACGGATACGTGAGTAAGCGGAATATATTTCTACATGCATCTTTTGTTTCTTTGATCTTAACAATTAGGTGAATTTTACCACAAATTATATTGATTTGTAGCTGTATCAAATGATCACACTGAGTGAAATTTGACTGCGTTTAAGATAAGATTCTCTTTGGGGAAAGGCCCAGATAAGATCTTTTGAATAGGATCCCTCGAATTTACTCACGAGCGCTCTCCCAAGAGCTTGCGTATACTCATTTGCACACACTCACAGGAGCGTGTACTCATTGAGTACAGGTTCCTGGGAGTGCACTCACTCCAAAATGAGTGTACAGTACTGAGTACACTGTTGAGTTTTCACAGTGGGCGTGCGGGCGGTCAGTCTCTGCCCGGTCCGGCGATGCCGGGCGATGCCCACGTGCCCATTGCGCCAGGGAGCCGTCATCGCCGTTTAGGTTTCAGGGTGCGAGATGGCGCCAATGTCAAGGTGGGGCGGGCCAGCGGGCCACGCCCATGGGCTGGCCGGCCTGGAGAGTCGCTTGCGTCGCTCTGTGTCTCTCGCACTCATGGGGTGTGTCGTATAGGTGTGAGAGAGACAGAGCGACGAAAACGACTCTCGGAATGTCTGCTGCCTTTGCTCTGCCATGGGGGACTTCCCGTAACGAGCCGCCGCCACGCCCCCGAGTAAGGCACGAGTGACGACAGGCTGAAAGGGGGGGGGGGGCAGGGACACAGGTACGAGTAATAAGACAGGCAGGACCAGCCCCTTGCAGACTGACCCCGACAGTCGTTTGCGTCGCTCTGTCTCTCGCACCTGTTTGGGACGCCCCATGAGTGCGAGAGAAACCGAGCGACGAAAACGACTCTCGGAATCAGTCGGCTGTCGGCTGCAGTGCGGCCTGGGCGCACTCTGGACGATATACGCGGCGATGTCACTCTCACTCTAGCAGCACAATGCCCTCACACAGCACGGGAGTGAAAAAATAAAACGACTATGAGTCGATGAGGGCAGTGATGACACCTGTCGAAGCGGCTGGGAATCGGCCGAAAGATAGCAAGGTGAAAACGGGACGTGGACAACAGGACCCAAACTGAGCGTGTGACCCCACCAATGGATTCCTTGTTCGGAGAGCAGTCTGTTGATGGGGTCACACGTTCGGTTCGAGTCCCATTTAGCGACTCTGGAGCTCAAAACGCGCCCGGGTTTTGACCGCCTCCACCGGTCTTCTGACCCACTGTGCACGGGGAGCGCTGCGGAGCGCCTGCAAATGCCCGGGTAGGCAGCCCGCCGAAGTGAGCGGCGCGGCGGGACGGCCTGGGCTGCACGGCGTCTGGGCCGCAGGGGCGCGGTGGGCAGCCCGCCGCACACGGCGTCGCGGAGCCAGGCCGAGCCAGGCGGTGGACGGAGAGCGACGGGCAAATAAAGACAGATGGGAGCGAGACGGGGCGAGCCCCGCTCCATATTGAGACTCGCCTAATGCCCCGTCCTTACGTCTGGCCCCTCGCAGGGTCAAGTTTAGCTCCCCTGCCTCGCGCGTGCCCCAGCCGTGCCGCCGTCGGCAGCCAGCAGACTGATTCCGAGAGTCGTTTTCGCCGCGGTGTCTCTCTCGCACTCATAGGGCGTCCCGTGGGGGTGCGAGAGAGAGAGCCAGAGCGACGAAAACGACTCTCGGAATCTAGTCTGCAGTAGAAGGAGAGTCCCCCAGCGGTCCAAAACTGACGAGCCCGAAACCAGGACCAGTTCCAGATCAGCCCACCGGTATTAATTCCTAGAACTGGTTCAGCGCGCACGGAATTTGAGAGCAAGGTCCCGACCTGTCACGCAGCGCCCCGCGCTGCGCTGCCCCGCACTGTCACGCATTTGACTCATTCAGTAGAGTCGTTTTCGTCGCTCTGTCTCTCTCGCACCTTCATACGACGCCCCATGGAGTGCGAGAGGGACAGAGCGACGACAACGACTCTCGGAATCAGCCCGCAAGCTTGTTATCCCTTGTCGAGCGCGCGGCCCGGCTCGCCCTGGGATTCGCACCAGCCTGAATGGAAAGACTGAAACGCAGTGTCGGACCTTGGTCGGACCTGCACTGTCAAATGGAAAGGAAATTGACAATATCCTGAATTGATTTCTAAATTTACTTTCCAAAATTGGGAGTTGACTGTGCATAGTGACTCTAGGTTGATTTCACGCACTCGATTTGCACTCCTCTCCGAAGGTTGATTCCGAGAGTCGTTGTCGTCGCTCTGTCTCTCTCGCCCTCCATGGGGCGTCGTATGAAGGTGCGAGAGAGACAGAGCGACGAAAACGACTCTACTGAATGAGTCAAGGGACGCCCCACGGATTGCGAGAGAGAGGGACAGAGCGGCGAATAAGACTCTCGGAATCAGCCTTCTGTGTGGACAGGGCACGCCCCAAGGGTGGGACATGATGATGACATTATCTGGTGTTGTGCGCCAGTCTATCAGTGCATCGGCATCGCGCTTTCGATGTTGCCGAGATCCAATCTGCCGCGGCGCCCCGCCCTGCAGACTGATTCCGAGAGTCGTTTTCGTCGCTCTGTCTCTCTCGCCGCTCGTGGGCGCACCGCGCAGGTGCGAGGGAGACAGAGCGACGAAAACGACTCTCGGAATGAGTCTGCTGCCCGCCCCGCCCGTGAAGTGGCCGCGAGCGCCAATTGACGCCCTGCTTCGGCCAGCTCGGGTTGCCGTCGATGCTCGTTAGTTTGGGGACCTTCCTCCGGCCCGACGGCGGCCCGACGGCCCTGCAGACTCCACATTCCCGACAGTGCACAGTGGGCCAGAAGACCGGTGGAGGCGGCCAAAACTCTAGACGCGCTTTGAGCTCCAGAGTCGCTGAACAGGCCTCGAACTGAACGTGTGACCCCACCAATGGATTCCTCGTTAGGAGAGCAATCCATTGAAGGGGTCACACGTTCGGTTCGAGTCCCATTTAGCGACTCTGGAGCTCAAAACGCGTCTGGAGTTTTGGCCGCCTCCACCGGTCTTCTGGCCCACTGTGCAGTGCTTCGTCGCGCCGTCTCTCTCGCACGCCGGCGGGCCGCCCCGTGAGTGCGAGAGAGACAGAGCGACGATGACTGTCCGCACGCACGGGCCGTGCGGCACGCACCGGCCTCGACCATCGCGATGACAGAAACCGCAGAAACGGACGGTAATTACGTGGCGGCTGGCTGAGGCTGGCGGCCGGGCGGCGGGGCGCCGCCAAATTCGAGCCGGCCGGGCAGACGGGGCTGGCAGGCAGCTGGCAGGGCGGGCGGAGCGCGGCGTCGCGGGCCGTCATTGATCAAGTCATTAAGCCGCGACGCGTCGGGGCGCCAAGTTTGCAGCCCAATGGACTCGCGCCATGTGCAGGCTGCCTGGCTGCGTGGCTGGCTGCCTGGCTGATCCAGAGACGGGTTTGGGAGGGGGGGGGGTCGCAAAAGTTTCCTACCGGCAGGGGCTAAGTGCGACTAGTTGCCTACCTTTCAGGCGGCTTCGCCTTCCGGGGGAGTGACGCCACCATCGCCCCCCCCCTCCTGGATCCGCGCCTGGGCTGCCTGCCTGCCTGGCTGACTGACTGGATGGCTGGCTGGCTGGCTGGCTGGCTGGCTTCTTGGCTGGCTGCCTGGCTAGCCGCCTGGCTAGCCGCCTGGCTGGCTATGCCTGTCTGACTGCATGGCTGGCTGGCTACCTGACTGGCTGGCTGGCTGGCTGCCTACCTTGCTGACTGACTGGCTGCCTACCTGGCTGGCTGACTTGCTGGCTGCCTGACTTGCTGACTACCTGGCTGCCTGTCTGTCTGTCTGTCTGTGTGCTGGCCGGCTCACGTGTGGGACAGAGGCCGCGCATTTGGCTCGCGCTCCAGCGACCCCACCGTCCGTCAGGACCGTCGTCAGTCGGCCGACGAGACCTCGCCGCGCCCCTGTGAGTCCCTGTGGGTCCCCCGGGATGAATCGACTGCCCGGCGAAAACTAGTCCATCATAAATTAATTCCCCACAAAAAAAAAGGCAAAAACCTGCAGCCGCGTGATGCATTTGGGGCATTTCCGTTTCAGCCTCCGTTCCTAGAAGAGGCGTGGCCTCTAGCTTGAAGGCGCGGCGCTGCGCGGCTAAGCGAGATGCATGTTTTATGATACACTTTTCGCCAGTGTGGTGCAACACCGTGGCGGCAACACGCCGTAAACTAATCTTTACAACTTCTCTTAGCGAGGGAAAGAGAGGACATTAACGTTAGTATGTAACGGACGTGCATGTGCCTTTTAACGAGAGAGGTTGAGTCGCGCTGGGTGGTTAATCTGCGAAGTCGGATGCTGGAACTTGCAGGCCGTGGCTGAACAGCTGAGCTCACAGTCATCCAGCCCAGGCGCTGCACAGTGGGCCAGAAGAGCGGCGGAGGCGGCCGAAATTATAGACGCACTTTGAACCTTAGAGTAGCTAAATGGGACTTGAACCGAGCGTATGTGACCCCACCAACGGCTCTCCAAGCAAGGAATGCATTGGTGAGGTTTCGCGTTTCGCTCGAGTCCCGTTGAGCGACTCTAGAGCTCAAAACGCGTCTAGAAATTTGGCCACCGGTGCCGGTCTTCTGGCCCACTGCGTGATATGCTGCTGGGTGATTATCACCGTAGGTTGTCACTCGCGTTCCCCAGGGTAGTGCTCCTAAACTAGACCACATAGGATGTTGAAATTTGTTTTGAGCTCGCCCCTTGGGGTCCTTTACCACCCCCAATCTTGAGTTTTGAGCTGCCACTTCTGAATCGGCCGTAATAATATCGAGAAGTGGTCAAAAGTGAACTCCGTTCACTTCCCCCGCACCAAGTCGATTTCGAAAAGAGGTGTTTAAAAACCTTCTGCGAGATGAAAGCAGACTTTCTTGTGACCAACATTTTAAAAAAAGTATGTGGGGTCACATCATCGGCCACGGTGACTTTCTGAAAGCAACAGGTGTGAAACAGCACGTCATCAAAATTGTTCCCCCAGTTTTCATGTGAACTCCGTCCACAGTGCTTAATTTGGGACGAAAATCGCAAAAATAGCTTTAGTAATGCGACCCGAGTCAGGAATTGTGCATCTTTCTGTTCTGCATCCACCACCATCAAAATCAGCTGGCTGGTGTTGTGGGAAGGGAATCCAAGTGGAATTTAGTCTTCGATTCCGCTGCGTATGTTTTTTAAAACGAACTCCGTCCACCCCCTTTTCTTGAAAACCAATGTTCCAAAAGTGCCCCGATTTCTTCAAAAGTTAGGTTTTAGTGGCCCCTTTGATAAGCGCTTGGTCGGAAGAATCGTATCTCAGCCTAGCGACCAGTGCGTGGCGAGATACAGTGGTTGTAAACGGTACAAGAAATGAACTCCGTCCACCCCTTTTCAAACTGCATATTTTAGCTTAAAAATCAGGTTGTCCCGTAACAAGATTGATCAGAATGAATTGTGTCGTCACTTATATGCACTTAATAGGCACCACAGTTCGTCAGACCTGCATTTAAATCGTTTATTTTGAAGGGGGAAATGGCGAACATAACCTCAAATTGCCGTAAGGCGCATAGGCACCCATACGCCTGTGGTTGCCTGTTTGCCCGGCGCTTCTCTCTGTTCTGTTCAGCGCTGTGCTGTGCACTTAGCTGGGGATCATTTTACTTTCTTCCACTTCTGTTTTGACCACTCTTTGGCATAATCTAGGACCGTTACCTAGCCTTAGAACTTGAAAAAACAGCCATTGGAAATTTGATTATGAACTATAAATTTCTTTTTTGGGCTGTCATTTCTAAACCCGTGGGCCGATTTCGCGGAGGCTTCGTATTTTTACCCTTCTAGTAGTCATCGCCTCCGTGCAAAAAGAAATTTCTTCGGGAACCTTTTATTTCAAAAGTATCCTCGGGCTAAAATGACAACCTACGCTGATAATCACCCTGCTGTAGTGCCAGTTCGAAACGTAAATCTGTGCGGATTCGAACCAGCAATCCCGCACTCAGCGATCGACACCCTTACCCACGCGGCTACGCCACTGCCACTGCGGTTCCCGTCCGGTGGCCGCACCCGGCCCTCCACTGGAAGTCGCTCAATGCAGCGCCCAATCATGGAAATGAAGGCGCGCGCATCGGCAGGGCAGCGTCTGGAAGTCTGGAGTCCGGACTCTGGAGTCCAGACGGTGGCGCAACGGGCTCCTCCCCCTCACAGGGGCGGCTGCGTGCGAGGCGCGAGCAACGCGAGTCGGAGAACCCTCCACCTGTCTCTGTCTCTCTCACTGGCCCGAGCTGGTGGGTGCGACCGAGACGCAGGGCGGCGGGGTGGCCGACGCGGCCCCACTGTTATCCAAGTTGCGATACTTTCAACTCAAAAACGTGCGATAATATCCAAATTGTGATTCCCACGAATCATTGCTCCCCAGATGCGATGACTTTTGTATCACAAAATTTTTGCAATGACCATCGCACATTTCTGCAATGAAAGTAGGAATTATTGCATAAAAATGCGATGATGGCAACACAAAATCTGCATTCAATACAGTTTCTTGCAATGATCATTGCAAAATTCTGCGATGCATCAGCTCATCACACCTTTTTGCAATGATCATCACAGAAAAGAGCGATGAAATATGTATCGCGCTGAAAGTGTGGTCTGCATCGCAAGTGGAATAACAGTGCCAGCAGGGCGTTCTCGTCGCTCTGTCTCTCTCGCACCTATACGCAACGCCCCATGAGTCCGAAAGAGACAGAGCACGCTGTGGGAAAAAAATCACAGTAAAACCTGTAGTGATTAGTACAGCTGTCACTGTAGTTCAGAGTACAGGATTTGCTGTACCTTTTTTACAGGATCCACTGTACTTTGTACGGGATTTACTGTACCACAGGAGTGGAGTACGGAATATCCTGTACAAGGTGCAGTGAATACTGTAGCCAGGCGCAGTAAATCCTGTGTTCTGAACTACAGTAAATCCCGGCAAAAAAATTAACGGGATTCACTGTGGTTTTTTCGCACAGTGCGACGACAACGACTCTCAGTCTGCAGGCTGAGCGTGGCACACGGCGGCACTTTATTGGTCCCGGTCATCATTACGCGCGCAAAGCCTGGAACAAAGGGAGCTGGGCAGCCCAGCGCTGGACGGTCCAGGACCACCCGCCCCGCCCCGCCCCGCCCGCCCCGCCCCGCCCCGCCCCGCCCGCCCCGCCTCGCCCCGCCCACCTCGCCCCGCCCCACCTCGCCCCGCCCCGCCCCGCCCCGCCCCGCCTCGGACGCCCCCACGAGCATGACTCCCTCACAAGGACGCCTTACTGACCGCAGACCACATCGGCGACCGTTGCCTGGCCGGGCCGCAGACCGATTCCGAGAGTCGTTTTCGTCGCTCTGTCTCTCTCGCACTCACGGGGCGTCCCGCATAGGTGCGAGAGAGACAGAAGGACTCTGGGAATGAGTCTGCTGGGGAAGGGGAAGGGGCGCAGGACAAAAGCGTCGCGCCGGAGCAGGTGCGGCGTGGCGTGGCGTGGCGGGGCGTGGCGTGGCGGGGCGTGGCGTGGCGTGGCGGGGCGTGGCGTGGCGTGGCGGGGCGTGGTCGGCCCGGGCGTGGCCCACCGAGGCGGCGCGGCGAGGCGGCCGCGGCGGCCCGGAGGTTGGACTAGGTCAAGGTTGTGTGGGACTGACCCGGCAGGGCCACTGTAGGGCCGGCCCTTGGCGCGCCGTGGGCCCCTCTTGTTGCGCTCTTTGGACCTTCGGCCCAGCAGCCCTTCGGTCCTCCGCCTGACCCTCGTCGTCCTTTCCTTCGCAGGTTGCGAAAGTACCCTTTTCTTTGTGTTAAGGCCATGCTTTTAACGGTGTGCAGGACCATTCTCGAAAAAAAAAAACAACAAAAAAACATTCGGACTTCGTTTATTTAGCTTCGATAGGCTGAATTTGAATCGAAAATCCGGTACACAAAACCGAAAGCTGGCAGACGCGACCGAACATTTGTGGGAGGAGAACTAAGCCTGGGTTTGTTGTCGTCAAACAAGTGTCCGAGTGTCCGGTGGTGGTATCGGTTCTCGATTGCATCCGCCATCGAATTCCGCCTATCGAACCAAGTTGATCACCTCAACAGAGTCTTTTCCCCCGTGTTGCTGTCTCACTTTTCTGGCTCGCCATAAATTTGCGCGGGGCTGTCGGCGCGGTGACCCGGGGGCAGGCAAGGCACGGCAAGGCACGGCAAGGCCCGGCACACGGTGACACGTTTAGATTAGGAGCACGCCACGGCGGCCTGCGCTGCCGCCGGCTTGCCACGCGGCCAGCAACCCCGTGCACGCGAACGCACTGTGTAGACTGGATCCGAGAGGGAGGTCTATCTCTCTCTCGCACTCATGGGGCGCTCCATACCGGTGCGAGAGAGACAGACTGACGGCCGCACTGTGCGGAATCAGGCTGCTGGAAGGGCGCAGGTCGCACCACTGGACAGCGGCGACGCGCGGCACACGCGTGAGATGCACGGCCTTCCCCGCGCCGCCAGAAGTCATGTTGATGTTTAATTTATGAACGCACCCCGCCGTCCAGTCGCGCACGGCGGGGCCGCCATGACTGTCACTGCTACGCACCGCCACTTACTGTCTCACAGTGGGCCAGAAGACAGGTGGAGGCGGCCAAAACTCTAGACGCGTTTTGGAGCTGCAATGTCGCTAAATGGGGCTCGAACCGGACGTGTGACCCCACCAATGGATTGCTCTCCGAACGAGGAATCCGTTGGTGGGGTCACACGCTCGGTTCGAGTCCTGTGCAGTGACTCTGGAGCTCAAAACGCGTCTAGAGTTTTGGCCGCCTCCACCGGTCTTCCAGCCCACTGTGCGTTTCGAAGCGAGCGGGCTGATGAGGTTCAACAGTGTTGCAGACGTGTTGTTGCTTGGATTTCAAAACCATTTCTCTCATTCCACAGCACGGCGATGGCGGCAAGGACTGAAAACACCGCCACCCTGGACCTGCCGTGGGACGCCATCCAGAGGCTTGGTGGCAGCGAATCTGCTGCCGCGGCGCTGGGCCGCGTCGGCGCGGTGCCGCTGCAGCAGGGAGGCTGGTCTGTCCTCCTGTGCGTGGACCTCGAGGACGTCGCGGGCGTCTCCCACCTGGTGATCTCAGTGGAGGGCCAGGCGCCCCCTCTACAGTGCACCATCGAGCGCATCATGAGGGACTGGTTCTCGGAGGACGAAAAGAAGGACTGCAAATGCCACATGTCGTACTCCGACCGAAGCCCCGAGCCGATTTGCTACTGCATGCTGGTGCCTAGCGACGGCAAAATCGCTAGCCTGCTGCTGGGACACACGAGGAGCCTGAAGGTGACGCTGAAGCCTCATGGTTTGGACCGGTGGAGAATGCAGAGGTAAAAAAGTCAATTCTATTCCGGGCGCCTTCACTGATTTTCTAAGTGTAGTAATGAACAAATTTTAAAAGCAATAACATTTTTATTGCATTATTAGAGCCATGAAAAATTTATTGCAATTGCATTTTTAACGCGATAATTTTTGTATTGCTGCCGCAGATGGGATAGTTTGAAGGAATCACATATATATTTATCGCAGCATGTATGAACCTTATTAACATAGAACATTAGAAATATCAGTGTTTAAAAAATAAATGTAAAAAGTTCTTACTAATTTGGGGAGTGAATATTGAACTTCGTTGATCAAACACTGAGAATCCAAACGCTATGAGTATAGCGTCAATTGGTGCAATGCAAAAGCATTGCACATGAAGTGCAATGCCTCCCATTTCCCATGCATTAGCATAGGGTCCTTTTCGGGAAGCATGCACCAAGGTGCAAGCTAGGCTGTGGGCATGCACTATGTGCAATATCACAGCGCATTGCACCATACGTGCTATACTCATAGCGTTTGGAATCTCAGTGAAGTAGCTTCGAGGCATTTATCTATGATCCCTCATCCAAGTTGGCAAAGCCAGACTTCTTACACAAGTATTTTTTTAAATAGCGAACAGTCATTAATTTTCGGCTTTTCTATACTCTACAAATCGAAGAGTGTACATGGTATGCTCTAACTGGAGCATGCCTGCAAGCACGCTCTAGCTAGCGCATGCCTGCCAGGCATGCACTAACTAGTGCATACATGCATGTACACGCTAACTGAAGCATGCATCTAGTGCATAAGGGATAGGGATTGTCTGCATCAGGAAGCGTGTACATGGCGTATGCGCTAGTAAGTGCATGCTTGGCAGGCATGCGCTAGCTAGAGCGTGCTTGCAGGCATGCTCCAGTTAGAGCATACCATGTACACTCTTCGATTTGTAGAGTAAACTTTGTTTCTTATCGGTGTTCTGTATTTTTCGCAGTTATTATCCAGGCAAACTCCGAAGCACGTTGAGCGTTTCACTGGAACCGCTCCTGGAGCGAGGTGTGGTGGTGGACGTGGTGCTGAACGCGGCAGGGCAGGACTTCCCTGCGCACCGAGCGGTGCTGGCTGCCGCCAGCGATGTCTTCCTCGCCATGTTCACGGTCAGTGAGTCCACCGCTATTCCAGGAATGTGTCGCACAGTGGGCTAGAAGACTGGTGGAGGCAGCGAAATCTCTAGACGCGTTTTGAGCCTCAGAGTCGCTAAATAGGACTCGAACGAATCGTGTGACCCCACCAATGGATTGCTGTCTGAACGAGTAATCCATTGGTGGGGTCATACGTTCGGTTCGAGTCCCATTTACCGACTCTGTAGCTCAAAACGCGTCTAGAGTTTTGGCCGCCTCCACTGGTCTTTTGAACCGCTGTGTGAGACGTGGGAAGGGTTCAATCGGGTCACGTTTCGTTTGAATACTAGGTCTGTAAGTCGACGCTCAATGGTATATATGTCTCTGTCGGCGAATCCACACGCGTTCCAAAGATACAGAAGACAGGTAGACGAATTTCGTGTGTGCCAATTTTATGAGGTTTTCATTTTGGTTGTTCTCAGTCTTTGAAGAAGTCTAAGGCCCGTGTGACCATTGGCAACGTCCGCAGCCCAGCCGTCTTCAGGAAGTTCCTGGACTTCTTCTACACGGGAGCCTTGTGGAACTTGTCCAACATGGAGGCGGACGTCCTTCAGTTGGCCGATCGTTTCCAAGTCGAACCTTTGAAGAAGCACTGCGAGAGACAGCTATTCCAGGACTCAAGTCTGACGCCTGTCGAGGCAGGAGTCTACGTTCCGGACCGAATTCCGAGCCCTGTGAGTAGTCTCGATGACATGAGCACAATCAACGACGTCATATTCGTTAGAACGTGACGTCACATTTGTTAGAACGTGACGTCACATTTGTTAGAACTAAACGTCATACTCGTTAGAATGTGACGTCATATTCGTTGGAACGTGACGTCATATTCGTTAATGGGTGACGTCATGCTCGTTAGAATGTGACGTCATACTCGTTAGAATGTGACGTCATACTCGTTAGAATGTGACGTCATACTCGTTAGAATGTGACGTCATATTTGTGACGTCATATTCTTTAGAACGTGACGTCATTTTCGTCAGAAATTTAGAAATGTACGAATTTCGCTTATGTTTAAACCTAATGGGATTTAAACCTGAGTCTGGGGTCAAAATAGGGGTAGGTTGGGGAAGAAAAGTACAAAACGCGTACTTTGCACTGTACAGAAGTTCCAAATGAGGATTCAACTATTCTGCTCTCGTGAACTTGTAATCCAATGCCTTCCTAATGAAATGGATCACTGTTTATTGATTATAGTTCCCCACATTACGTACAACATGTTAAAATGTATGTGATTTCGGAACTCCTCGAAAAGGGTAAGAAAAGTACACCACCGGGAAAGAAAAGTACACCAAATAGAATTGCGATTTCGAACCAGGAGACCACCAATCTTGGCTCAATACAGGTTTACCCCTTAAGTGGAGAGCTTTCACTTGCCATTAGTTCAAGTTTCGTCAAAATCGGTCAATTGGTTCTGGTTCTACATGGAAGGTCCAAAAAGCCTTTTCTCAGAGATAAGTGGGTACAGCATTTTTGTACTTTTCTTCCCCTTTTCACGTAAATGCCCAATAACTTGTTTATTTCAAGTCTAATCCTATAACTTGTGTTGACATTTTTTGCTTGTCTCGCCAAATCAAATCTATTGCCGTGATCAATTCAATTTTCATCCCGCTTTTAGTTTCTTAGAGGGTGTTTTTTTCTTCCCCAATGCATGTACTTTTCTTCCCCAGCCGACTGTACTTTTCTTCCCCATTTCATTTTTACACTTATAAAAAATTGCGTTGAAGCCTAAGAGCATCGAACGGCACTGTTTTTCAAAGATGATGGTCTAAGCTATAAGGTGGTACCTTACATTGGACTGTCGGCTGATTCCGCAGGAAGCTGTACTTCAAAGTACAAACATTTAAAAAAAAGATTTTCGTAGTTATTTTCAATGTTTTTTTCAAGCGTGCAGTTTGATTCTAAATATTATATGTAGAACTGGGCTAATTTTTTTTTTGTCAGCGGGATGACCAATCTTTCTTAAACCAATAACGTGATGGTTCAGTGTAGTTTCAGTTCGGAGATATAACGGGTGTACTTTTCTTACCCGAGCCTCGAGTGTACTTTTCTTACCCAACCTACCCCTAGATGTTATTTTCGTCATCAGCGCCCTTAGAAACATGAGACAAAATGCAAAAACTCGAATAAAAAGAAAGTTCAAAATATACCCCATTGGGATTTGAACCCGGGTCCGAACTTCTCCGATTCGCTTGAAACTGGCACCGTTTGTTTTGTCTCGTCGCCCCGATTCCAAAAATACTCCTACATGCAATCACTGATACTTTGACATAGTGACGAATGTCCAAAATTTTGATAGAATGAGATTTTTGGCTGCCTTGTAGAACTTTTGATTTACTATCGCCTGGTGAAAAGCATGTATCGATATCTCTACTAGATTCGGCGCAGGAAAATACTTCGAAATGACGAAAGTCCAGCTGTACTTTGACAAAATGACGAAAGTCCGCCGTACTTTGACAAAGTGACGAAAGTCCAACCGTACTTTGACAAAATGACGAAAGTCCCAACTGCAAAAAACGGATTTAGTCTATCAGTGCGTTCCCAACAAGAGGAATATCCATGAGAACAGTGACGGCATGAACATGGAACATGCCCGGGTTAAAAAATTTCATTTATTTTGTGTTAACAGTAAAGGTGGACTCTCGCCATTTTGTCGAATTACACATGGACATTCGTCATTTTGTCAAAGTACGGTTGGACTTTCGTCATTTTGTCAAAGTACGGCGGACTTTCGTCCATTTGGCCTCAATTTCGTACGCTGAGAAATGACGAATGTCCACTATCTCGGGAACCAAGCTGCCGATTGCAACGGCTCTTGAACCGATTCTGTGGTATAAAATTCTCCCATCAAATGCAATACCTCTATCTTCCAGCTCAATTTTTAGACTTGTTTCGGCTCTCCTGAAAAATCAGATATTGTGGACATTCGTCACTATGTCAAAGTACCAGTGACATGCACTTGCTGTATCCGTTGCCGAAATCCTCCTCGACCCCAAGACCATGATGCACCTGCAGCAGCGCCACTGGGGCTCGGATCGGATTTGCTGCCACTGGGCGGTTCTTAGGGTCACCCAAGGAGGCTGCATACCAAATTTGGTCAAGATCGGACCACGGGAAGTCCTCGCGGACGGACGGACGGACGGACGCACAGCATGCATCATACTATATGCCCGTCCCTCCGTCATCTTTTTACAAAAAATACACGGGACGGGCCAAAAACTATTGTCAAAGAAGGTCAGTGCTCGACGACGGGCCCTACTTACAAATGAGAATCTATGTCCGCAGGACTCTTACCGCTGGCATGACAATAAAGTTATAAGGACAACCGTCGGTGAAGATTACCTACTCGTAGAAGTTCCATGGGTGTTGGCCCAATGCAATGTTGACCGGTCCTTCTTCTATGATGGACCCACCCACCTTGCGTTGCCGGACGGCATGAACCTTTACTCTTATGTCAGAGTAGAATGTGATAAATATCTATCAGTTGACTTCAGTGGGAGTCCGAGTCCGGACATGCTCATAGAAGTTAGCAGGGAAGTGACAAATTGCGGGAGCGTCCTGGAACCTCCGCCTGGCCAAGGCGCTCGGAACGAAAGGTTTACGTTCGTATCCCCGAACACCTATCGCCACGACGCAGTCTTCCATCGCAAACACACCAGGTCGCTTGCCGCCCGCGCGCGCCCTGCCGCGCCGATGGAGGTCCGCGACTTGGTGTCCCTCGGGATGGAGCGGCTGGTGAAGCGTGGCGCCTTGTGCGACGTAGTGCTCAGCGCGGCCGGCCGGAACTTCCCAGCGCACAGGTAGAGTCCTAGATGTCACAGTGGGCCAGAAGACCAGTGGAGGCGGCCAAAATTCTAGACGCGTTTTGAGCCGTGGAGTCGCTGAACAGTTCTCGAACCGAGCATGTGACCCCATGCATTCCTCAGCAATTTTTTCAGCTGCAGAGCCGCCAATGGGACTCAAACCGAACATGTGACCCCACCGATGGATTGCTCTCGAGGAATGCATTGGTGGGGTCACATTCGGTTCGAGAACTGTTCAGCGACTCCACGGCTCAAAACGCGTCTAGAATTTACGAGTTTCAGAGTGCGTCTCTCTAATACATCTCGGACTCTACCCACAGGGTGGTGCTAGCTGCCGGTAGCGACGTCTTTCTCGCCATGTTCTCGGGGGACTTCCTGGAGAACATCGAGTCCCGAGTGGCCATCGCGGACGTAGCAAGCCCCGCCGCCTTCGAGAAGTTCCTCGAATTCCTCTACACCGGCAACGTCAGAGACATGGCGGGTGTTCAACTAGACCTTCTGCAGCTGGCCGACCGCTACCTCATGCCTGACCTGCAGGTAATGTAGAAATACTCGCGGATATGATGTGCCATGTGCCGCCAGAAAATAAAACCATGAATCCACCAGTGAAATCCGTGTTTCGCGTGAAATAACCGTATGATTGTTCCTCAGGACCTCTGCGCGTCCAGCGTCATCAAGTCGCTGAAGCCCTATAATGCGGTGGCTCTGTTCCGGATGTCTGTCGAGTCGACCTTCATCCCTGAGACCGTGAGGCGGGTGGCGGTGGAGAAATTGTTCAAACACTGGAAAGCTCTGACCGCCAAAGAGGAGTGGGCGGACTTGCAGCGTACGCACCGTGACGTTGCCAACACGCTCCAGACGGCCTGGGCGGCACAGCAGAAGTCGCCGTGGTGTACAGCATCGCCCACCAACAATCCACCATCGCCCACGTCTCCTCCAGCATCGCCCACGAATGTTCCAGCATCGCCCACGAATGTTCCAGCATCGCCTACGTATTCTCCGGCATCACCTACGTATTCTCCGGCGTCGCCTCCGCATTCAACATCGCCTTTCTATGTTCCAACATCGCTCACGCCTCCGTGTGCTGCAACATCGCCCATGCATGCTCCAACATCACCTCCATATGCCCCAACATCACCACACTCGTGAGTGATTGGTAGGGTTTCCGGAACTTTTGACAGCCCAAGTTTCTCTGTATTGTGTTGCAGCGCACATGTGTGTTCATTTACTTGGGACGAATATCGTCTACATTTTATAAATTTACTATTTTGTAAGGAACTTCATTTTAACTTTACCATTTTTTGCAACCAATTTCTTTAAAAAAATTGAAAAATATACTTGGATTTGTATTTTTTTTTAGAGTGAGACCAAAGTTGTGTTTGTGTGCACTCATAGTCCTTAACCAGCGAAAGCGCAGGAAGAAAACGAAGGCATTGTCGAATCCACGAAGAAATTAGAGGCATCGTAGAATCTACTATAAAGTGCTTTATGAAGCAAAATCGCGTCATTTGAATCAATTCTTTTCTTACTGGTTAACCTAAGCGTAGTATTACCCTCTGTTTTCAAGCGTTATCAGTTAACGCTTGAAATCAAGCGTAACAGGCTCATCGGCCAAGATTCCCCCTTTTCTAAATGCATGGGGGAATTTCCCGAGTATGCTTCATTTCAAGAGTAACGTCTTCAAGCGTAACTTCATACTTGACTCAAGCATAGAGTTACGCCTTAGTTTTACCAGTGTTCGTAGACTTTTTACAGTGTGAAAGTTTAGAACGCGTAGAACTTTGTATTCTTGAATGAAGCGTACACGGTAAAAACGGTTCCTGGTTTTCCCAGGAACCCCCTGGAAATCGCCTATGTCTTAGCCATAGGGCTCCTGGGAAAACCAGGTACCGTTTTCACCGTGTACAACTACGCTTCAGTCCCACCACCGTGGCGCGTGTAGAAACTAAGTACGCGGGCCGGTGTGTGTCGAACGCCCTCCCGTGGTGCACACAGTGTGCCACACAGCACACAGGGGGTCGCCACGTCGGTGCCGATGCAAATGCCCCGTCCCGTCCGCGGTCCGCGACTACGCTAGAACTACTCGCCCGGCCGGCGTCCCACAGTGGGCAAAAGACCGTTGGAGGCGGTCAAATTTCTTAGACGCGTTTTGAGCTTCATAGTCGCTAAGTGGCACTCGAACCAAACGTATGACTCCACCAATGGATTCCTCGTTCGGAGAGCCATCCGTTGGAGGGGTCGCACGTTCGGTTCGAGCCCTGTTAAGCGATTTTGGCGCTCAAAGCGCGTCAGAGTTTTGGCCGCCTCCACCGGTCTTCTGGCCCACTGTGCGTCAGTCGCGCGGCTGCTTTTATTCTTACTTAATTTTCGTTATGGCCACCGCGAGGCGAATGTGGCACCGCCGCGCGGTCACGCACTCCCACAAAAAGTTGATTGATATCTGTCTTTCGACATTATTGGCCCGCGGCGGCCGGGGCGTGTCACTGTAGACTCATAAAGTCCCCGCGACGCGCATTTTTTTCTGCCGAGAAAGAGAGCCAAAAAAATGTATTAAAAAATACTCCTCCAAAATGGCGATAACGTCCGGCAGAAAATTGTTGCGACACCAATGAGGCGCGCGCGGCTTGCGGGTTTCATTTCCATGGCCGCACGTTTTGGTCGAACTGCACGGCAATGCAGTCATGCGGCATCATGCAGCCAGTTCCGACAGGACCTGCAGATGGAGAGACAGGTGGAAAGGTAGGTGTGTGTGTGCGTGTGTGCGCGCGCGCGCGTGTGCGTATGCGTGAGAGGGGGGAGGAGGGGGGGGGAAGGAACGACCGCAGGTTGTGCACTGAGAAAGTTTTTTACTCTGAATTTTCAGACCCTAGTCTGTTTAAAAACTTCAGACTTAAATTATGAAATTTCAGTAAAGCTTTTTTAGAGTGTATTTGCACACCGTTATTTCAAATCAGGTAATTTCACGTTACTTCTACGTTATTTCAACGTTATTTCACGTTATCTGGACGTTATTTCAAGGAACACGTATACCAAAGTAGTCAAAATGTTTCCCCTTCGACTAATTTCGATGGACATTGTGTGTCGTCAAAGGTCTATAAATCGAACTATGTACTCGGACCTGTACGTTGACTTTTCATTGCAGCGTACTGTACCGACTGCGACTGTACACTAGCTGTTGAGTTTCCAGAGAGGGTTGTTGTCTCAGTTACTTCTTACTTTCGCAAAGAAGCGAGTGAACGTACGGCGAGGCCCACAACGGAGCCCGTGCCGAGGGAAGCCCCAAGAAACAACAACCCCCTTGCCTCCTCTCCCTTCTCTCCCCTCCTCTCCCTTCGCTCCCCTCCCCTCCTCTCCATTCGCTCCTCTCCCCTCCCTCCTGGTCCGGTTCCAGCCGTATTTGGCGGGATGTCGGAGCCCGGCTTTGGTGCGACACCCCGCACACCCTCACCCAGGGCACGCCGACAGAGGGTACGGCGGCAGCAATATTAAACACTCGCTAAGTCCAGTCGATCATTCATCAGGCTCACTGTTAAAAGTGCTGGACAGTTCAGTAGACCACGCCTCAGTCTCCATTCATTACGTTATTCCCAATGCAAAAATAAGTACGCCAGGTGAGAAATTCAGCTGAATTTCTGCTGCTATTGAAAGTATGAGTCACTGTTCTCGCTCGAGGTGTTTGAGGGCACTGCATTGGACGCTTTCGAATGCACGGCCGAACTGGTTCACCTGCACCTCGTATAGTAAGTGCCTGCACTAATAACAACAAGCTAGATGTGCGAATGAAGAGAAGAGAAAATATGAATTCCTGCCTGTGTGGTATTTAATACGATAGTAATACACTGTCCACGACAGACAGTGCGAGTCCGATGGTTTAATTAGTATACCAGAACAGAGATTTTTTTACAGTTTTTATTTACATTGTCGATTGAGGAAATTTACAAATTGTTACAGTTTGGCTGTACAAATCTTGTCGAATGGTCTTAACTACACACTCTGAGAAAAAATGACGGTAAATCCTGGATAATTTTTTGCCAAACTTTACCGTACTTCAAAAACCAGTATCCTCCGTACAGTCTACAGTATTTACCGTACTTGTTTTACAAAATATTCCGTAGTCATTTAACAGTAGTTACCGTTCTTCCGTACAGTCCATGCCGTAGGAAAGACCAGATCTGGTCCCAACAAAGGCCGCTTCCAAGAAGTGTCCACATCAGGATCTTGAAAAAAGGGGGTCGACCGACTGAAAAATTTTCTTGCACCTTTCAATAGGTCTCGTCAAGACCTTTCCAACGAGTGGTCGGAAGAGGGGTCCAGGAGTCCGACTTCAGCAGTTGCGTACATCAGGAACTTGGAAAAAGAGGGTCAACCGACTGAACAAAATTATAGCAGTTTTTGATAGGTATTAAAAGTACGGGATTGCCGGGGGAAAATGTACGGGATTCCCTGTAAAAAAAGTACGGCGTTTCCTGTAAAAAAAGTACGGGATTGCCTGTAAAAAAACGACGGCATTGCCCGTTAAAAAAAGTACGGTGAAGTCTGAAGTAATCAGTACAGGATTTACCGTGATCTTTTCTCGCAGTGCATGTTATCCAGTTTGATGCATCAGCGGTGCATCTGATGTGTCTATCCGTCTGCGGCAACTGCACAAAACCGCGCGAAAGTTGCCTACCTACAGGGGTAATGTGCGACTTGTTGCCTACCTTTCAGCCCCCCCCCCCCCTCCCCCTGAATCCGCGCCTGCCAGAGTCGCTAAACAGGACTAGAACCAAGCGTGTGACCCCATCAATGGGTTCCTCGTTTAGAGAGCAATCCGTTGGTGGGGTCACACGTTCGGTTCGAGTCCGATTTAGTGACTGTGGAGCTCAAAACGCGTCTTGAATTTTGGCCGCCTCCAGTGGTCTTCTGGCCCACTGTGCGGGGCGATCCGGCGTGGTTGACGAGTCTCTGCCGCTCGCCAAAAAATGGGCAGTGGAAACTGGAGCAGCGACAATGCGGGGCTCTTTAGGCTTCGCTCGGCCCGGCCTGCGGTCAGTGCCACGCCCTGGCCACGCCGTGCTCCGCCATGCTACGCCCAGGACCGACCCGAGCCCTGTCGGCTGACCGGTTGCCCCCCCCCCCTCCCTCCTCCTCACCGCCCCGCCTTTGCACCGAGCCTACCTAAATACATGTTTCGGAGACCTGCTAAGAAGGATCTATGCGACGGTCAAAACTGGAGATGAAAATTACTACAGGTTTAACATTTTTGTCGCGTGCACTGAAGACCTTAGTGAGTACTCAGTACACTTAAGTTCTCAGTGTGGCTTCAATATGGCGACCAGCTGACGACCCAAACAATGATGTTTTGGCAGTGCTGTAGCACTCGCTGATTGTGATACACAGGCTGTAGCAAGCACTCGATGATGGTGGATCTCAGCAGACCGATTCCGAGAGTCGTTTTCGTCGCTCTGTCTCTCTCGCACTCACGGGGCGTCCCGTGTAGGTGCGAGAGAGACAGAGCGACGAGTCAGCGACACGTAGGGGCAGGGCTGCGCACCTTGAAACCAACCGACGCACTCGCGAAAACGAGCGGGAATCCAATGCACCCCTTCCCTCTTCGATTGATCGGAACAACATGCGCAATTCCGTGCGGGTCTGCGCGCGACGCGTGTTTGTGTGCGAGCGTTTGTTGCTTCGTGTGTGTGTGTGTGTGTGTGTGTGCGTGCGTGCGTGCGTGCGTGTTATGGGTGATGCTGTAATTGCCCTGCTGCCGGGGACCCCGTGCAAAAGGGTGGGGAGGAAGCGCGTCCTCCTGGAGAGGGCAGTGCGGCGGGGCGGGGCGGGGCGGGGCGGGGCGGGGTGCGGCGGGGTGCGGCGGGGCGGGGCGGGGTGTGTTCGGGCGGCCGGGGGCTCCAGCGCCTGGAGGGGAGCGGACGCCGAGCGGACTTCAAAGTAGCGTCGGCCGATTCGGCCGAATGTAGACCAATATAAAAGCCGAGGCGACCCCTGCATGCCGGCATATCAAGTCAAGTGTCTCTGAGTGCGTGAGTGCGTGTGTGCTTGAGTGAAAAACCCCGACAGCAACCCTCTTGGAATACCAGCGTGCTGCCCCACCATGGCGGCGTCCAAGGTACGAGAGTGCCAGCCGAACCAGCCAGCCCAGCCGCGGACCAGGATTTACGTTTTACGTCGCAGTGCAGTGCAGTTGGGGCTGTAGTGGGCCAGAAAACCGGCGCGGCGCGGCGGCCGAAACTCTAGACGCGTTTTGAGCTCCAGAGTCCGTAAACTCGAACCGGACGT
This sequence comes from Thrips palmi, assembly GCF_012932325.1. Lineage (NCBI taxonomy): Eukaryota > Metazoa > Arthropoda > Insecta > Thysanoptera > Thripidae > Thrips > Thrips palmi. The sequence goes on along the minus strand of NW_023144620.1, from coordinate 1,954,379 downwards.
GTGACCCCACCTATGAATTGCTCGCTCCGAACGAGGAATCCATTGGTGGGGTCGCTCGATCGGTTCGAGTCCCATTGAGCGACTCTGGAGCTCAAAACGCGTCCGGGATTTTGACCGCCGCCATCAGTCTAGTGGCCCACTGTGTGATGGTGAGCAGTGCATCCCTTTCACAGGGCCTGCACTAGTTGTCTCGGATTGTGACGTCACATGTGTTTCAACGTGAAAACAGGTGTGCCTGTTTGAATGTGACACCCGAGCAACCTTACTGTCTTGTTCATTTTGATGTGACGTCCATGCTGTTGATTGCGGTCGGGGAGTCGCACTCGTTTTAACGTGACAGTGCCCCATTCAAATGAACGTGACTCTTGGCGGTATCACGTGAAAATGCACACTATCATGACAGCTCTATGACGTCACATTCATATGAACGTGACAATGGGGTGGATACTTTTGTGTCACACTCGAACAGGCATAGTGTGGTTTACACGTTGAAATGAATGGGACGTCACTCTCAGACTAACGGTGTGCCGATAGCATTCTGGACAACGCCCGCAAGACTCTCTTCGTTTAGCTCTGTGCCCACTTCGTGCAACAGGTGAAACGTGAACATGTCCAGGAACACACCGAATTCTCTTTTCAGTGTGAAAGAAGTGCTTCGTTGTGATGTTAAATCTCTTGCTCGACTCTAGCCATTGATAAATTTCTTAATTTTTCTTATATTTCTTATTATATTTCTAAGTCTTATTCTGCTAAATTCGTCAATTTCTTGCGATTGCTCATTCACGATGCGCACAGTGAATTCTCAGTGTCGTATTTTTCTGCGTCACTCTGCAAAAAAAAGTGTTGAAAATTCTGATAATTTAGACGAATCAATTTTGTCAGACTTAGCTGTTGTTCGTAAAATTCGTGCAACTTTTGAGCTCCTTGCCTCTTGAGTTGGTGCTCGCTTGTCCAGAGAACCAAAAGGTTTCGTTCACGTTCCACAAGACTTTTTCTGTCGCCAAAATAATGCGCCCCGAAAATTTGGTGCTCAATATGATTGTCTATACTCGTTAAAACAGTGTCTGCACTAATGAGTCATGAGCGTCATGAGTCAACAGTGGGGCATTGAAAGTTCACCTCGTTGTGCGTTGTGCGGGTGGGTGTCAGATCCGAAGCAGGGTGACATGTGGCTCCGAGCGGCTAATTTACGCCCCAGTGGCCTGTACTGTACTCTCTGTGTGTGTGTGTGTGTGTGTGTGTGTGTGTGTTTGTGTGTGTGTGGAACCGCATTGATTGCGGTCGCCCTGCACTGCCCTGACGCTGCTTGCGCGACCAAGCCTCACTGATGCGTGTTTATAGGTCACTGCGGCGGAGGCGAAAATAGTGCCGATGAAAGCTGAAACCTGAATCAGTGGTCAATCGTTTGGCTGGACAGAAGACTTCTGTCATTTTTTTAAAAGTCATGTTAAAATTTACCCGACGCACAATTCCTGACTTTTGACTTGACTTTTGTTGAGGTCTTGTCCGGTCCTGTGAAAAAAGTCCACCTTATTCCATGTCTCTCCAAATTAAAGGGCGCGACAGTTTTTTTTTTGCCACTCCCCTGCAGCGGCGTCATGAAGTCGTATTCCACAGTGTGCGAGACGAGCGTGTCACCGCACGTCCATTCATTGGGATTTAGTTGGTGCACTCGTGTAAATCTTGTCAGAATGTCAGAATCGTGTCTGAAAACCTGATCAAAATTCGCGCACCTCTGAAAGCTGAAAACATGTTCTGACATTCTGCAGAGCTCAGGCCATTAATATCAGCATAAGTTTTCAGAATTTCAGCTTTCAGAGGTGCGTGAATTTTGATCAGGATTTCAGACATGTTTCTGACATTCTGACAAAATTTACACGAGTGTGCTCCAGCCGTTTGTGACCTGATGGAGCAGCACGTTGAACTGCAAACCGGGAGGGACCCGCATGCCCACCCCATACTCGCACACGTGCGAGTGTGTGTGTGTGAGTGTGTATTCGCGTGCGAATGTGTGTGTGTGCGTGCGCGCGCGCGCGTGTGTGTGTGCGTATGCACAAGTGCGTGCGCGGGCGACACGTGCATCCCTCATTACTGGCGGCGGAACCCGTCCAACCGCTCCAGATTCAGCACTCTCAGACTATTTCACACATTGCGACATCTCCTTCCATTACACCCGGACCCGCCCCGCCCCGGGCCGCCCCCGCCGCGAGGTGGACCTGACCTGCCGCGTGGTCACGGCGGCAGCGGTCCAGGTGAGGTGGGGCGGGGCGGGGCGGGGTGGGGCGAGGCAGTGTCGCCCTGTGGGGGTCGCCATCTGATAAGCGCCCCGACCCGACACACTGCTCGCGGCGTCTCGTCATCGTAGACATCCAGCCGGTCGGCCGTGATTGTCTATCGGCTTCACCACCTGCATGCAGCCTGCAGGCTCGTTCCGAGGGATCGTCGCTCTGTCTCTCTCGCACCTGTACTGGACGCCTCATGGGAGCGAGAGAGACAGAGCGACGAAAACGACTCTCAGAATCAGTGTGCTGGCTCATTCTGAAGGATCGTCGTTGTGTCTGTCGCACTCATGGGGCGGCCCGGAAGGGTGCGAGAGAGACAGAGCGACGTCGCGACTTATTTTTGGAATCGCCTGGCTGCGTTGTAGTCCTGCAGTCCAAGGCGATTTTTTGTGGCATTGGGCGTATAGGTAGGGTTTGTCCCACATCGTGCCTAAATTCAACGAAATTTCCCGTAGTTTCCCGTAGAGTAGCGCGTTGTTTCGTGCAGACCGGGGCAGTTGCCGCAGTGAGTAAAGAAGTAAACGAAATTAAACGAACACAGCTCTGCAGGCTTATCATCTTACGTTGGTTTTCGTGCGTAATACGATGATTTTCCCAATGGGTAAGGTACGCCCAAATTTCCAACCTGCATAATACGCACGAATGTCTATCGTCAGGTACGCAGGATTTTCACGTAATGCCGCAGGGGTTTTCAACGTATTACGCACGTTGTCAACTAAGGTACTTTGGTTGCGATTGTAGTACGATGAATTTTACGTAATACGCATGTTTTGATTACAGCGTATGTTCTTCGCGTTACCATGTAAATGATCACGTGTGTGACGATGGTCTTGTGATTTACCTGCTCTGGACCTTACGAGCATGGTGCTTGAGTACCGTGCTCGAAGGACCACCATGCCATGCCGTGGCGTGGCTGGCTTGCCTGGCTTGGCGTGGGGGGCTTGGCGGGGCGAAGGCTTGCCGTGGCGTGGCGTGGCTTGCCGTGCCGTGCGCTCCGAGCCGCTTGTCCAGGCCGCGCTCAACACGCCTCGCTTTACGCCTTTGTCGTGATGACCGCGTTACTCGCTCACCTCCGCGACCCGCGACGCGCCGGGCGCGTTCTGCGTGATTCATAAACCTACTTGCCCCGCCCGCCCCCTCCCTGCTGCCCCCGCGTGCCCCTCCTCCCCCTCCCCTCCCGCGGCCCGCTGGCTGCCGACGGCCCGCTACAATGCCGCCCACCGGCCGCACGGCCGTCGGAGTGACTGATCCCCGATCTGATGGTCAGGGCGATACCATGTGGGATTATCATTATGCATGTCGGTGACCAGGTCGCCGGGCCGGCCGGGGCGTGGCGCAAAAGCCCCCCGGGCGGCCGCGCACAGTGGGCCAGAAGACCGGTGGAGGCGGACAAAACTCGAGACACGTTTTGAGCTCCAGAGTCGCTAAACAGGACTAAACAGAACGTGTGACCCCACCAATGGATTGCTCTTCGAACGAGGAATCCATTGGTGGGGGTCACGCGCTCGGTTCGAGGCCAGTTTAGCGACTCTGAGCTCAAAACGCGTCTAGAGTTTTGTCCGCCTCCACCGGTCTTCTGGCCCACTGTGCCGCGGCCCCGCCGTGCGTGCTGCGTGCGGCCGGCACAGTGTCGCCGCGTCGGAGGCGGGGAGGTCAGGCCGCTGGCTGTTGGGTCACTGCGCCGACGAGTGGCGCGCCGAATTAATGAGACCGCCGGAGAGAGATATCGGGAATTTCGTTTGGATTGCACAAAGGAAGGAAGGTCCGGCAGTCCGTTTCGAGCGCGAGTCACGACCCTGAGCAGTGTGCTCGCCACAAACTTGGCGAGCCGTTTTGAATGCCGAAAATTGGCAAGCCTCCCCAGTTTGCTCAAATTTGGCATTGCAGGTGCCCGGAGCTCCAAATACTAGCAAGCTGATTTACATTTCAGGTCAAGGCTTGCCACTTTTGGCGATGAAAACGGCCTGCCAATTTTGCAGGCGTGGATACAGCGGGGTGGGGTGGGGGGGATGCGCCCCCCCTCCATAGCCCCTAGATAGCCGCCTGAAAGGCAGGCAACAAGTGCTACTTTGCCCCCACCTCCCCCCACCCCCACCCCTAAGCCGCCTCTGGATCCGCCACTGCAACAATTGCAGTGGAATTATTTTGAGGCAAGCAAACTTGCTCCCAGGTTTTCAGTATGGAAGTCTGTCAGACCCTTCTTGCTTTCAAAACTAGTGGCGTTACTTTACAGTGCCTTTCCATCGGTTTTTCCGCTAGACATGCGTTGTTATTCTGCCCGCTGCACTTTTCTCGCTTGATTTAGCGCTCGTTCATTAATTAAGGCCGCGAAGGGCGAAGGCCTGTCTCGCCTCACTGTCGATAAGTCATCCTGTCCCTAGAGAGGGGCGGGGCGGGGCGGTGTGGGGCGGGGTGAGGCGTGCCGGACCGGTATCCCCGCGCGCACCGCGCCGCACTGCGCGCAGACAGAGGCGCGGCCCGCCGGCCCGCCCACTAGGGCCGCTAGTGTGGCCCACTGCCGGCGACGCCACCACACTAGACTGATTCCGCACAGAGCGGCCGTCGTCGGTCGGTCTCTGTCGCACCGAAACGGAGCGCCCCAGGAGTGCGAGAGAGAGGAGAGAGAGAGAGAGAGAGAGAGAGAGAGAGAGAGAGAGAGAGAGAGAGAGAGAGAGAGAGAGAGGAGGCAGCCCTCTCGGAATCAGTCTAGTGGGAGTGCGCCGTGCCGCCGTGCCAACTAGGAGGACAATGAATGACGCCCCGCGCACGCACGACGCGCCGCCATGTCGCTCGCCGCACCGCGACCGCATCCTCGCCCTCGCGCGCCGCCCCCTCGGCGGCGTCCTCGCGCTCAGCGTCGGCGTCCTCGAGCTTGCCGTCGATGTCCAGGAGCTAGAAGTAGGCGTCCTCGAGCTCGGCGTCGGCGTCCTCGAGCTCGGCGTCGATGTCCAGGAGGCGACCTCGAGCTCGGCGTCGGCGTCCTCGAGCTCGGCGTCGACGTCCTACGTGCACCTGCCGCCGGCCTCACCCTTTCCTCCGAGAGTCGTTTTCGTCACTCTGTCCCTCGCACTCATAGGGCGCCCCGAACAGGTGCGAGAGAGACGGCGCGACTAAATCGACTCTCTCTCGGAACCAGTCTGCAATCACCCTCACCTCACTCTGCTTTCCGATTCACTGTTCTCTGGTCCGCGGACCTTTGCACCTCGCCGTCGACGCCCCCCTCCCCTCTCCAAGTTCGCAGTGCCCAAGTTCGCGGCCGCTAGCCGCCCCTCCCCGCCGTCATCGTAAATGAGGCGGAATGTTGATCGGCCGGCGCATGTGTCCGAGTGTGGACCTCAAGGTCGTCTCTGTGTGTATGTGTGTGTGCGTATGTATGTGTCCGGGGAGGGAAAAGGGGGGGGGGTCCAAATAGGGCGCGACCGCGTCCAGAAAGGCGTGGCGTGGAGGAGCACGTCTAGTGGGTCGGGGTGGCGAGTCCAGCAGCTGTCTGGCGGGCCGGGCGGGCGGGGCGGGGCGGGGCGAGGCCCCCTCGACAATGCGAATGTAGAGCGATCGAACTGGACCGGCGGGCCGCTTTTAGCCGGAACCACATTGCGTCAGGGTGTCCGGCGGGCTCCTCTGTTGCAACGGGTGCAGACGGGGGCGGCTGGCCGTGCCGGCCCTCGGCCCTGCCGTGCCCTGCCGTGCCCTACAACGCCCTGTCCTCGGCGCGCCTCGCCGTCGTCTCTTTTGCCGTTCGGGGAATGCGAGCCCTTGGCCCTCGGCCCGTCTGGCTGCAGGGCGTGCCGGCGTGCCCGAGGTGGGCTTGTCGCCGTCTCCCTCGCACCCTCATGGAGAACCCCACGAGTGCGACGGAGACAGCGCGACGAATCGAGTCCTCTGACTCACTCGGCCGAGATCGTCCCGATGTTAACGCTGTGCTTCTCCCGCAGGCCCTGGCCGTCGTGCTGCTCGGTCTGCTGGCCCAGACCTTGGCGCACTACGACCCCGAGCAGGAGTACAGGCGGCGTGAGGCGCAGATCGCGTGCGCGACGCCCGGCCACGCCCTGGGCCTGTCGCCCGCCGCCTACGCCGGCTACTCCGGCTTCGCCAGCAACGCGCTCTCCTCCTACTCCGCCAGCGGCGCCTACTCGGCCTTCTCCGCCAGCCCCGCGGTGTCCGCCTTCTCCGCCACCCCCGGCTTCTCGTCCTACTCCGTGAGCCCCGCCGTGTCGGCCTACTCGGCCACCCCCGGGTTCGCGTCGTACTCCGCCGGCCCCGCTGTGGCGGCCTACTCCGCCACCCCCGCCGTGGCCGTGTCCAAGGCCTACCTGCCCCCGGCGCCCGCCATCAAGGTAAGCGTTGGGAAGCTCCCGCCCAAGCCTCTGGGACGCTTGGGAACTGCCAACTAAACGACACTTTGTTGATTTCCAGGTCGCCGCCCCTGCCGTGGCCACCTACGCCGCTGCCCCCGCTAAAATTGCCTACGCCGCTGCCCCCGCCGTGGCCACCTACGCCGCTGCCCCCGCTAAAATTGCCTACGCCGCTGCCCCCGCCGTAGCCACCTACGCTGCCGCCCCCGCTAAGATTGCCTACGCCGCTGCCCCCGCCGTCGCTACCTACGCCGCCGCTCCCGCTAAGGTTGCCTACGCTACCGCCCCCGCCGTGGCCACCTACGCCGCTGCCCCCGCCAAGATCGCTTACAGCGCCGCCCCCGCTGTGTCGTCCTCCTACATCACCACCGGCGCCGTTAAGGTCGCCTCTGCTGGCTCTGCCTACTCTGCCTACTCCGCCGGCCCCGCCGTCACTGCCTACTCCGCTACCCCCGCGGTCGCTGCCTACTCCGCTACCCCCGCGGTCGCCGCCTACTCAGCCACCCCCGCCGTGGCCGCCTACGCCGCTACCCCCGCTAAGATCGCCTACAGTGCTGCCCCCGCCGTGTCATCCTCCTACATCTCCACCGGAGCCGTCAAGTACGCTGCCGCCGCCCCCGCCGTGGCCACCTACGCCGCTGCCCCCGCTGTCGCCACCTACGCCGCCGCGCCCGCCAAGGTTGCCTACTCTGCCGCCCCCGCCGTGGCCACCTACGCCGCTGCCCCCGCCAAGATCGCCTACAGCGCCGCCCCCGCCGTGTCCTCCTCCTACATCACCACCGGCGCCGTTAAGGTCGCTTCCGCTGGCTCTGCCTACTCTGCCTACTCCGCCGGCCCCGCCGTCGCCGCCTACTCCGCCACCCCCGCTGTAGCCACTTACTCCTCCTCCCCTGCCGTGGCGACCTACGCCGCGTCCCCCGCTGTTGCCACCTACGCCGCCACCCCCGCCGTCCACGCTTACTCTGCCGCCCCCGCCGTCCACGCTTACTCCGCCGCCCCCGCCGTGGCCACCTACGCCGCTGCCCCCGCCAAGATCGCCTACAGCGCCGCCCCCGCCGTCTCCTCCTCCTACATCACCACCGGCGCCGTTAAGGTCGCCTCCGCTGGCTCCGCCTACTCTGCCTACTCCGCCGGCCCCGCCGTCGCTGCCTACTCTGCCGCCCCCGCCGTGGCCGCCTACTCCGCCGCCCCCGCCGTCGCTAGCTACGCCACCGCTCCCGTCAAGGTACGTCAAGTGCACACGTGTGCGGCGTCGCGCGCCTCGCTGGACTGCCGAATCACTTTCCAAGTCATTACCGCGTTGTGCAACGCACGCATGACGGCTAACTAGACCGCCTCCGGCGCGGCCCGTCCGCCGGACCTGCAGACTGCTTCCGAGAGTCGTTTTCGTCGCTCTGTCTCTCCCGCACTCATGGGGCACCACTGAAAAGTGCGAGAGGGACAGAGCGGCGACAACGACTCTCGGAAGCAGTCTGCAGCGTTACTAATGTGGACACGCGTCGCCACCGACTTTCGACAACCACCTCGTCATCGTCGTCCTGATGGTCTTGTTGTCGTTGCAGGTCGCCGCCGCGTACGCTGCCCCCGTGCAGACCGCCTACGCCGGCTACGCCCCCGCCGCCCCCGTCCTGCAGTACGCCCCCGCCGCCCACCTGAAGGCCATCACCCCCGCCGCCCTCAAGAAGGTCCACCACAAGCACCTCGAGGAATACGTGAGTACCGTTGTTGATAAAGCAGCTTGGAACCTTGAGTGTTTGGCTTATTTTGTGCGGAGCGCAGTGGACCAGAAGACCGGTGGATGCGGTCAAAATCACAGACAGGTTTTGAGCTCCAGAGTAGCTGAATTTGACTGGAATCACACGTGTGACCCCACCAATGGATTGCTCTCCGGACGAGGAATCCATTGGTGGGGTCACACGTTCGGTTCGAGTTCTCTTTAGCGACTCAGGAGCTCAAAACGCGTCTGGTGTTTCGGCCGCCTCCACCGGTCTTCTGGCCCACTGTGCGACGGCGGGTTGACCTGACACGTTTCTTCTCCCTGCGCAGGACGACCACCCCAGGTACGCGTTCGAGTACGGCGTGTCCGACCCCCACACCGGCGACCAGAAGGAGCAGCGCGAGGAGCGCGACGGCGACGTGGTCAAGGGCCAGTACTCCGTGGTGGAGCCCGACGGCTCGGTGCGCACCGTCAACTACGTGGCCGACTGGGAGACCGGCTTCCACGCCACCGTGTCCAAGGACGCCCCCAACCACAAGATCGGCACCGTCCACTAGCAAGTGTCGCGGCGCTAGTTGTCGTAGCGGTTCCAGAGCCGGCCTAAAGGACGGGCAATGTAGCACTCTTTGCTTACTTACAGTGGCGACGTGTGGCTTTTTGCCTACCTGTCAGGCGGCTGTTTAGGGGCCAGGGGGGTCAATAGTTCTGTTGCCCCCTCCTCTCCCCCACTGGATCCGCGCATGTCGTCTCCGCGCGCGGCCTCACGCCGAAGCAGTGCGTGATTGGCTTCGCGCTTCGCCCCCCAGTCAGTCCGTTGGTTCCGAATGACGTCACCGCCGCGGATGTTGGTTCGCGGCACTGCAAGTCAGCCGGCCCCACAATGCTCATTGTGCACTGCACTGTATTATTTTTCCGCCCCCGACAGTGTCGTGCAAACAGGCGACTATTGCCTCATCAATCGTTATGACATCGCTCTCTGATCCCCTTGGCACACCAACGCCGGGCCTTTTGCGTGAGGCCGCGCTCTGGGAGACGTCGTCTCCAATGTGATTGTGAAGTTACTTTTAGGACTTACCAGTGTTTCGCTAACCTACGCACCATTTTGTTTTACTCGTGGGTTTCGAAGCAGTTTTTTTTTTTATATGTTGTAGTTTTACGTTGTTCTTCTCATCTCATCCCTTTGCATATTCTCATTATCACTTACGACCACAGACGTGTGGTACTAGTCCCCTTTCATCGCGTCATCGCCTCGAGGCGCTTTTGTGAGCTCCTTTCATTACATTAATGGAGGACTCTATGGTTAACAGGCGTGTACAAAGCCTTCTTGTGTACCTAAGCAGCAACGCAAAGTTACCCGAAACGCCACTGCCCCGCTCTTTGTGCAATTATTTTTTTTGTTAATGTTATTGTGTCCTCTGTTACTCAACGATGTAATGTGGTTTGTTCGTTACTCAGCCTGCACATATAACGCAACGAATGTCAATTTATTTTTTTGAATAATAGTGCTTTTGTAATGATAAATAAAACGTGATATAAAAGAATCAACGACTTACCAGTTCCCCCCAAAGCCTGGTCAGTAGGCAACCCCTCTGCCACCTGCACAGCGAGTCGACAGCGAGTGTTGCCATCGAGACGTACGTTTAATTTCTTCCGCAGCCGTGCGGGCTGACAGACACACCTAAGACCAATCACAGGGGAGTGCGCCCTATAGCAGTGGCCAGCTCGTCGTGAACACTGGTTGCCAACAAATGTGACGTCATATTCGTTCGAATGTGAATTTAGTCACGTTCGTTTGAATATGATGTCACATTCGTTTGAATGTGATCAAACGTTCAAACGAACGTTGACCACCCTCTTTAACGGCCGTAGTCACCCCTTCCAACGAAGGGTGACACATATTCCACGAAGGTACATAAATTTACACTCCAACGAATATGACGTCACATTCGTTGGCTACCAGTGTAAGGTCCTTGGTCGGCCTGGGTTCGGCTCCCATAAGCAAACCAACATTTTCCTTCCCAGTTCATTCACGCTCAAAGAAAAATCCAGGACTAAAAGTCCAAGTTTGAACGACGCAATCAGATGTGTCTCGGTGCCTTAGATTGCAGAGGCAGGGACCTCCCGGAGACCTGGGTTCGACTCACTGGCATGGCATCATGCCGATTTTGTGATCTTCACGTTCTTTCCTGTGACATGTCAAAAGAGTAGTCTACCTCTCGAAGGTGGTAACAATGGAGAGAGTCCCCTTCGGATATTTCGAGCAATATATCTAGCCGAAGCGCGGAGAGACGCTGCCTCCGCGGGCGAACAGCAGCACAACGCGACGGCTGGCGCAAGGCTGGCCGGTGCGACCTTAGCCAGTCGCACTGCGCCAGCGAAGGTAGACCACCCCTTTGGCACGCCACTGGGAACAGGTGCAAAACACGGTATCGGTGCATTGCCGCGCCTGGGACTCGAACCAAAGTCAGAGTCAGCGCGACCATTTATTATGCGCTCCCTGAGCCACGGAGACAGACAGGAATGATTTTGCCTAAACTTAAAATGACGGTATCGGATTCTTCGTTGAGGAAATGTACTGGGCTGGAGAAGACAACTAGGCACGTTGGTGCATGGGAGTCGCGAACCCAGGTCCCCTCCCTGCCGGCAGCTACTACCTACGGAAATTTTTTTCTTGAGACATTTGGAGAGTCCTCTGAGGCTCGCTGCTAACAGGTGTGCACCGGAGTCGAATGGGTTGCCTGTGCTGACGGCGCAAAGATGACTGGGCTGCCCAGACCCCCTCCCCGCCCTGCCCCCGCCAGATCAGCGAGTTCGTTCACCAGCGAGAACCGCAGAGCGCGCAGAGTGGGCCAGAAGACCACAGAAGACCGGGGCAGGCGGCCAAAACTATAGACGCTTTCTGAGCTTCATGTTACTTAAGAAGGACACAAATCAAACGAGTAACCCCACCAATGGATTGCTCTCCGAACGAGGAGTCCATTGGTGGTGGGGTCAACACGTTCTGTTCGAGTCCCATTTAGTGACTCTGGAGGCCAAAACGCGTCCGAGATTTTAACCGCCTCCACCGTTCTGGCTCACTGAACAGACCCACCACCATCTTACGCGAATTCTTGGCTCACTAAATCTTCTTCTCTCACAACACATTGCAACACACTGCCTGAGCGACGCCTCCTTTTTTCTGTCCTTAATTTTCGACCCTCAATTTGTCTCACTTTGCGTGTGTGTGTTGTTGTGTGTGTTGTTGTGTGTGTTGTTGTGTGTGTTTGTGTGTGTGCACCTCGCACGAAGTACAGAGTGCCGCCATAAAGAAGCAAATCCCCGCTGCACCTCTATTACAGGCAGTAGCCGCCAGACACCCGGTCTTGACAGTGCAGCAGCCACGCACTCACTCTATCTTACTCTCTCTGTCTCTGTCTCTCTCTCTCTCTCTCTCTCTCTCTCTCTCTCTCTCTCTCTCTCTCTCTCTCTCTCTCTCTCTCTCTCTCACACACACACACACACACACACACTCGCACACACACTCGCACACACGAACCCATACAAAGTGGCTTTTTTTTGGCGACGGCACCAGGGCCACCCTTTAGCACCCGTTGTATTATCCGTTTCCGCTGCGCTGCCGTGGCGTGGCGTGGCGTGGCGTGCCGTGCCCCGTGGTGCCCTGGGAACGCTGCGAACCTTGCCCCGGCCGTTCACGCCCGTTATAAATTCGGCTCGGCGTGACGCGACTGTGGCACTCTGTAAACCAACACACGCGTAAAAAACAACAACAACAACAAAAACATGAAAACAATTATTAACACTCATACAAATAGCTCACTCACAAGCTGACTTCAATACCGAAGTGACGAAGGCCCCTACAATTTTACAGTGGGCCAGCCCTCTGATGCCCCGATGGCCTTCAAAATCGGAGCCGGGCCCTCGTCGTCGGCGACACTGCTTGAAACAGCAACAAATTGTTGAAAAAGTTGGAATTCGCAAACAGAAGCCGTAAATCCGGCAGAAATCTGAGGAAACTGCCAGTGTGTGGCCGCGGGGCGAGTCCAGTCAGGGTCGCGGGGCTGCCCGGCCCGGGGCCGAGGTAATGTCCCGTTCGCCTTATCACTGGCCGGCCGCATCAACTCGCAATTTTTATCTCCTTTACTAATGTCGGTGTCAGCGCCGAGGGGGGCCCTAATGATTTCCGCCCCGAGAGACAATCGGGTGGACAGCCCTGCCATCTCTCTCGCACTCTTGGGGCGCGCCGTTCGGGTGCGAGAGAGACAGAAAGTTGCAGGGGAAGGCCCGTGGGAGGTACGCTGTTCTCCTCGGAGCCCCGGCAACCGTCCCCCAGCGTGTGGTGCACACTCCAATTGCAGACTGATTCCGAGCACTGCTTTCGTCCCTCTGTCTCTCTCGCACCTGTAAGGGACGGCCCATGAGAGCGAGAGAGACAGACTCTTCGGAAGCAGACGGCAGTGGTCTGCCCGGCCTCCCTGCGGCGCCGCATACACACACTCTTTCAGGGAAAAAGAATCCATTTCTGGATTCGAATTCATGTTCATTATCACTTAACTAACCCGCCCGCCTTCCCCCTTCCCCCCGTTCCCAGGGCTTCCCGTCTGTCGTGTTCCCCCTTCCCTCACCCTTCGCCTGCAGACTGATTCCGAGAGTCGTTTTCGTCGCTCGTCTCTCTCTCTCTCTCGCACTCGAGGGGCGTCCCGCAGAGGCGCAAGAAAGACAGAGCGACGAAAACGACTCTCGGAATCAGTCTGCATCTCGCTTCCGAAGGACGGCGCCCCGGTCGCTCCGTCTCTCTCGCACTCCAACGCGACGCGCCGCGAGTGCGAGAGAGACAGAGCGACTGTTCGCAAGCGAGCCGCCGCGGTCCGGGTCCCCGAGGCGGCGCGCGGCGCGCACCAAGGGACGTCCCGACGCGTCCCGACGTCGTCCTGACGAGCCGGACGTCGTGACGGACGCGGACCGACTTGACAAGGACTTCTTCATTTCGACGCGAACAAGGCAAACATATTTACAGGATGATTGGCGGGCAAAAGGAAAGGCACGCTGCGACACGGCGCGCAGCGCAGCATGCGCGTCTCGCTGGAGACGCTCGCGATGTATCGTGTGGTGCCCGCTTTGGAAGCCGGACCGCCGTCGTCGCTCTGTCTCTCTCGCACTCGCCCCGCGAAACCGTGTGTGCGTGGTGCGCCGTGAGTGCACACTCTAAATGTTGTGCAGTGAAGATTCACCATATTATGGTGAAAATGTTCCATATTATGGTGAAAATGTTCCATATTATGGTGAAAATGTTCCATATTATGGTGAAAATGTTCCATATTATGGTGAAAATGTTCCATATTATGGTGAAAATGTTCCATATTATGGTGAAAATGATCCATCTTTTGGTGAAAATGTTCCATATTATGGTGGTGCAGCTGACTTCGTAACATACCATTGAGAATTCACTGTACCTAATGGATATTTTGACGAATTTCGTTGGTATTATGGAGAAAATCTCCACCATATTATGTTGGTGCAGCCTTTCACCGTAAGACATTTACAGTGCATGTCTGCAGGCGCACTGTCCGCAGCCCGAACAGTGTACCTGCACAGTGGATCAGAAGACGGGTGGAGGCGGTCAAAACCACAGACGCGTTTTGAGCTCCATGAGTCGCTAAATGGGACTCGAACCGAACGTGTGACCCCACCAATGGATTGCTCTCCGAATGAGGTATCCATTGGTGGGGTCACACGCCCGGCTGGCCTGCTCTGAGGCTGGCGGCTCGGTGCGGGCTGGGACCACTCGGCGTCCCGGGCTGGGCGCATCTTTTTCGGCCGCGGCGCGGCGTCGCGGATCGGATCACGCCTCCGGACCGAACCGGCGAGCAGCGAGAAGCCGCCAAGTGGATGAGCTGCCGGACCGGGCCGCGCGGCGCCGCAGACCGATTCCGAGAGCCGTCGCTCTGTCTCTCTCGCACTCATGGGGCGTCCCGTATGGGTGCGAGAGGCACGGAGCGACGAAGACGACGACTCTCGGCATCAGTCTGCTGGCGGTGCTAGCCGCGCCGCGGCGCTAGAATAAAACAAGAGCGAAACCGAAACGAGGCGAAACAGGCCGGCCGGTCATTATTCCCCATGAGCCGAGCGATTCGCAGGATCGCTCTGTCTCTCTCGCACGCTTACGGCGAACCCCGTGAGTGCGACAGAGACAGCGCGACGGCGCGACTCTTCTGAATCGTTCGACAGGGAATGCGGAACCCGGCGAGGCGGCCAGGGCGGGCCTCTAGGCGGGCCGAGCCGTCAAGCCGCCTCACGCCGAGGGATCGGCGCGTCGCTCTGTCTCTCTCGCACTCGCGGGGCGTGCCGTGGGGGTGCGAGAGAGACAGAGCGACGAGCCGATGCTCCGGAATCAGGTGGCAGGCGATCGTCACTTCGGCCGGCCGAGGCGCTCCGATGACGCGTGCCTAGACCACGCCGCACAGTGGGCCAGAAGACCGGTGGAGGCGGCCGAAACTCTCGACGCGTTTTGAGCTCCAGAGTCGCCGAACAGGACTCGAACCGAGCGTGTGGCCCCACAAATGTATTCCTCGTTCGGAGTGCAATCCATTGGTGGGGTCACAAGTTCGGTTCGAGTCCCATTCAGCGACTCTGGAGCAGAAAACGCGTCGAGTTTTGGCCGTCTCCACCGGTCTTGTGGCCCACTGTGCACCGACTGTCCCAGCACCGCCGGCCCAACTCTACGAGAATGTCCCGACTCGTGTTCTTTCCGTTCAACATGGATCTTTTCGTCACATCATCCCATCAAAAGAACTCTCTGTGAAATCAATGCACTGCCATTGGCACTCTGGTAGAGACAAAACTGCTTGCAGGATCATGAAGAGTAGAGTTTGAAGACTGGATACCCACTCCTGCTTCGGTAAGGTTTTTACAGTGCTCAATTTTTTTCAAACTTAGTCGATTCTGTCTTTTTAAAGAGTGCATGACGAGGTGCATGCTCACTTTCCATCGAATGAAACTGAACAAAAAAGGACCCGATTATCGCAACTCCCGAAAAAGATTAATCGCGAAGGCGTTCTCACTGCACCGTGATTATGACCGCCGTTGGTTCAAAAACACAACACCGCCGCCTCGCGCGGAGAAAGTGATTGCAGCCCAATTTTTTTGGCGATACAAATCGGTGCTCCGCAAAAGGGAGGCGGCAGGTGGAGCACCCCGCCCCACCCCGCCTCACCCCGCCCCGCCCCGCCCCGCCGTGCCCCGCCCCGCCTCGCCCCGCCCCGGTAGACGCGGGACGTGTGGGCAGCGGGCGAGCTGGTTTGTCCCAAGAACACGGCCAGGCCAGCTGACCCGGGGCGGCAGCAAGCGACAGCCTTGCAGTTTTGAAACACCGCGGAATCCCTTTCTCGAGAAACCCGCCTCGTCCTGCAGACTGATTCCGAGAGTCGTCTTCGTCGCTCTGTCTCTCTCGCATTCACGGGGCGTCCCTTCAAGGTGCGAGAGAGACAGAGCGACGAAAACGACTCTCGGAATCAGTCTACTGATCCCCGCCGGCCGCTTTGAAGCGCGTCACCGGACTGCGCCGGCGACACCCAGCCGTCTCTCTCGCTCCCCGACGCCACGCCGCGTGAGTGCGAGAGAGACAGAGAGTCGCGCAGAAGCTCACGTAACGGCCACTTTACGGGCGGGGCCCAAATCGCAGCGCGGAGCCGCGGAGCGCGCGGAGCCGAAGCGCAGTCAACAACAAATCCGGGCCGTGCAGTTGTCAAGGCGCGCGCCAAGCCGGCCAAGGCCAAGCAGCGGACTCCTGCACTGTACGCGCTGTCTCTTTCGCACTTACACGGAGCACTCGACGAGCAGGCGTGCGAGCGAGATGGAGCGAGAGCGACGAAAGCGCTGACGGATCGGTCGCGGGCGGCGTGCCACAGTGGGCCAGAAGACCGGTGGAGGCGGCCAAAACTCTAGACGCGTTTTGAGGTCCAGAGTCGGTAAACAGGGCTCGAACCGAACGAGTGACCCCACCTATGGATTCCTCGTTCAGAGAGCAATCCATTGGTGGGGTCACACGCTCGGTTCGAGTCCTGTTTACTGACTCTGGAGCTCAAAACGCGTCTAGAGTTTTGGCCGCCTCCACCGGTCTTCTGGCCCACTGTGCGTGCGGAGCAGCGTGGAGCGCCGTGCAGGCAGGCAACCTAGCGCTCGGCGCGCAGCGCTGTGCCGCGGGCCGGCCTACCCTCACGGCGCTCCGCTGCACCGCACTGCAGCACGCGGCACTGTCCCACCACGCGCGCGTTTAGGTCACCGCCAGTGGATCAGAAGACTGGCGGCGCCCGCGGCCAAAACTCTAGACGCGTTTTGAGCTGCAAAGTCCCTAAATGGGCCTCGAACCGAGGGGGCAAAAACTCGGGATTTTCGTGTACACATGATTCGGAAAACGCAATGATTGCGCATGGTTTTAATTGATTTCATGGCTGATTTTGCCTTATTTCGCGACGCACCAGGGTGATGTTGAGCGTGATTGCGTGTGATTGTGTTCGGAAAGAAATGATTTCGGACTGATTTGGCCTGGTTTCGTGTGATTCTGCCTAATTTCGGTCGATTTTAGTGATTTTGGCTGATTTCGTATTGCTTGATTTCGCGTGATTCTCAATGATTCGCGTGTGATTTCGGGGGCCGTGTACACATGATTGCGCGAGTTTTTGCCCCCTCGCCTCGAACCGATCGTGTGACCCCACCAACGGATTCCTCGCTCGGAGAGCAATCCATTGGTGGGGTCACACGTTCGGTTCGAGCCCCGCTTAAGGACTCTGGGGCTCAAAACGCGTCCGGGACTCTGACCGCCTCCACCGGTCTTCTGGCCCACTGTGCTTGCGGGGTTTTTCCTCCCTCGTCTTCCTGGGCGGCCATTGGGCGGCCCTGCCTGCGGTGCGTGCGGCTCTGCAAACACCCTCCGCATGCAGACGGTGCGCCGGACTCATTCCGGGAGTCGCCTCCGTCGCTCTGTCTCTGTTGCACCCACACTTGACGCCCCGTGAGTGCGAGAGAGACAGAGCGACGACTCTCGGAATCCGTCTGGTGCAGCTAATTGAATGCGAGTGAGTGACGGGGTAAACGGCCGATGCGCGCGCCATGCGTCCATTACCCGCACGCAGCACGCACTTGCAGCGCAGCAGCGCGCCCGGTGGTCAAAGTTCGCAGCCACGCACAGTGGGCCAGAAGACCGGTGTGGGCGGTCCAAATCCCGGACGCGTTTTGCGTTCCAGAGTCGCTAAATGGGACTCAAACTGAACGTGTGACCCCACCAACGGATTGCTCTCCAAACAAGGAATCCATTGGTGGGGTCACACGTTCGATCCCAGTCGTTTTTACCGACCCTGGAGCTCAAAACGCGTCTTGAGTTTTGGTCGCCTGCATCGGTCTTCTGGCCCACTGTGGGGGGACTGCGCTCGGTGTTCGACCCGTCGAGGACGCGCCGCATTTGCATCGTTCTCACTCAATTACCCCCTCGATGCGGCGCAGAGGTGGCTCCTGTATGGATGATTCAGCCCAGACGGGTGCACTGCAAGAAAAAGTTTGAAAATAGTGTACAGCAGTACAACGAGCTGTGAAATAAAAAGTGCATAACGAGGATTGTAGAAAGTACAACGAGGCCTGCTCTTGCAATTCTGTTGCTATAGCTATTGCTACAGCTTTTACTTTTCAGCCTTTTGCTATCGGAACGCAAAGGTAAAAATCACTTTGCTGCGTTAGCTCAAACGCTTCCATGACCATGACCACCATGACGTCGACCGTCCCTCGCGTTGCGTCAAATGAGCGAGGTCCGCCCGCCCAATACACGCCTCGCTGAGTGCGAACCCGAAAGTGTCCGCCGCCGCAGACTGATTGATTCCGAGAGTCGTTTTCGTCGCTCTGTCTCCCTCGCACTCATGGGGCGTCCCCTATGGGTGCGAGAGAGACAGAGCGACGAAAGCGACTCTCGCGGAATCCGTCATCAGTCTGCTGGTCCGCGACGGAGACGGAGTGCGCGCGAGGTGGCAGTCACAACATGATTGGCGTGGGACCCCTTCCACTCCCCTCCGCACAGTGGGCCAGAAGACCGGTGGAGGCGGCCAAAACTCCAGACGCGTTTGGAGCTCCAGCGTCGCTAAATGGGACTCGAACCGAACGTGTGATCCAACCAATGGATTGCTCTCCGAACGAGGAATCCATTGGTGGGATCACACGCTCGGTTCGAGCCCCGTTTAGCGACTTTGCAGCTCTAAACGGGTCTGGAGTTTTGGCCGCCTCCACCGGTCTTCTGGCCCACTGTGCTCCGCCCGAAACCCGATGCCCCGAGTTGTCAATCGATCCCCGTCGGGCCGCCATGGGGCCGCTGGGGCCGCCGTCGGCCGAGTGCCGATGCCGAGTGCATGTGGGCCACGCCGGTCAGGCGGCCGGCCGGTGACAGTCATTATGCAACAGAGGGCTCCTTCGTTATGAGGCCTAAGTAAAAGACAAGTCATCCGACCTGCAGCCGACGCAGTCGGGCGTGCTCATGCCCTCTTCCCCTCCCTCCCCCTTTCCCTCGTCATTCCTCTTCCCTTCCCCGCTACTTGCTCTCTCTCTCTCTCTCTCTCTCTCTCTCCTCCTCTCTCTCTCTCTCTCTCTCTCTCTCTCTCTCTCCCTCTCTCTCTCTCTCTCTCTCTCTCTCTCTCTCTCTCTCTCTCTCTCTCTCTCTCTCTCTCTCTCTCTCTCCAGCGGTGCACTGATTCTCGTCCAAAAACGCAGCGCGGTCACGTGACAGACCGTCGTAAGTGGCCCGAGCCACTCGCGGTGGTTACGCCGTTTTTTTTCGCGGTGTGGTTGTGTCGCGCGCCGCAAGACGCGCCCCGCCCTGCGCTCGCTCATTTTGGGCAGCAGGACGACGTCCGCCTGAACCGCTTTATTTTTCGGACCGCGCGCGAGTTTGCCGCCGCGTGGTGTGGCGTGGTGTGCACAGTGGGCCAGAAGACCGTCGTTGGGCCAAAACTCTGACGCGTTTTGAGCTCTAGAGTCGCTAAATGGGACTCGAACCGAACGTGCGACCCCACCAATGGATTGCTCTCCGAACGAGGAATCCATTGGTGGGGTCACACGTTCGGTTCGAGTCCCATTTAGCGACTCTGGAGCTCAAAACGCTTCCGGGATTTTGACCGCCTCCACCGTCCTCATGGCCCACTGTGGCGGGGCATGGCGCGGTGCGGCGGCCGGCACCGAGACCGATATATGTCTTCCCGAACGTTGCGAAAAAAGGAGCTCGAGGAACTCGGTGGCGGGGGAGGGGGAGGAGGGAGGGGGGCCTGGCGGCGGTGGGCCGGCGCTGATCGCACAGCGATTCCGAAAAAGAAAGTCATTGGCGTTCCTGTTTTACGATCATTTGCATGACAAGTATTGCTCGTCGCGCGGCCTGACGTTTTAGGGTCAGGTCTGAGGTAATTAAAGACTAAGCACCCGCGACCCGTTTGTTTTGTTTGTTTGCTCTGCAAGGGGCGGAAACGCGGTGCTGCTGATACACTCATATCCTTCAAAATACGTTTCATTAATGGTTATCGATATTTGTGCATGATTGATTTTCATTAGGAAGCTTAACAAAGTTTGACGAGAAGTAATCAATCAAATCGAGGGGGCGGTTACTTACTTTGAAGCATGTGCAAAGGGATGGCATATTACCATTTTCTAGGTTATTTTGAACGGTAGTAATATTCGAAGAATACACACTAAATGTTTTTGTACAAATTTTGTTCGAGACATCACAGTTTTTTTTGTGCACACGAACTTTTCGTACAAATTTGTACAAAATTTTGCACAAAATGGGGAAGTTTGTGCAGTTTTTCGTACAAAAATTGTACGAAAAGTTCGTGCGCACAAAAAACTGTGATGCCTCGTACAAAATTGTTCATACCATTTAGTGTGTAGAAAATGCATCCTGGGTGCGGAAGTTGACGACCCCAAAGCTTAAAATAGTATTAATAACAACAATAATGTCTGGATATGTGCACTACCGTCAATACGTTATTAAAGTAAAGGCACGAACGAGTCTGAGTTAACTGGCTGCGAGTTACGATGACAGAGGCTTCGGAGCCACCGTGTTGGTCCTTGACTGCCGACCGTGGGCCCCGCGGGGCCCCGCCGTGTCGCCTCGAAGAGCAAAGTGAGTCGAACGAGAATTTATTTGAACACCAGCCGACTCCACCAGCGTGGTTCCGAACAGTGATTTCGTCGCCCTGTCTCTCTCGCACTCTCCCACGGGACGCCCCTTGAGTGCGAGAGAGACAGGCTGATGGAGCATACTGCTCGGAGTCTGCCCACTTTCCCCCTCTCGCTCGCTCGTTCGGCCGGGCTGGGCCCGATTACACACACGTGTTTTCGCGCTCGTCCTCCCGCGGGTATCGAAAATCAAAATAGCTACCGGGCCATCAGCGCTCAGAGGAGTCGTTTCGTCGCTCTGTCTCTGTCGCACTCATCGGGCGCTCCGTCAGGGTGCGAGAGAGACAGAGCGGCAAACCGATCTTCTGAATCACTTGACAGATCCGACACGCTGGTAGCGGTAGGCGGTAGCCCACGCCGATACCGAATCTGCCGGCGGATTTCGAACGCCGCCTTCGTCGCTCTGTCTCTCTCGCACTCGAGGAGAGGCCCGTAAGGGTGCGAGAGAGACAGAGCGACGAAAGGCGTGTTTGGAGTCAGCCTGGCTGGCGGGCGGCGGTATTATCTCGAGCAGCGAATCTGGTCCAGGGGATCGGCGCCTGGACTGCGGAAAACGGCACTTATTCTCGCACCACGCGGTGACGCACAGTGGGCCAGAAGACCGGTGGAGGCGGACAAAACTCCAGACGCGTTTTGAGCTCCACAGTCGCTACATGGGACTCGAACCGAACGTCTGACGCCACCAATGGATTCTCTCCTAACGAGGAATCCATTGGAGGGGTCACGCTCGGTTCGAGTCCCCAAGCGAGTCTGGAGCTCAAAACGCATCCGGGATTTCGACCGCCTCCACCGGTCTTCTGGCCCACTGTACAGCCGCGGCGACCTGATCTCTTCTTCTTTCGAAGCCTGAGAAGAAGTTCCTTTAGACGAGCGAGCATATGTTCGTTCGAAATATGCGTCTCTCGCCTGGAAGAGCGCCTGCGGTCGAAAAGGTAGGCCGCCCGCCCAGCAAACGCGTTTAACGGGACTGCCTATCCTTGGACTTCACAGGCGCTCGGCCTGCGCGCACACTGAAAGATGCTTCTAGCTTATGTCCGGTCAGCCAGTAAAAAAACCCATTGATGTTAACAAACACGACACACATACACGGCCAAACGTACTCCGGAAGGATGGATTAGAACCATGCACCCGTGATGCACCCTAAACTCCATCTATTCTGTGCTTCCTTCGACAATCACGACAGAAGAACACCGCAAAATGTTTGATATAACAGCAATGTGTTTATGTTAGGTTCCCCAGTCCGATGATGACAAACAATGGACTTATTCTCCGCGCGTTCTTGCTGTCGAGGCCCTAGCGCCTGCTGAACCCGGGGTAGGCACTCCCGTTGAACGCGCGTGCGCGGCGGGCGGCCTACCCCGAGGCCCCATTACCATTAAGGGGGCAGTAGCACTTTGTGCACGCTTTTTCAAGTTTTTTCGAATTTTCTGTTTGCACCTGAATTAAAAAGACGTCCATGAATGCTAGAGACAAACGGCAGTAACCATGTAAAAGATTAATTTTTTTGCAACAATTTCAAAAAAAAGTATTTTGTTTTAGCATAAGGGGAGGCACTTATATGAGGGACGTAAAAAAGGCCTGCAAAATCATACGTGGTGTCACTGCGCGCACGATTTCAGCCGAAGTTTTCAACTTTTTTTCAATCGGTAAAGTGCATAAAAAAGAGCATAAAATTTCCTACAAAATGAACCACGGGGGTTAATATCGGATGAAAAATGCTACTGGATATTTAGTATCGAACAAGAAAAATGCATTCAATGGAAAATTTGTGAAAAACGACCTTTTTCTACCAGCGTTTTTGGCCCGATATTAACCCCCGTGGTTCATTTTGCAGGCAATTTTATGCTCTTTTTTATGCACTTTACCGATTGAAAAAAAGTTGAAAACTTTGGCTGAAATCGTGCGCGCAGTGACACCACGTATGATTTTGCAGACCTTTTTTACGTCCCTCATATAGGTGCCTCCCCTTATGCTAAAACAAAATACTTTTTTTTTAAATTGTTGCAAAAAAATTGATCTTTTACATGGTTACTGCCGTTTGTCTCTAGCATTCATGGAAGTCTTTTTAATTCAGGTGCAAACAGAAAATTCGAAAAAAAATGAAAAAGCGTGCACAAAGTGCTACTGCCCCCTTAAGGGCTAGACCACACTTGATTGTATGCCATTTCGGGCCCGACACATGCCCGCCTGCACTGCAAAACGAGACATGGCCGTCCTTACTAAGGTGACACTTTATCCCGGCGGGGAAGAGCCTCAAGCGACTACAAGCCCCCACTCGCAGTATGGGCAGTCAGGGTGAAGGAGTACATCCCCCCCCCCCCCCCGCAGGCGTTCTCTCCTTCATTGCGGCGATCCCTCTTCCATTTTCCGCCATTCAAGAACGCGATTTTCGCCGTCGACCCCGCCCGACTCCATGGCATATGGCATTGCGTTGCGTAAGGAATGCGATGCCACCTGTCCTTGGCCAGGCTCCCGGCAGGGACGCGGGAGGGGTGGCGGAGGGGAGGGGGAGGGGGGAGGCGGGCGAGGTAACCCACTTCTGGAGGTGGCCGGTGCGCTGACCAGCCCTGCCGATAGCGCTGCAGGTTGCAGTGAGTTAGGAAGGGCTGGCCCTGCACAGTGGATTTGCCAGAGGACCGGCGGAGGCGTTCAAAATCCCCGTTCTGAGCTCCAGAGCCGCTAAACAGGACTCGAACCGAACGTGTGACCCCACCAATGGATTCGTCTTTCGAGGAGCAATTCATTGATGGGGTCACGCGTTAGGTTCAAGTCCTGTTTAGCGACTCTGCACTCCCAAGATCCTACTGAGCTTTTTCTACGTAATACGAACAAAAAGCTTAGTATCATGACTGCACAGCGTAGGTAGTAACCTATGGTGAAGAGTTCTCAGTAGCTTATGTCCACTTTCTTCATATTACGAACAAATTTCTATGTATAATGACCGATTTGTGTCGTAAAGTACTGAGAATTAGCTTAGTATTATGACTGCATGGCATTTCTCAGCAGGAAATTGGGAGTGTGGAGCTCAATACGCGTCCGGGATTTTTTACCACCTCCACCGGCCTCTGCCGGTCTTCTGGGCCACTGTGCGTCGCTCTGTCTCTCTCGCGCTCACGAGGTGCTCCGTACAAATGCGAGAGAGACAGAGCGACGAAAGTCACTGCTGGAATCGGCCTGCATTGGCCGAGTGTGGAGGCACGGCGCGACCTCTCTGCAAACAGAGACGGGTGCAGCTCGGTGCGAATCCTCCTCAAAACGGCCGGCGACTCGGAATGAGAAACGCAGCGACGTCGGCCGCACGTGCGACGACCGGCCAGACAATGCCACAAGTCTGTCAACACAACGGGGCCTTTGTTTTCCCTTTCAAGAATGGCGCCGTATTTCGCGAGGCGCGGAGAGGGATTGCCCCGAAAGGCACCAATCTGCCTCGCAATCTGCCGCACGCAAAGCCAATAGTTCTGCGGACGCATTCCAGAGATGAGAAAAAGTGACCCGCTGGCTTGACCCGCTTCGAAATGCAGTTACACTGAGAATGAAAGCGTCTTGATCAATACCCAATTTTGGGCGAGGTATACTTTATCACCCGTATTTGGATAAAGGTGGCCCCACAATGGCCAGAATCCGACCGTCAGTCAGTGAGTCAGTCACTTGTTTTAGCTTTCCTCGTCCGATATTTGACATGATGATCAACTGAAATGGTACCTTTTTCAATAAAAGTCCAGGATTGAAAAGTTTGGATGGATACAACTGGATAAAACAAGTGTAAAGGTGTGACTGACGCGTGACTGACTGACGGTTGGATTTCGGCCATTGTGGGGCACCCTAAGGAAGGCTTCCTCACCCAAATTTAGGCGAGGAAGGGTGTATTAGCTACGTGTACGGCTACAAGGTATTATCACCCAACTTTGGGTCAGGAAACCTTCCTCATCCAAATTTGGGTAACAAAGGATTCCTCACCCAAAAATTTTAGTCCTGATCATGACTTTTTCATTGTCAGTGTACGCTTCACGAAAGGGCGTCAATGTTACGCTTTAGTGTTGCCCGCGTTCTCTGGAGTTCGCAGCCAGTGGGCTGCCTTCGCCAGCCTCACTGTATCCCCGGGGCGCGGCGATTCAGTCCAGTCTTCTTCGTTTTATTTTTCGCAGAGTGGAAAATGTGCGGATGACGACCGTGTAATATTCATCAGGCAAATTAAGTGCCCCAGTAATTGGAAAGAGGTGCTGTTGCTGCGCGCCGTGCTGACCTCCGCGTCGCCAGATTGAATACATCGTGTCGACTAATAATCACAGACGGTTCTTAACGAGGCGGGTCCCTCCGAAGGACTCCGGGCTGCCGGGCTGCCTTCTCTGCTCTTACCCTCCGCCCCCTCCGAGGCCCCCTCCCTTACCCTTCCTGTCGATACATCCTGTCCGCCCCTGCCCTGCCTTTCCCCGTTCCCCTTGGACTGTATCGGCAGAGGATCACGCTGAGAATGAAAGAGTCATGATCGTGACTAAAATTTTGGGCGAGGTAACCTTTCTCACCCAAATTTGGGTCATAATACTATAGAGCTATATATGGAGCTGATACACCCTTACTCACCCCAAAAAGATTAGGCGAGGAAACCTTCCTCGCCCAAATTTGGAAGATAAAGTAAACCTCGCCCAAAATTGGGTATTGATCATGACTTTTTCATTCTCAGTGTACACTCTATTTTAGCGTGTGCCTAGCAAGCATGCTGTAAATAAGAGTGTGCCTGGAAGCATGCTTTAATGAGAGTGTACTTTGTACACACTTTAGTTTGCAGCTCTTCAGTTTGCAGAGCATCCAACATGCACATACACGTCCGGACCTCCGCTCTCGCTAGTCTGTCTCTCTCGCACTCATGGGGCGTCCCACAAGGGTGCGAGAGGGACAGACCAACGAGAGCAGCAGCCCTTTGGCGAGGCCCTTCGAAGGTGAAATGATTGCCGTCCAGATGCTTCGCGAGTACAACGTTACCACACTGTGCGTTCTTCCTCGTCGTCCGTCCCCAAAAAAGATGTTCGGCGCCTTTCGCGGCCCACCGTGTCCACCGTTTACACGCGCCCGCCTCACTCCGGAGGGTTGCTCTGTCTCTCTTGCAGCGTGCGAGAGAGACAGAGCGCCGAGGACGGCGGCGCACAGTGGGCCAGAAGACCGGTGGAGGCGGCCAAAACACTAGACGCGTTTTGAGCACCAGAGTCGCTAAACAGGACTCGAACCGAACGTGTGACCCCACCAATGGATTGCTCTCCGACCGAGGAATCCATTGGTGGGGTCACATGCTCGTTTTGAGTCCCATTCAGCGACTCTGGAGCTCAAAACGCGTCTAGAGTTTTGGCCGCCTCCGCCGGTCTTCTGGCCCACTGTGCGGCAAGGACGACGGCACTGGGTGACTCGGAGCGGCGCACCCGCTGCACTCAATCACGCGACTGCTCTGCTTTCGTCGCTCCGTCTCTCTCGCACTCGCAGGGCGGCCCGTGAGTGTGCGAGAGAGACAGGGTCTGCTCATCCTTCTACGGGGAAGGCGCGGCTCTATGTCGCCGTGCCGCTTCAACAATCGGGACGTGAGCAAAGCGGGGCAAACTGCCCCACACGTCACCGCCATTTTTTTTCAAGTTTTTTTTTGTTTCTTTTTTTTATTACTTGTTTTTGTTTTGTTTCTGTTTTTTTTACTCGCTTCATGAAATGCGCGCACACACAATGCCGCGTCCGTCTGCCCGACATTCCGAAAGTCGCTCGTCTCCTTTTCATTTCAATTTGAGGAAACGGCGAGCTCGCCCTCCTTGGTGCGCCCCGGTCGCGTCGAGTACCGGAAGGCGTTAATGTGGTGGCACACTGTGTGTGTGTGTGAGTTTGTGTGTGTGAGTGTGTGTGTGTGTGAGTGTGTGTAATAAAGGGGGGGTAGGTGGGGTAGGCCAGAGGAATAAGGGTACAAGGTGCACTAGCCAAACGCCAATGCTCTCACGGCTGCATGTACGTACATGCCGCACAGTGGGGCAGAAGACCGGTGGAGCGGCCAAAATCCTAGACGTGTTTTGAGCTCTAGAGTCGCTAAACAGGACTCATATCGTTCGGAGAGCAATCCATTGGTGGGGTCACATGTATGGTTTGAGTCTCATTTAGCGACTCTGGAGCCCAAAACGCGTCTAGAATTTTGGCCGCTCCACCGGTCTTCTGGCCCACTGTGTGCCACGAGGGGGTAACCACTCGCGTAATACCCTGTACACAAAAACCGTGTATTACGCGTAATACACGTGATCGTAATACCATTTTTGGGTCAAATGTGCCAAATTTGGGCATTATAGGGCCGTAATACACGTGTAATACACCCGTAATACAGCGTAATACCGAGTAGCCTGTACACGATTTCTTGAAGTGTTTACCCCCTCGGTGTGCCATGTTGTACACACCAACTAGCTACTGCATCCATGGCATGGAGGTAGCAAGCACGCCATGGTACTGAGAGCTACAGTGTCTCGAACCGAACCTGTGACCCCATCAATGGATTGCTCTCCGAACGAGGAATCCATTGGTGCCCAGAGAACAGGAAAGGGTCATATTGACGTCAAGTGAGCTAAAATTGAAAAAATTTAGTCACGCTCTGCATCAGTGACCCCTCATGACTAGAATTTGAATCGGTATTTTGTGTCAAATTCATATCATAAGATATCATATTCAATAAAAGGATATCAATTGACGTGCTCTTGACGTCAAAAATCGCTAACTTTGACCGTCGGCAATGATGTCATCTTGTCACCAATCATTTGACATCATCAAGACCTTTTTCTGTTCTTTGGGTGGGGTCACGGTCACACGTTCGGTTCGAGTCCTGTTTAGCGACTCTGGAGCTCAAAACGCGTCCGGGATTTCGACCGCCTCCACCGGTCTTCTGGTAAGTCCACTGTGTGCCGGAGCCCTGCTGGAGCGGCGCGTCAAATCGGACGGAGAATCAGGCGGCCGGCGCGCCGGGATGACCAGTGTTTACGCACTAGCACGGCCGGGGCAGCCGCAGGCACCGAGGTAACGGGAACCCTGGGACCAGCCAGCAGACTGATTCCGAGAGTCGTTTTCGTCGCTGTCTCTCCCGCACTCATGGGGCGTTTCTCATAAGTGCGAGAGAGACAGAAAGACGAAAACGACATTCGGAATCAGCCCACAGGGCCGGGCGGGCGCACCGCCCCAGCAAGCGGCGAGGAGACCGATTCCGAAAGTTGTTTTCGTAGCTCTGTCTTTGTCGCACCCACACGAAGCTCTGTCTTTGTCGCACCCACACGAAGCTCTGTCTTTGTCGCACCCACACGAAGCTCTGTCTTTGTCGCACCCACACGAAGCTCTGTCTTTGTCGCACCCACACGAAGCTCTGTCTTTGTCGCACCCACACGAAGCTCTGTCTTTGTCGCACCCACACGAAGCTCTGTCTTTGTCGCACCCACACGAAGCTCTGTCTTTGTCGCACCCACACGAAGCTCTGTCTTTGTCGCACCCACACGAAGCTCTGTCTTTGTCGCACCCACACGAAGCTCCTTATGAGTGCGAGAGAGCGACGAAATGGACCCTCGGAATCAGTCTGCAGCGCGTTCAGCAGCGCCCCAACGGGACGCCCATCGGAAGGGTCTCCTTCCAGGGTCACGGCCCGGGGGGTCATTTTGTCGTCATTCGCGCGAACAACACCCGTTTGCAACCTCATGTCGCACTTTGGCGCGGGCACACTGCCAAAACCAAGGCGTCCTTAGCGTTATTACGCTTCAAGAAGGTTGCCCCAAGCTCTTCGTAGCCTACCACGGTGGGTCAGGAGACTGGTATGGAGGCGGCCAATATTCTAAACGCGCTTTGAGCTCCAGAGTCGCTAAATGGGACTCGAAACGAACGTGTGACCCCGCCAATGGCTTGCTCCCCGAACGAGCACTCCATTGGTGGGGTCACACGTTCAGGTGGGCGCGTCATTATCAGCTTCGGCTTCAGATTTAGCTGTGCACCGCTGTAACCTCATGACGCACATCAGCGCGGACATTACATGTGTCATACTAAAACGATAAAATTACGCTACGGGTTAATTTCGTGCCCACCCTCGGCTCCGTCCACTCCCCCCTCTCTCTCTCTCTCTCTCTCTCTCTCTCTCTCTCTCTCTCCCTCTCCAGATTCGGCGCCGCTTCCTGTCGGCTAAGCACGCACTGGCCATACCGACCTTTAATCTCGTTGACGACGCAGGGCGACGCAGGGCGGTGCAGCAGACTGATTCCGAGGGACCGTCGCTCTGTCTCTCTCGCACTCACGGGGCGCGTTGAGGGTGCGAGGGAGACAGAGCGACGAACCGATCCTTGAGGTGGTAATGAAGCTCGGCGCGGTGCCCGGGGTCGAGGCCGCCCCCTCCCCCTTCTCCCCCTCCCCCCGTCCTCCTGCAGTATCCCCCCCCTCCGCCACACAACCCCTCACTCCGTGGGGAAGTCTGAGTGTCACCGGACGTTTCCGCCGTGAGCTGGCCACTGCGCTGGCCACCCTGGGAAAAAGGCCGGAAATGAAGGACCTTGGGCGGAGTGACTCAAAACCCCCGGAAAAAACAAGTGCCGGCCGGCGAAACAAGTGGAACCAGGAACCTGGGCTGGTTTACTCAATAGGCCATTCCGCTGCTTGGAAAAGAGGAAGAAAAGAAGTACACAACATCCGTCCCCTCGCCTGCGGGGGGACGAGAGGGGCAGCGGAAGTTCCGTCCCCCCGCAGGCGAGGGGACGGAAGTATGTACTTCTTTTCTTCCTCTTTTCCAACCAGCGGAATGGCCTACTCTGTGGCTAGCCGCCCAAGTGTCTCAGCAGAAAGGTACGGATTTTAAGTCCAATCTGTGTTGCTCTCCTAACCGTTGGAAGAACAGCCCGGACTCTAGGTTTAACGTGGTTGCTGAGCCACGGTTCTTACGAAAGACTTTTAGTTTGAAACTGCAAGGCAGGGCGGCGTTGGACTGAAGATAAGGATTGTAACGCGAGTTTCACCAAAGCCTTCACTGACACTCTAAATGTCTGACGAAGAAATTTACCATAGACGAAGTGAGTGATGGCACAAGCATAATAGAAACTTGGGTTTTCTTCGTATTAAGGTGGATTTCCTTTGTATGCAGTGATAGTTCGAAACAGATTCGTATTACGAAGAAGCTTCGCATCATGCTTGCGCCGAATTCACTGAGAGATAGCTCAAACTTCGCTGGAAGATTTTTAAAATGTAGAACTGAATCGTAGTAGAAACACGTCATTGAAGCGTTCATGTAATCAAATGTAGTGCATATTGTGTTTGCTGCACAAGTCCTCGCACAAATCTCTTCGAACAATGCTGCCAAATTCAATGTCAGAAATGTTTAGTGTAGCTCAAATTTCATTCCAAGGCATCTAGAGTGTACTCTGGAGAAAGGCGTAAAAGTACGCAATTTCTGAAAGAGTGTCCAAAAAAACAGAAACAATCGTCGGTGGAATCGGCGGCAGGCGGAAGCGGAACTTTTCGGAGACAGGGCGGAGGCACACGCCTAGTCGTAAAACTGTGATTGAAAGCCCCTCGCTCGAAAAGCGATTTAATGGCCCCGTTTCGCTGAATTTCAGATAAAGGCTGGAGTAAAATGCATTCCGCGGAGGATGCATTTCATGTTCTGGCACCATTAAAGCCTCGTCCGTGAGTCCCCCCAAACCAACGCGTGGTCGCGGTGCTAAAAGACGAATCGAGCCGACGCCATGGCAGCACCGTTGGGAGCAAGTCTGGCCAACACCTCAAAGTGTGAAGATTGGAGATGAAAACTGCACTCTCAGCACGTTTCTAACTTTTTGCTTAATTTGTCAGTACTTGTGCGAGTAATTTGTGCAACCATAACTCGTACGTTTCGTTTCTTAAAGAATTACTTAGGAATTATTGAATAGTGTACGGACAATTGTTTTCGTGAACAAAATTAACGAAGGATTAGTCATACTTCAAAAACACTAAGTATTATCCTTACTTTAACGAATCAGTAGTTACAGGGAAAAGGTCAGTAACGTGCTGAGAGTGCGACAAAAAATTGCATACAGCTGAATTCAAAACTGAAGCGTAACTCTATGCTTGAGTCGAAGTTCAAGTTACGCTGGAGGACGTTACGCTTGAAATGGCGGGACTATTGAAGAGCTGATCCTGGGTCCTACTTCTTCAAAGATTTTTCCAAGATGAATTGTTGCCTGTGTGAGAAGCGAAGTCGATTACTTTAGGGGGTAGAAATTTTTGTCAGTCAGTTTGACCTGCGAGCCCACTGACTCGCACTGACTACACAGTATCTGAAAGGGCAATCGTCTACCATGCAAAGGCTGTCTTGCTTGTGTCGATGGCCGGCGCTTTACGGCCCAGGTAGGTGTTAACGCCGGGCCAGGCGTGGATTGTCGGAATCCCGAAGCATGTTACGACAAGACGCGGTTTGACGTACACCTAGGGCACCTCGTGTTACAGACAGTTCCACTGCTTGGGTAGTCCTCAACAAGTATCAATGGTACACGGGAAAACGGTTTCCGGTTTTCCCAGGAACTCCCTGCAAATTGCATATATCTTTACTACAGACTACCTGGGAAAACCAGGAACCGTTTTGGCCGTGTAGTACTCAATGAGTATCAAAAGTAGAACTCAATGAGTATCAAAAGTAGAACTCAATGAGTATCAATAGTAGTACTCAATGAGTATCAATAGTACACGGCAAAAGTACCGCCTAGGATTCCCAGGCTCATCATGGGAAAAAGGGCCTATTTTCCAGGCCCCGCCTGGGAATCCCAGGCGGTACTTTAACCGTGTAGAACTCAATGAGTATCAACAGTAGTACTCAATGAGTATCGATAGTAGAACTCAATGAGTATCAATAGTAGTACTCAATGAGTATCAATAGTAGAACTCAATGAGTATCAACAGTAGTACTCAATGAGTATCAATAGTACAACTCAGTGAGTCTCTATAGTAGTACTCAACGAGTACACCATTCTGCAAAACAGCTAGTTATTTCTTTGCAGAGTTATCCGGCTGGAGACCGTCCGTGGCATTCCGGCCGCGAAATTCAAATAGTTGCGCGTGGTTGCGCGGGTCAAGCCGTGTGTTGGCATGTGTCCCCCCGGCCGCCAGGGCCCCGCCAGGGCCAGGGCCGCCCTCGGCCTTCCCCTCCCCCTCAGCCTCGCCCTCCGCCCGGCCGCTGGCTGCCGCGCTGCCGCTGGCTCGCTGGGGTCCGGCGGGGCAGGACCGGGCAAGCCGGCCGGGGCCGGCCGGCAGGCGGACGCGTCGTCCCGGACCCCGACAACGGCGCGGCCGGCGTGGCCCCCTCGGCCCTGGCGGTGTGGTCCCCGCCGGTGCCCTGCAGACTGATTCCGAGAGTCGTTTTCGTCGCTCTGTGTCTCTCGCACCTCCAACGGCCTCGCCATGAGTGCGAGGGAGAGCGGCGAAAGCGACTCTCCGCCTGCTGGCGGCGTGGGCCGTGGCGGCGGGGCGGCCGCCCGGCGAGGGAGGGGGAGGGGGGCGCCGGCCGGCCCGGCTCAAAGTGGCCAGCGTGGTGCGTCGTGCGGTGCTAGTGATCTCGCGGATCCGCCCGGTGACGGTACTCTCACACACTCGTCACGTGCGTGTGCCCGCCCCGAACTCGTCCCGAGCTCCTCGCCGCCGGCACGCCGACCTCCTCGTCAGCATGAAGCTCCTCGCCCTGGTGAGTCCCGTACACCACCGACACCACCCTTGTAGTGCAACCGCCGCCGCCGCACAGTAGGCCAGAAGACCGGCGGGGACCCGGACGGATTTTGAGCTGTACGTAGTGTCACTCAAACCGAACGTGTGACCCCGCCAATGGATTGCTTTTGGAAACGATGAATCCATCGGTGAGGTAGTGACCACTGATGGGGTCGTTCAGGTCGAGTCCTGTTAAAGGACTCTGGTGCTCCAAACGCGTCTAGAGTTGGCCACATCCACCGGTCTTCTGGTCCAATGTGCGTCACGTTTGGTTCAAATAGGGCATTTCAGCGACTAGGTTTTTTTCCTCGGAGCAGGTTAGGGCTGGAAGCCAAGAGCCGCCAAATTGACCGGAAACACGTGAACTTGCTCATTTGTAGTCGTACTGGCTCAAATATTGACAGGACTTGAACAATTCTGAACCACAGTCGTGGTGCCACACTTTTGCCTGAGGCTGTACACGGCGGGTCAGTTGGGGCAGCGGCCCCCGACCAAGCAGCACACTCGGAACGCCGGGAACACGCTTGGTGAATTTGTGGAAGAATAATGCCCCATGAATCAGTGTCCTGCTGTCCTGTGAAAAATTGCCAGAGGTACTTGAACTTCACGTCGCAGTCCGTGCGCAACGAAACATGATTCTGGTGCGATCTGAAGTCCCCTCTTGGCGTAGCACTCCTCAGAGTCCGGAAACGTGCTGGGTGTCATACGCAAGGAACATGATTCTGACGCGATCCTGAAGTTCCCCCTTGGCGTAGCAATCTTTTGCGAACCTTGCATGAGGTCTCACGCATATAAATGATTCTGGTGCAATCTGAAGTCCTCTCTTAACGTAGCACTCGCCAGCGTCCGGAGAACTTCACGCACGAGGCCACGCGTAGAGAAACATGGTCTTGAAGGAGCCCTCTGTAGCGTCCGCGCCTTCATGGCTTTCCTGGGACGTCGCGACTCCATACTGACTGTCGGCCACACTGGCACAGGCATGGCTCAGCCAGGCCCGGTGTGCCGATGTGCCGGTGTGGCCGGACAGGTCCGGTTGGACTGTTTGGAACGGGCCCAGACCTGGTGACAGACTTGGACATGTAATGTGGCACCGCGGGGCTGCACCTCGCAAAACCGTTTCGCTCGTCCCACTCGGCTCTTGGCTCGGCTCGCCGAGGCCGACCGTCGCCGGGCCGGCGTATGTCTCGGCCGGAACGTTGACTCGAAGGGGGAAAAGGCCCAAACGCGTTCACCCGTAGGACCACTCTTATTCACCGGCGTCGTCAAGGTCTTGTTTTTGTTTTCCTCTCTGCGACGAAAAGCTTGTGAGGAAATAAAAATAAAATCAAGAGAATGCACTGCAAAAATTTGTTGTCACTTGATGTTAAAATCGTTGATGACTTTTTCACCACTTGCAAATGATGACAATGTCATCATAGCTCCTATACTTATTGCATGGGCATTACAACTATGTCATCGAATGCTTTTGTGGCATCCTTGTCAGGAAAGTTATCCTTGAAACTGCCATCAGTGACAACCAAAATTTTCAGTGTCGTCAGAAAGGCGTTCTGGTGATATAGATCTAAAACGTTTTTCTTCCCAACATTTTTATCGGTCGTGTTTGTGGGTGGGGGTATGGGGGTGGGGGGAATCGAGGAAACACCTTAAAACAATTTAATGCACTCTCAGAATGATTTGAAACGATGCAACCTGCAGACGGGCGATGAATTTACGTTTGTCATTCATTGGCTGGCTTCGAGCAGCGCGGCTGCAGATTAGCGGAACGGTTTGGGTGACTGGCAGACAGGCATACACAGCCGGACAGACAGACGGACGGACGGACAGGACCAGGTTTCCTCAAACTGGGTGGCGTGACTCCGGGCATGCAAATACCCTAAGTTCTCCGCCGCCCTCTGCACACAGCGGCAGGGCGTGGCCACTGCAAGGGAAGGGAACGCCCAACGCATTTCTTTTTTTGGAGTACACCCCTACAAATGTATGAAATACGTGATTCGTGAGCTTTTAAGATTGAAAAATATTTTGAATTTTGTAGAATTTTTCATAATTTGGGATGTTTGCTCTCGAAAACCTCACAAACTATTGTAGGCCAAGCAAAGAAAAACGTCATGGCAAAGTAATTAGAGCATAAGGAACTTACAATGGAAATACTTCGTAATTTACGAACTGTTACTTCCTGTAACAAACTAAATACTATGTACCTTTAATACGTATGTATGTGCAATACATATGCTGAGAGTACTTCCTAAGGTTTAGAGGAAGTTTTTTTTTCGGAGTCGTTTGCTTTTGTCGTACCGCACATCGTTCAGGCCGAAAACTCGGGATACAGGAAAGACCAAAACTTGTGAGTAAGAAGCCAGGAGCATGTGCTGCGCGCGGAAACGAGTATTAACGAAGACGCGCACGCTGTCGTGCGGCCGGTGAGAACTTCCACAAGGCCGCGGGGGCGTTGACTTGGTCCATTAATTGCTGGGCACCGATTTAAACGAAAAGACGTCCCCGTGGCACCTACACTGTAGAGTCAACAAAATGTGACTTTTGTCTGGCTCGTTCGAATAGGATACGTCACATTTCGCTCGATCGTGACACTCCACGGCCGTTTGATCAGGGTGTCTCATTCGTTTGAACGTGGATCAAAAGTCAAACGAATGTCAACGTCGTGTTCAAATGAGCGTGACAAAGTTATCTTTCAAACGATTGAATTCACATTAGTTGGTTCTATGGTAACTACCTTCATCTTCGCGGAACCAAACAGTTTTTTTTTTTTTTTTCAAAGGAGCTTCTTTATTTTTGCATAATGGGGCGGTGTTTCATTGCAGTGTTAGAAGGGTACTTACCATTTCAGGAAGCTTGTTGCTTTCGTTTTGTAAAATTAAAGAGGTCTCTTTAATTACAATTATGTTCGTAAATGCCTCGACCATGCAGATGCTTCTATTATAACCTAACGTAACCTTTGTAAAAAAAATTGCATCGCAGATTTAAGAGAGAAAATAATGGCGAAAACGTAAAAGGAAACCGGAAACCATCCAACACTCAGGAAACGCTCAGGAAAATTAATGCGAAACGAAACGTTTAATGGAGCCAGCAGGGTATTTTTGACCATTTTTTTAATCGTAGATTCAAAGAATTTTCGTAAACACTACAATTTTTTTCTTATGACACAAATTTCTGCCTAAACTCGCCGGCCATCATCACAGAGAAGAGACGTTTTGTTTCTTGTTCGCGCGAGGCAGGGCAGGCAATGCCCCCTGCGGAGCACGGCTGACGTCGCTGACGTAACGGGTGGCGGTCAAGACATTGACACTGAAAGGCCGGCCGACACGGAGCGAGACAGAGCCATGCACCGGGGGCGTGGCGGGGCGTGGCGGGCTGGAAACAGACTCCGCCCGTCGCTCTGTCTCTCTCGCACCCACTTAGGAAGCCCCATGAGTGCGAGAGAGACAGAGCGACGATGCGCGGAATCGGTCGACAACGTGAGAGCGTGGAAAGGGAATGGGGGGGGGGAGGGGGCGGAAGGCATTGTATGCTGATTCGGCGGACGACTTGACGTGCGAACCACGACTGGAATGACGGATTTACTGCAAAAAGGGAGCGAGCAGCAGGCTGATTCCGAGAGTCGTCGCTCTGTCTCTCTCGCACCCTCACTGGACTCCCCATGAGTGCGAGAGGGACAGAGCGACGGAAACGACTCTCGGGAATCAGTCTGCAGGGCGAGGAGGCTCCGTGCGGGGCTCGTCCCAGCCTCATCCTCACGGCGATAAGCCGCGGCTGGCAGCACACCGTCCCGGAGTTGGTTTTCGTCGCTCGTCTCTCTAGCACTCATGGGGCATCCCGTGCAGGTGCGTGAGAGACAGAGCGACGAAAGCGAGTCCTTAGCTCTAGGCGCTGGCCGCCAGGCGGACAAGCCGACCGTGAAATTCGCGCCCACCGGCTAAATCTCGGACTAGGCGCGAGTCGTGAACATGCACGGCGGCGATCCGCAACTTAACCCAACCTTTCGATCTTCAAGATGCACCTTTTTTGCAATTTCGTTTAAATGTTTGTTGTTCACTGAAAAACCAAACGTGGTTAGACCACACAACTGGTGTGGTCAAATGGGTGCCATTTTGACCGCATCAGTTGGTGTGGTCTAGACCACGTTTGGCCACGTTTGGTGTAGTCTAGACCACGTCTGGTATGGTCTTTCGCACCAAACGTGGTCTAGACCACACCAACTGATGCGGTCAAAACGGCACCCATTTGACCCAGTTGGTGTGGTCTAGACCACGTTTGGTTTTTCAGTGCTTTTCTTGTTGGTAACAGTTCGCCTTCTTGAGGTCGTTGCACGGGGGACTGTCGGGAAAAGTGCCCTCAAATCTAACAAACACCAACGAACTGCAAGTTATGTCATCTGGCGCTGGTAAGGCCCGGCCTTGCGGCCCGGCACTGCGACTAGGTGAGGTGTCCGTGTTCGCAGTGGGCGTGGCGGCGGCCTGGACGTCCGAGCCTTGCCTTGCCTGGCCATATAATGACGGCATTCTCCATCGCCGGCCGGTGTCCTTATTACGCCAATTTGTTGCAAACTCGCCGCCGAGGCGTTGACCCCCGAGAACACGGTGTTGTCCCGGACATGCAGATCCAGGCCCGTGGTGGCGTTCAGGGAGGAGCACTTACACTTGAACAAAAAAAATTAAATTATGAAGATTAAAAATGCCTAATTAGGTGTCATCAATGGGAGCTCACTGCAAAGCCAGTGGTAAGTTTGCTTGCCACAAAATTGGCAAGCCGTTTTGAATGCCAAAATTTGGCAAGCTTTGGTCAGAAATCCTCACAAGCTTGCCAAATTTTGGCAAGCTGGATGGTATTTTCAGGACAAACTTGCCATGTTTTGGCATTCAAGACGGCTTGCCGAATTTGTGGCAAGCAAACTTACCACCGGCTTTGCAGTGCACTTGAACAAAATTTTAAAATTAAACTGTGAAGGTTAAAAATGACCAATTAGGTGTCATCAATGGGAGCTGGTCGAGGTTCGGGACATCGAATCCAGACGGGGGTTTGAACCTGGGTCTGAACCTCTCCGATTCTCTCGAAACTGGCACCGTTGGCTTTGTCTCGTCGCCGCCTGCACTGTGGGAAAAAATCACAGTAAATCCTGTAGTGATTAGTACAGCTGTCACTGTAGTTCAGAGTACAGGATTTACTGTACCTTTTTAACAGGATCTACTGTACTTTGTACGGGATTTACTGTACCACAGGAGTGGAGTACGGAATATCCTGTACCAGGTACAGTAGATACTGTAGCCAGTCACGGTAAATCCTGTGTTCTGAACTACAGTAAATCCCGGCAAAAAAATTAACGGGATTCACTGTGGTTTTTTCGCACAGTGTGATTCCAAAAATACTCCTGCTAGCTGTATCCGTTGACAGTTTCAAAATTTCTGCTAGGTTTTGAAAAGTTTCTGGGTCCATTACTTTTTGAACTCTTTCAAGTGTGGCAGCCCTGCTACCCGGTGGGAGCACAGCGTGCGAGGGGGTAACCACTCACGTAATACCCTGTACACAAAAACCGTGTATTACGCGTAATACACGTGATCGTATACCAGTTTTGGGTCAAATGTGCCAAATTTTGGCCTTTCAGGGCCGTAATACACGTGTAATACACCCGTAATACAGCGTAGTACCGAGTAGTCTGTACACGATTTCGTGAAGTGTTTACCCCCTCGACAGCGTGCGCTAGAGGGGGGCTCGGTCGGCCCGGCAACGCAGTGACTCACTCCGCGCGCCGCAGCCGCCGCAGGGATGTGCCTGCCAGGTTTGTTGTTGCTGCTGTTTCCCTTGTTGTCGTTTGATATCATTCAGCGCCTGTTTTCGGTGACATTGAACCAGTTTCGAAACAAGAGTCGCCTTACGACCGCGCGTCTCCGCCTGCTCGGCCTGCTCGCCGTTACCCGAGGTCGATGGCACCCCTTTTGTATTTAAACGGAATAGCTCCGCGTACTGCGTCCCGATTCCGAGCGTCGTCGCTCTGTCTCTCTCGCTCTCACGGGGCGTCCCGTGCAGGTGCGAGAGTGACAGAGCGACGACTCTCGGGATCAGTGTGCCGGTCCGGACGGGACGGGTTGGCCATCCGGGGAATCGGCGTTTTGCTTCGGGGAACGCACTGTAAACAAAACTTTACGACGAGCAGTAATTACAGGACAAACTGGTTGACATAATGAACTGGTCCGCCCTTCGCCAAAAAGTCCGGTCGGCCGACCCGGTCGCCGGATTGCATCACTCATCTGCAGCGCCCGCTCGCATTCGCTACACTGGCAGGAAAAAGGAGCAATGCTTCCCCGCGCACAGTGGGCCAGAAGACCGGTGGAGGCGGCCAAAACTCTAGACGCGTTTTGAGCTCCAGAGTCGCTCAATGGGCCTCGAACCGAGCGTGTGACCCCACCAATGGATTCCCCGTCCGGAGAGCAATCCATTGGTGGGGTCACACGTTCGGTTCGAGTACTGTTTAGCGACTGTGGAGCTCAAAACGCGTCTAGTTTTTTGGCCGCCTCCACCGGTCTTCTGGCCCACTGTGCCGCGCTTCGCCGTGGTCATGAACCAGTTAAAGGTCTTCGTCGATCCGTCCGTCCGAAAGTCGACAAGTGGCCGAGCGGCTCGCTGTGCCGCTTGCCGGGCTTGCCGCTCGGGGCGTCGCTGCAGGCCGTAAACCAACTGGCGTCGCTCTGTCCCTCTCGCCCTCGCGGGGCGCCCCGTCTGGGAGCGAGAGAGACAGAGCGACGAAAACGACTCTCGGAATCAGTCTGCAGGTTTATGTTACGAGAGCGTAACGGTGCCCCCTCATCTTCCATTCAGCGTCATAAACCGAATCTGTGTGCGAAGTACAGTCCCACGCTCCTTGTTTTTTCGCCGGCGGGGTTTTTATTTTGGGCATAGCTGTCCGGGAGTTGGCTGGCTGTTGGCCCGGCCGTCGGTCAAATCGGAATGAAGACACTGAGCAATGAGAATGCCAAATTGAAGTCAAACGGGACGTGTACGGTTTCTGATAAAATTCTTCAGTGGTGCTTTCGCTATTAGCTTTTTGGATGTCGTTCCTTTTAATTTCGTTGAGTTTTTTTTTTTTAATTTGCTGGTTTGTTTTGGCTCTTTTGAATATTTTTCTCAGATTATGAGCCATTTTTGAATTTAAGCTTCTTTGTGGCTGCACTCGGACTGCACAGGTGAGGAAAGGCAAGGAAAAAGGCAGCTACACGGTAAAAAAAAGTAATCCAACGAAAAAGAACTACGTTAGTCTCGTAACCTAAAAACTTTGTGACTGGCTCAGCACACAAATGATGAACAACTTTTCAAATTCGATGCTTTGCAAAAATGCCCCTTGCTCGTCCCTTGCCACTCCCTGCTCTGCCTTGGAGGCTGCCTTCCCTTGCCCGTCCCCGTGCCTGGCTTGCGCCGGCTTGTCCAACAGGTTTCCGAGCGCGGGGCCCCGCGTCTTTGACCGTTTTGCCTCGCGAACTACAGAAACACATTATGGACCATCACAAGAAGAATCCCTCCGAGGCCCGGATGTGCCGAAAAAAGGAACACTCTGCAACGGTGCTTCCACACTGTTATTCAACTGTGACGTCATGTCCGTTTGCATGTGAACTTTGTCACGTTCGTTTCGATACAATGTCTCGTTGGAACGTGGCACGGCCGGAAGTTGGGATTTCACATTATTCGTTTGAACACGGATCAATAATCACACGAATGTGACATCATATTCAAACGAACGTGACACAAGTCACCTTCAAACGAAGTGACGTCACATTCTTTGAATAAGTCAGATGCTTTCACTGCACGTTCAAAAATCGATCTACCTGAAACGAGCGGTCGAAATGACGTCAGTCAGCTTCAGGATTTTGACTGAAATTTCGTCGGAAATTCGACCGTCGACACCAAACCGACGTCCGTTGAGCTGCCCCTCCCCACGCGGGGTCCCACCGTGTCCTAGGGCATCTGGCCCCATAAACTCTGCCCACCACCGCCGCGCCAAAGATAGGTCCGCCGTTTGACAGCCTCGATATTTATTTCGTTTTAACCGAAACAATAAATTATTGATTTTACGCGCCAACGGGGTAGGGGGTGTCGTGGGGTTGAAGCGCTGTATAAATTTACGAGGTCCGTACAGTAGTGTTGCCGCGCCATGTGCTTCCAGTGCCGGTACGGAGCGAACCGGTTGGCCGCCTCCTCCTCCTCACGCGCCGAGTCCTAGACCGAGACCCTAACCTAGACCTTCGCTCGGACCAGTGTCTGGTCTGGTCTGGCGCCCAAGAGCTCGCGTCTGCCACACCCAAAAAAAAAGAGGTTGTTTCTTTTGACTTGAGTTGCTTTACCTGGGACAAGTGAATTTAATCCTTATAGTTTATTTCCTTGTTCCAAAAATTACAAGTTATATATACAAATTTGTTTATATCTTCAATATGCACAAATAGGGCAACAGTTATGGAGCAAAAGTCGATAGGCATTTAGCGTGCAGAGTCGTTGAACAGAGTTCGAACCGAACGTGTGGCCCCACCAATGGATTCCTCGGTCGGAGAGCAATCCATTGGTGGGGTTCCACGTTCGGTTCGAGTCCCATTCAGCCACTCTGGAGCTCAAAACGCGTCTAGATCTTTTGGCCGCCTGCGCCGGTCTTCTGGCCCACTGTGAAGTGTAGGCCGGCCGCGCTGCACGACCGCGCGCTGAATTAGGGACGACTTCGAAGAATTATTTATGGCCGTGAATTCATGAGGGGCCCTTACACAGTGTACACGCAAGCCGAGCCGATCCAGCGAATCCGCCGCACTTTTGCATGGCGACCGCACACGCGATTTCTCACAATTAGAATCGCATTACATCTGCAACCCACACTGTGAGAATTTGTTGTCAGTTTAATGACGCAACACTGGTTGACAATGTCGTCGCAAAATGGTGACATTTTCATCAAAGCTCCTGTACTAAAGGCGTGACAACAATGTCATCAACTGGTTTCGTTCCATTCTTGCAAGGAAAATCAGTCTCCAAATTGTCTCCGAGTGACCTGTAAAATTTTCACAGTGCGTCTGCAATCCAGCCAGGCGCAATCTTATTTTTCGCCCTGTACCGATCTCCCAGGTTTCTTAAGTTGGAAGTGGATTTGAAAAATGTGGAAGTGATGCTCTCGGCAGGTGGTCGAGTGGGCGTGCTGAGCACACAATATGATTATAAGCGATAATCTCGGTTCTGGCGGGGCGGGGTGGGGCGGGGTGGGGCGGGCGTGGGCGTGGGCGGCTGGCCGTGTTTCCAGTCGCGAGTTTACCGACCCAGGCGATCGCCGAGGTGTTAATGACCCAGCCAATCTTTCTTGTCCCTGCAGCTACCTATGCCAGAAGACCGGCGCCGGCGGCCAAAACTCTAGACGCGTTTTGAGCTTCAGAGTCGCTCGGAGTCGCTGTACAGGACCTAAAACAAGCGTGTGACCCCACCAATGGATTCCTCGTTCGGAGAGCAATCCATTGGTGGGGTCACACGTTCGGTTCTAGTCTCATTTAGCGACGCTGGAGCTCAAAACGCGTCAAGAATTTCGTCGGCCTGCGCCGGTCTTCTGGCCCACTGTGCGCTGCCGGGCTCGTGGGCTGGCCTGTAAAAGCGCCGCGTGCGCCCGGGGCTACCGAATGCCCAGCCTGGCCCAGCCTTGCCGGCTCGCGTGTTCGAATTTGGCGACCGTATCACGGTGAAAGAATCGAGGAATCGGAGAACCAAGGCGGCCGCTCGTTCCAGGAGTCGCTCCTCTAATCCACCGTCGTCCAGTCGACACGGAAAAAATCGACTGGCTGAATTCGATAGCTGTATCGATGGGGGCTTATGCTTCGACCGGACACCTGTAAAAGGACTATGTACCAAGCTGGAGTTCGTCATGTGCTCGACAATGACGAAAGCAGCAGCTGCCACCCCTCCCCCTCCCTCCCCCCCCCCAAATCGTTTTTCCTTCCGCCGCTTTGAAGTCGCCGCGCCGCATGCCCCAGTTTCCAGTGCAGGCCGCGAGAATTACGTCACGCGTTACATTAATGAGCATCGAGAATCGTTACGGCGGCGTCTGCATCTTCCGCCCCTCTCCACTCCCCTGACGCGCGGAGCGACATAACTTAGCGCGAACCCTCCCCACCCCCTGCTAAGGTCATACCCCTTCCCCCTATTCGGCTCCCTCCCTCACCTCCTTTCCCCTCCCTGCACCGCCACTGCACCTGCGCGCGTGTGCTGCACTGTCTGGGTCGGGTCTGGGGGTGGCCGCAGATCGATCTGCACGGCGATAAGAGGGGAGGAGAAAACGGGCGCGACACCAGCAACAGCATCAAGAGCCACATCAGCGTCAACACATCGAGGGGTCCTATTCAAAAGATCTTATCTGGGAGTTTCCCCCAAGATAATCTTATCTGAAACGCAGGCGAATTTCACTCAGTTTGACCATTTGGGATGGGTACGAGAGTAAGCGGAATATATTTCTGCATGCACTGTTGGTTTCTTTGATCTTTCAACTTCACATTTAATAAGTGAATTTAATCACAAATTATATTGATTTGTGGCTGTATCAAATGATCAAACTGAGTGAAATTTGCCTGCGTTCAAGATAAGATTGTCTTGGGGGGAACGCGCAGATAAGATCTCTTGAATGACCCCTCGACATCCACATCCACCCACAGCCACATCAACATGAACTCATCCACATAAACATTCAAAACTCCCACACCCACATCAACATGTACATCAAGAGCCACATCAAAGGCCACATCCACATCAACATTCACAAATACTTACAGCCACATGAACATGCACATCAACTAAAGCGTAACTGTATGCTTGAGTCAAGCAGGGAGAATCTTGACGGTTGAGCTAGCTGTTACGCTTGATTTAAAGCGTAAACTGCACTGAAAACGTAATGGTCGGACACATGGCCAAATTATGGCGTGACAAAAAGTCACGCCAAAAATTGGCGTGACACGAAATTCACGCCGAAAAACGGCGTGACATGTGAGTCACGCCCTCATTTGGCGTGATTGACAACGCGTTTTCTGAGGCAAGTCACGCCAAAAAGCGGCATGACAAGAAATTCACGCCAAAAATTGGCGTGAATTTTTGAGTCACGCCGATTTTTGGCGTGACTTTTGTGTCATGCCGTTTAATGGCCTGACACTTTATTCACGCCCCTGCAGCGGCACGAAGTCA
Source organism: Thrips palmi (assembly GCF_012932325.1). Taxonomy (NCBI): domain Eukaryota; kingdom Metazoa; phylum Arthropoda; class Insecta; order Thysanoptera; family Thripidae; genus Thrips; species Thrips palmi. Next base: position 1,910,937 of record NW_023144620.1, on the reverse strand, counting down.
CGCCGGTAGATTTTCAGTGTGATTACGCTTGAAAACAGAGGGCAATAGTACGCTTTAGTTTCACCAGTATTCATGTTTCCGCAGTAGAATTCCGCTAAACATGCCCATTCGCTCGTCGAGCCCCTGCAAGGGCGAGGGTAGGCCAACCGCCCGGCACGTGCGCGTAACGGGGCGGCCTACCCTCGACTTCACAGGCGCTCCCGACCCTACTGACTGATTCCGAGAGTCGTTTTCATTGCTCCGTCTCTCTCGCACCCATACGGAACGCCCCGTGAGCGCGAAAGAGACGGAGCGACGAAAACGACTCTCAGTGTGCAGGCCACCTCCACACACGCCGAGACCAGCAATGCTGCGCTGCAGTTTATTTGCTTCTTTCTTCAATCAGAGGCCGACAGTGTTGCGTCCCTCTCACAATGCAATCTTTTTTGTCTGATTGCTTCATTAAAAAAGAATTGAGCCATTTCACGCGGCTGCGTGTGCCACGGCGTGCATTATTATTTCAGAACGAGCAGAGAACACAGCGCCGCGGCGACTGTTCTCATGTAATTACAGTACGAATGAATCGCCGGGTGCGGATTTGATATGCAGCAGACTGATTCCGAGAGTCGTTCTCGTCGCTCTATCTCTCTCGCACTCATGGGCGTCACGCATCGGTGCGAGAGAGACAGAGCGACGAGAACGACTCTCGGAATCAGCCTGCAGTCGTGCTGCAGCGCATCCTTTTTATTTCATTCATACGAAAATGACTGCCTCCCATTGACGCTCCGCAAACACGGCGCCTTCTCCTTTTGCCTCGTGTCGCTCCAGCTCCACAGTGAAAAATAATTTCGAATTTCGACGCGGAAAATGGACCGAAGAATACGGTACGGAAACATGTAAAATTGTACACTGAACACATTGTGCTGGAAAACTGGTGGAGGCGGCCAAAATTCTACACGCGTTTTGAGCTCCAGAGTCCCTAACCTGGAGTCGAACCGAGCGTGGGACTCCAGTGGATTCTTCGTTCGGAGAGCAATCCATTGGTGGGGTCACACGTTCGGTTCGAGTCCCCTTTTTAGCGACTCTGGAGCTCAAAACGCGTCTAGAGTTTTGGCCGCCTGCGCCGTTCATCTGGCCCTGTGGAACGTGCGTGTTCTATGTAAACTCATGTGAGAACGCTTAAAACCTTACGAAGTATTTTGAGCATACATAATGCAAACTAATTCACTTTGTTATACGAAGAAATAGTTCGTAAATTACGAAGTATTTTCTTTGAGAGCTTACGTATGTATGCTCAAAATACTTTGTTATGACAACCTTCTTTTCTTTGTAAGGTCTAAAATAGTTTGTGGGATATATTTTCTCGGTGAGCGGGTACGGAAAACGAGTACGGAACTTCCATGGTTAGCAAGTACGAGCGGTCCAGGCAAATTGTTGACCGTACTCTATCGGCGCTTTTTTTTCTCCCAGTGATCGCTTCTTCGTTGCCCGGCCTCTGATTGGCCGAAGTGGCTGGCCTTCCGTAGGACAGGTGGGCAGGCGTCTGGAGCGTCCGCAGCGTCTAGCGACGAGGGTGGCAGAAAAAAAGACGGCCGATTATCTTTTTCCATCTCCACCTTCGCCGCTCTGCTCCGCTCTGCGCCGCTCTGTGATCGATTTCCATCCTAGACGCGGAAATGGGCGGGAAAACAGCGAAAACGCCTTCACTGCGAAAAATATGAACTCGTGTCTGGCCGCTCGCCGGACCGGGCCTCGGTGTGTCACGGATGGACCGGCGGACTGATTCCGAGAGTCGTTTTCGTCGCGCTGTCTCCCTCGCCCTCACGGGGCGTGCCGTACAGGCGCGAGAGAGACAGGGCAGACCCTCGGAATCAGTCTGCAGCCGGCAGCCTCTCCAGCAGCTTGCGATAATTAACGTCCTAATCGTTAATGGAGCAGCAGAGTCGTTCCGAATGGTGTCTTCGTCGCGCCGTCTCTCTCGCACCCCTACCGCACGCCCCGGGAGAGCGAGTGAGACACAGCGACGAACCGCCACTGTTCGAAATCAGCCTGCGGACCGAATTAGCGCCGCTGTCAAGCTAATGCGTACCGATACATTTCGCATAGTATCCGCATTCTGGATGCTAGGCCACTTTTGGCCGCGACCCGCGTGGTCCGGGGTCAGGGTCGCTGTGGATTCCGCGTACCTAAAGTGCGGTCTGCTCGTCGTCCAGCAGGACGATGATCCTGAGAGAGAGAGAGAGAGAGAGAGAGAGAGAGAGAGAGAGAGAGAGAGAGAGAGAGAGAGAGAGAGAGAGAGAGAGAGAGAGAGAGAGAGAGAGACTGCAAGTCCGGGTGACTCCGATAAGGGCGACTGGAATGAGGTCTGATCGAGGTCCGCCGGGTTCCCCCGCCACATGGCGACACCGAGTGACTTTCTGTTGAACTTATGTAAAACGTGTACGAAAACAAAGGTACAGAGGTATTCCTTCGAAAAGGAGTGTCCAGGAGAATTTTTGACCAGACTTGCTCCGTAATTTTTTTCTGTAGTTTTATCTCCCAATGTTCGCCGCCCACCTGCCTCTCAATTTCCCATAGAGGCGTCTGAAACCAGTGGCTCCGCCGGCCGGCAGCGTGACCCTGGAGTTTAAAGCCCCGCTTGGACCTCATTGACGGGGGCAGGGGGGAAAGGGGGGGGGTTGTTGTTTGATTGGTTGCCCACCTTCGGGCGCCGGCCGGCCAAACGCCCCTCCCGCCCCGCCCCGCCCCGCCCCGCCCCGCCACGCCTCCCCCAGTGGCCCGAACCTAACCCGACCCGGCCGGTCCTTCTGCCGCCCGTCGCCGGCTTTGCAATTTGCAAACAATGGTGGTCCGCGTTTGTAGCGGTTCACCCAATTCCGACCCGGCCGTCCGGACGCGTCCGGCGGGGTTCGGTTTCACCGCCACATCGTGGCCGCGCGCCTCCTTGGGGACTCCGGGACTCCTTGGGGGACAGGGCAGTGGCCGCGGCCATCATGCCGCGACTCGAGAGGCGACGAGGCGACTCGGGACGGGACGCCGACTGAACCAGTCCGCGTTTTGAATAGATCTAGTTCGGCAGAGTTCACACGGGAAAAAAATTACTTTGTTGTGGTGATCCACACTGGTAAAACTGAAGCGTAACTCTATGCTTGAGTCAAGCGTAAAGTTACGCTTGAAGACGTTACGCTTGAAATGAAGCATACTCTACAAATTCCCCCATGCATTTAGATTGGGGGAATCTTGGCGGATGAGCCTGTTACGCTTGATTTCAAGCGTAACCTGATTACGCTTGAAAATACATAGAGGGTAATACTACTAGTTTTACCAGTGCAGCTTTGTTCGATAAGTTAAAATGTTCGATAGCTGCAATCGAAAATCCGATACCCACTGGTTCCTACGACCGGACAGCAAAGTCCACCTCCATGGAGGTTATCTGCAGTTATCCTCTTACGAATTGCCTACGCACTGACAGGCGTTTTTTTTTCTGCCACAGGAATGTGGAACGTGTCCAAATTTTGTACAATGAATGGGGAAACTGTTCCCCCCTCGAACGAGGAACACAAGTTCTCCTTTTCGGCTGTCGCTGAAATAGCAGAGGGCGCCAGCCGACCTGCTCGCCTCGGCCGCCTGCTTAACGGACCGATTACTTCCATTACGCAGCGGGCTGCACCGGATCAACGCCGAGAGAGAGAGAGAGAGAGAGAGAGAGAGAGAGAGAGAGAGAGAGAGAGAGAGGGGGGGGAGAGAGAGAGGGGGGGGGAGAGAGAGGGAGAAGGGGGGAGAGAGAGAGAGGGGGGAGGGAGAGAGAGGGAGAGAGAGAGGGAGAGAGAGGGAGAGAGAGAGAGAGAGAGAGAGAGAGAGAGAGAGAGAGAGAGAGAGAGAGAGAGAGAGGCGAGCGACGACAGGGCGGCGTTCAACCATTCCGCGCGATTAAGTGCCGCCAGTGGCGGATCCGGAGCCGGCCCGAGAGAGGGAGGGACAAAGTAGCTCTCGTTGCCTTTTTACAGGAGCAAAGTGTGGGCCAATTGTCCCCTTGCCCCCCCCCTCCCCCCCCCCCCCCCCCCCCCCCCCCCCCCATCAGCGCCGCGACCTTCGACGACGCGGCCCGTCGGCGATCTCGTCAGCAGACTGATTCCGAGAGTCGTTTTCGTCGCTCTATCCCTCTCGCCCTCACGGGGCGTCCCGTATAGGTGCGAGAGAGACAGAGCGACGGACGCGGACTCTCGGCATCAGTCTGCAGCGACCGGCATGCCGCGGCACTGACGTCTTGTTCACTGGACTAATGACAAAACAAACGGCTAAAACGGAGGGCGGGGTGAATTTGCATCTAAAATGGCGGCGCGCTTTAAAAGTCTCCCGCTCGGGCTGTTGCAGGTGGCGGCCCTGGTGTCGCTGTGGGCGCTGCGGGCGTCGGCCTACACACTGTACAACACGCAGCCCTACTACGTGGCCAAGCCGGTCGGCCGGAACGCTCAGGTACGTCAGTGGCGCGGGTTCGAACCGCGCGCACGCAGGTAAAACTAGTAAGCAGGCGCAGTGGGCCAGAAGACTACCGGTGCAGGCGGCCAAAACTCTAGCCGCGTTTTGAGTTCCAGGGTCGCTAAACAGGACTCGAACCGACTGTGCGACCCCACCAATGGATTCCTCGTTTCGAGAGCAATCCATTGGTGGGGTCACACGTTCGGGTCGAGTCGCATTTAGCGAGTCCGGAGCTCAAAACGCTTTCGGGGTTTTGACCACCTCCACCGGCCTTCTGGCCCACTGTGCCTGCATGCAGTTACGCTTCAGTTTCGCCAGTGTGCCCCCAAATTTCTTTTCGGGTTGGCTGACGCCCTGCCTCCCTCCCCGTGCAGGCCCAGCAATGCCAGTCGCTGGCCCAGCCCATGCTGCTGCTGGCGGAGCGCGCGTGCGGCTCCCCCGGCGCGCTCAGCGAGATGCCCCTGGTGGTGGTGGCGCAGGACTCGCTGCAGGTGGTGCGCGACGGCCAGGCCATCGGCCAGGCCCAGGTGCGCGTCGCCGCCCTCAACTCGCAGATCCCGTACGCCACCGTCTCGGGCTACAACCAGGTACCATGTCCAGACACTTGCTTTGGTGTGCTACTTGTTCCCTCAGCGCACAGTGGGCCAGAAGACCGGTGGAGGCGGCCAAAACTCTAGACGCGTTTTGAGCTCCAGAGTCGCTAAATGGGGCTCGAACCAAACGTGTGACCCCACCAATGGACTGCTCTCCGAACGAGGAATCCATTGGTGGGGGTCACTTGTTGGTTCGAGCCCCATTTAGCTACTCTGAAGCTCAAAACGCGTCTGGAGTTTTGGCCGCCTCCGCCGGCCTTCTGGCCCACTGTGCAACGTGAGCCGCGTTCGACGATGCCGCTTGCCGCTTTGCAGGGTGAGGCCCAGGCGCTGCGCGCGGTGCGCGTCGAGCTGCGCCAGCCCGTGTACGTGTCGTCGCTGCAGAGCACCGTGCCGTTCCCCGACTCCTTCATCGTGGTCCACGGCGTGGACGGCGCCGCCGCCCCGCTCGCCATCCGCACCGTCCTGGCGCCCGTGCCCGCCGGCACCGTGCTGTCGCCGGCCCAGCCCTTCGCCATCAAGGTCCTGTACGCCGTGCCCCTGGACCCCTTCAGCACAGCGCTGCAGCCGCAGAGGTAAGGACGAGTGGTGTACAGAGCACCGCGGCCAGAAGATCAGCGCCGGTGGCCAAGACGCGTTTTGAGCTCCGGAGTCGCTCAACATGACTCGAACCAAACGTGTGACCCCGCCAAATGGATTGATCTCCGGACGAGGAATCCATTGATGGGGTCAGACGTTCGGTTCGAGTCCTGTTTAGCGACTCTGGAGCTCAAAACGCATCTAGAATTTTGGCCACGAGCTCTAGCTGACGCGTTCTCACTCCTGCACAGGCAACCCGTGTTCAACTACTTCGCCAACAACTACTACGCCGACGCGCCGCTGTACAACCCCCAGCCCGCCCTGGCGCCCGAGTACTACGGGTTTGGCTTCGAGGACCAGCAGCAACTGCTCGCCCCACAGAGACTGCCCCTGCCTCAGATCCAGCAGCAGTTCCAGCCCCAGCAGCAGTTCCAGCCTCAGCAGCAGCCCCAGCAGGTCCCCCAGCAGCAGCAGCAGCAGGCCCCTCAGCAGCAATTCCAGCAGCAGCAGTTCCAACAGCAACAGCCCCAGCAGCAGTTCCAGCAGCAGCAGCCTCAGCAGCAGGCTCAGCAAGTGCCCCAGCAACAACCCCAGCAGCAGTTCCAGGTGCACTTCCAGCCCCGTCCCCAGTACCAGGTACGCCCAGCAGGCAGGCAACTTTTCTCACTCAGTATGTTAAATTGTAACAGGCAGTCATAAGACTTTCAACGGTGGAGAAAAGCACATGAAACTCCGCTAATGTTTACAAAACTATCTTTTTTTTTTTTAATTTTTTTGGAACACAGTAAGTATTTACCAGCAGAGACAAGGGACTTCATAAGTAATGTTTCCATTCAGTTTAAATTTTAAAAAAAAAATCTGTTTATATTGTTTCTGGTACAAAGATTTGATCGAAGAAAAAATTGAATTTAAGTCCACATTTTGTAATAAGCCTACAAGTCCAAGTTTTCTTATGGAACCCTAATCACTCTAATGGAGCGTGAAATCTTGGCTTGGGACTCTTTACGGCAGGTTCTGAGAGGCCAATTAGAAAATGTCATGCCAAACTTGGGCCTGATGTCGATTGACTATTTTTATTTATATTGATAAAAATTCAAGCAATTGTCGTAAGAGGAAAATAATTAGTCTTGCTATCGTATCTTTCTGTCACCTCATGCCGTATTGAAGCAGATCAAAGGTTACATGATTGTTGCTGAGAGTGACGATTACGTACTGTAAAGTGGGATTCGCTCTTCATTCATCAAACTCATTACATAATAAAATTAGAGATAAGTTTTGAACTCCAACAACCTGTGCGCAATCAAAACACGTTGCAATTTCGAACCATAATTTTATATCTAATTTAGGTGGTTGTCCCCTATGACAGATTCTTAGAAAAAATTTGTTCTATTACGTCTTTTGCGAAGAATAGAAAACAAATAGTGTCAAGAATTACCTCTATTGTTTCTTTATGACATGATTGATGCCTTGGTTTGACGTATGGACATCATGTTGCAACAGTTCCAGCCCATCAACAGCCCGCAGCACCAGACCTTCCAGTACCAGACCGTGCACAGCCAGCCCCAGCAGCCCCTGCAGTCACCGCCGCAGCGACCCATCCAGCAACAGCAGCAGCAGCAGGCCCAGGCCGTGCAGCCCGGCGGGCCCAACAAGCCTGGCGCCAACCTCGTGACCATCCTCGAGTTCCCCTCGTCCGTGGCCTCCCCCGAGTCGCTCTTCTACCAGCCGGAGGACCCCGACTCCGAGCTCGGCAACAGGCAGCCCCCGCAGGTACGTGGGCATGGGCAAGCCAAGCCTAGAGTCCAATCAAGCCAGGATAGCGCCGTGAGGGTAGGCAGCCCAACTCGCGGGAGCACATTGGGCTGCCTACCCTCACGGCGCTTGGTGCGTCCGGCTGACCTTCCCCCGGCGAGAGACGCCAGTGTCACCGAGTGTCACATCGCCACTGCGAGGTGGGCGGCGCAACGGAAACGTCACACAGTCTTGGCCTCTTTTGATCCTTGAACATCCGTTATCCACGCATACCAAACATGCAGTCAAACACTCCTCTTTCTGTCCAGGCGGTGAACCCCGCGGGCATCGTGCAGTCCACGGCTCCCCAGCCCAACCTGTCCGTGTTCATCAACTCCAAGGAGTCGTCGGTGCTGCAGAACCTCCGCGACGAGGCGGAGAAGGAGAAGGTGAACCGCAACAGGCTGGTGCTGGCCGGGCTGCGGGGCCTGCCGGCGCGAGGCCAGGAGGACATCAACCCCGAGCTGGACAGCGTGTCCGTGGACGCGCTCAGGGCGTCCCGCAGCAGCGGCGCCGCGGCCAAGGACGTCGCCGTCAAGGCACCGTCGACGTCGACCAAGAGCGACGCCAGCGCGGCGCCGGCGGCAGCGGCGGGGAACTGAAGCCCTGAGGCCGCCCGACACGGCGGCACGGCGGCGCGCACGTTGACACCAAGTGCTGAGCACACTGGGTGACCGGCCCAGCTCAACAAGTGCACCGGGCTTGAGAAGGACCAGCCGGGCCAGTCCCGAGCACCCACTATCGCCTCCACCGCGTCGGTGACGTCTCGATGCTAAATTATCCGCTCTCCGGTTATTTTGGCCTCGACGCGATGCCGCGTGACGTCTGGCGGACACTGTCGGCGTGTCGGCGGGGCCGCGACTCCGGCCGGACCGCCCCTAGTCTCACGCGGACCTCCTGGTGGCATCCATGACCTTCCCCATGGCTTCCTTCATGGCTTCCTTCATGGCTTCCTTCATGGCCTCCTTCATGGCCTCCTTCATGGCCTCCCCCATGTGCACCGGGATGCACCCCCTGCAGCACTACAGAGGCGCGAAGCTACACTGAAAATTTTGGTTGCCACTTGATGACAATGTGAAGGCTAATTTCCGTTACAAAAATGTCATCAAACCAGTTTATGATATTGTTTTATATTACGCACAGACAGCAAAAATGGGAGATTTCATGAAAATGTCCTCAATTTAGGATGAGTCATTGATGAAAAACTCATCCACTACTTTGTCATAAAGTGACAACAAATTTTTACAGTAGACTTCGAGACGCCTTTCTCGATGAAGTGCCCTCCTCGTTGCACATCTCATCTGCCCCATGTGCAATCAGAGAAATGCTCAATTTAGTTTTAAATCGTTTTAATTTCACCCCTTCCCTCCACGCTCGAGTCCACTGCTGCGCGGGGCATCACGGGAGACATATTATCTTTCCACCAATTGAGTTGGCTCTTGTTTGATTGGTTTCGTCTTCTTTGTTTTTCAAATTATTATAATGATCGATGGAAGATAGAGTTGTTGTGGCTCGGCATGAAAATCAGATCCCACATAGTTACCTAGGGTCGATGCAATTCATTCTTAAATATATTATAATTAGCATTAAGTGTTTGTGTGTTTTTGACCGTGTTCTTGAATGTAGTTTCTAATGCACTACGAGAAATTATCGTTCACTTTTATTAAATCACAATTCTGACATAGCCTTTAATCAGGCTCATAAAAAAATTCCATGACAGAATTCTTGTTTCTAATATTGCATTTTCATTTTCGCTCGGTTGCATAAAAACAACTGTGTATTGTTATTTGCGCAGCTCAAAATTCTGTAATCAGGCCAAATTACCCATTCAACAAATTTTGTGCAGGTTGTAAAATGTACATCCCTGATACAAATTATCTTGTTTACAACATAAATAAAAATTAATGTAAACATGAAATAAGTGTTTCATGCCTGTATTGTATGCGTACCATGTACGTACTAGGTATCTCATAAACAGGTACATGTACAAATAAACGTTTTTATAAATAGCATGGGTTTCTTTTATCCACTCCTTCTCCTAACAGAATAGAATGTTAAAAGTAAATTTTGGAAAGTGAACTTGTTGGGTGGATGAAGAGGAGGAAAGGGGAGGGGGGCGAGTGCTTCAAAAATGAAATGACAATAATGGTCCATATGACAAATTACGTTTACAGGCATTTGCCACAATCTGACATTGAAGAAAATCTGATGTCTGCATCGCCGTCTGCTGAGTCCAACTGCTCGCAGTACTTCAGAGCGTGAAGCGGAAGTGCGCGAAGAAGCGCCGGGAGGGCAGGCCACCCATCCAGCACCTGTACACTTATTCCAAGAGTCATTTTCGTCGCTCTGTCTCTCTCGCACTCGGAATCAGTCTGCTGGACTAGGATTTCTAGAGCGCAACTCTAAAACGAACGGAAACCAGAGTAAATTGCCGCGGAAGATAAGAGGTGGCGGCAAATTTTAAAACGTACATACCGAGTCAGCCATAAAGTGCCCCGGCGTGCCGCTTATGAAGACGTGGAGCAGGCCTGTGACTAGAACGACCAGAAGCGCGGCGAGACCAGCCGGAAACCGGATACGAGAGGGCCCGGTCGCCGTGGTGCGGCATTCCCTGGCACGGTCCGTGCACTCTCCGCCGTCAAGTTTGCCTGCTACACTGCAAGCTACGACGCGCTAACTTTCCACTAGCAAAAATCGATAGCAAAACTTGGCCGGCCTCATGGAAAGTTCGATGGCTGACACATATTTCAACATTTATCAAAAGGGACGGAGACCGAAAACACTGAGTGCTTCGTTGCGCCCAATTTCTCATACTATAGGAAACCATGTAGCCTCCTGTAGGGATGCGTGCGTTTATTAGCAATGACACATTCACATTCGTATCTAAAGGCGCATGCGCAGACAGGGCGGGCGAGGTAGCGGTGGCGCCAAGAACAATTTTAGGCTCTACCTTAGGCTGTTGTTGTTTGTGAAGAAGCTGACAGTCCGAGGCTTGGAAAATTGGAAAGTTGAATGTGTGTGGTGTGTATTTGTGACGAAAAACCCTGAGGAGCATCGTCGAATTGTTGCGAGGTAAGTTTACTGTATCAAACAGTCCGTTTCGGGTCGTTCAACGGGCTTCAAAGCAACGAGGTTACAGTTGGTTTGAAAAGTGAAGTGTCTGCTTTTCGTGTCTGATTGACTTAGGGTTCGTTTTAAAATATATTTATTAAAATTCTGAATAGGTATGGACTTTGGAAATGACCGCGCCGTTCGATTCTGAACCTATATGTCGTGTTTTCTCAGTTTATGCATAGGACTAGAAAATTGTGCTTTGTCCGCTTTGCAACTTGGACTTAGGTAGGAAATTAGTTTTCTTCGGTGTCAGGCAAGTACAAGGGTAGAAACGTCAAATCTTCTTTTCCTGGGTGCTTACTAACTAAAGTTAAGTAAAGGATAAAAACAAAATGAGAAAATTCTTCTCTGAAATGTATCCGATGCGTATGGTAAGGAGAGAATACCTAAAGCTTTTCTATATTTTCTATTTTAAAAGGTATTGTCATTATATTTTTATGATAATGCTCTCTTTGAAGCTGCAATGTTAAATACAGAGTTACAAATTTGGTTTGGATGACTCACTTTCGTTTGTGGATGGGTTAAAATGCTAACTAAATAGGAGGTTGGGGTGAACACTGCATACCATTTACTTTTCAAACTGTTCAAACCATTGAGTGTTACTTCAAATAACGTATGTGCTCTCTTGAAACTCACTATTCTTTTCCTTTTAGACCTGTTTCAATTAATATTTTTTGTTAAGCCTGTTTTGATGCTAGCATATGGCACTCAATGACGCGCCCAAGACTCTTGTCAGCGAGTTAAACTTTGGGTCAAAAATGCAACTTACCCTCCCCCCTTTCCCTTTCACAAGAGGGTTTGATTTAGAAACTATTGGCTAATATTGGCCGTTACTTCTCTTTAAAGTCATGAAAAGAAAATTGTTTTGAAATGTTTTAAGTGGAAAGTATGGAAAAAAAAATTAAAAAGACAAAATGTATTTGACACAAGCTAAAATACTGGTGCGTGAATTTCAACAATACTTTGTCAGAAGTTGCCCATGTAATAGTGGAATCGTACCAGAAAATTTAAAGTCTTTCCCAGTAATATTTCTGTTCACTGATCAAGTAACTTATTCTTTTGCATGAATGTTTTAGTTTGAAACATTTTTACCGATGAATGAAGTAGTGCTGGGCCGGACTTTGTATTTACCAGTAATGTTCCACAAATACATGGGCAACTCCTGACAAAGCATTAATGAAATTTAAAGACTATGTGTTTTTGTTACAGTGATCAACATATGGTTGTGTGTATCAAATTATAACGGGGACTTAAGATACAATGAAACAAGTCATGTTCTGAACTGTGAGTGCATTGGTCATTGAATTCAATTGGACAATTCCTTTACCTTCAATATTCTTTGTCTGTGGTAACTGGTTCTCAGTATTGGTCTTCGACTAAGCTGGCCCTCCGATCAAATCCAATTACATCTGAATATGAGTTCAATCTTTCCTATACGTTGATCGATTTAAACTTATAAGATAAAATATCACATTCAGACAATTATTAACTAATGAGATCAACCTATGTTTTAACATATTAAGAAATAAATGGCCAAGGCCAATAATGGATTCAATCAGACTACTCACAAGATTAAACAATGTTTGCTCTCAGTAAAATTGTTCCGAACAGCTTGTCTTAAAGTGCATCTTTAAAACATTTGCTATGATAATTCATCGATATTGGTCAATACACTGGGTAAAATTTAAAAGATGGCAAAAGGCTCTGCAGATTTTACTAATAGTGGTGGATATTCACTAGTTCAAAAAAGGACAGGTGATTGTGACCCAAGCAATCAAGTATTAAATTCAACAGTTAAATGCTCGCAGTGGAATGCTAGTCGGCTGGGGTCCCAAGGGTTGCTAAGGGGCAAGGTGTTTTTTTCCCTACATTTTGCCCCCCCCCCCCCCAAAAAAAAAAAAAAAAACAAACAAAAAAACTTCTGCAAAGCGGGCGGAAGTGGCCCTTAGTTGTCGACACCATATGGCGGCGGTCGGCCCAGTAGGCTAGGTACATGAATTTATTTTTTTCTCTCCAATGACCTTTCAGATCCGGTTTTATTTTACCCATCAGTTTTGGTCAGAGGTCGGCGGTTTACAAGTGTAGTCCAGCGAAACGACATTAAAAGTAAGTGCGTGCTGCTCGGTTAACTAAGTTTCTGTTGAAATCCAAGTCAAGCGAGACGCGTGCGTGTTGCAGGTTTTGACCGATGGCCTATGAGTGTGAAGTCTGCGCGGCAGTGTTCTCCGCCCGGCGTAGGTTGACAGTGCACGCCCGGACTCATACAGGAGAGAAGCCGTTCCAGTGCGATGTTTGCGGGGTGAGGTTCAATGAGAGAGCGACTTTGAAACGCCATCTTATAAGTCACTCGGACGAAAAGAATTTCGAGTGCACAGAGTGCGATAAAAAGTTTGCCCTAGAACAAAATCTCCAACGTCATGTCAAGTTTCACTTGGGCGACAAGCCGTTTGAGTGCACAGTGTGCAAGAATAAATTTGCGCTAGAAAATAATCTGAAAAGGCATCTTCATATCCATACTCAAGAAAAGCCTTTTGGTTGCACGCTGTGTAGGAGGAAGTTCAGTGACGAAGTGCTTCTTAGATCTCACCTCTCAACCCACACAAAGGCGAAGACTTTTGAGTGTACTATCTGTAGTAAGAAATATTGTACTGCTCGCAACCTTTCAGATCATGTCGTAAGTCACAGAGAGGAGAAGCCATTCGAGTGCACTGTCTGTAAAAAGAAGTTCAAGACTTCTTACTGTCTTATATCTCATCTTCGATGCCACTCAGATGATAAGCCCTATGAGTGTTTAGTGTGCTCAAAGAAGTTTAAGTCCAAAAACCATCTTAACAACCATATTATAACCCATTCTGGGGAAAAACCTTTTGAGTGCCAAATTTGCAACAAAAAGTTTGCTTCATCTGATTATCTCAGAAGTCATCGTAAGTCGCACTCGGCAGAGAAGAATTTTAAATGTTCTATTTGCCAAAAAATGTTGAAGAGCAAATCAAGTCTCAATAAGCACCAGCTTCTACATACAGGAGAGAAGCCATTTCAGTGCCCGGTGTGCAATAAAATGTTCCGTACGAAAACGACTATGATTGTTCACTCAAGGACACATACAGGAGAGAGGCCTTTCAAGTGCGCAATTTGTGAAAAACAGTTTGGCTATTCATGGGGTCTTGTGATACATCTTAGAACGCATACAGGGGAGAGGGAGAGGCCTTTCGAATGCCCAGTTTGTAGTCAAAAGTTTTTTCAACTATACGCTCTGAAAAATCATCTTCGAACGCACACAGGAGAGAAGCCTTTCGAGTGTCCGGTTTGCAAAAAGAAGTTTGGGCGGCGATATACTCTTCGCGTTCATCAAACTCTCCACACTGGTGGAAAGCACTTTAAGTGCACAGTTTGCAACAGAAAGTTTCGGCACAAATCTGCTGTTTCAGTCCATATGCGTACCCATACCGGGGAGAAACCATTTGAGTGCACTGTTTGCAGCAAGAAGTTTCCTACCAGTGGAGCTCTGTCCCTTCATCTTAGAACGCACACTGGAGAGAAGCCTTTTAAGTGCACAGTATGTGGTACGAGGTTCACTCAACAACCCAATTTGGTGCATCATCTTAGAACGCACACTGGAGAGAAGCCTTTTAAGTGCACAGTATGTGGTACGAGGTTCACTCAAAAACACAGTTTGGTGAACCATTTAAAAAGACACTTAGAGGAATAGCCTGTCAGGTAGTTGGCTGGAAGTAGTTTTGTTGTTATGTTTTGATGTGTGCCAAAAATTGGCAAACCTTGACCTGAAACATATCAGCTTGCCAATATTTGGCGCTTCGGCTGCCTGCAATGCCGATCTGGCAAGCTGGGGAGTGTTCCGGGCCAGGCTTGCCAATTTTTGGAATTCAGATCAGCTTGCCAAGTTTGTAACACACATCTGTGTTGCCGCCGGCTTGGCTTTGCAGTGTTACGAGTCAAGTAGCTCCTTGTTAATTCAGTGCGTGCAGTTAACTTACTGTGTGAACTCAAATTTTCTAAGAACTGCTTTTTTATGCATTGTTAGTAATTTTGTAATTTTAATTGTATTAGTGTCCTTACCGCATTCCGTTGAGATTTTGTTCTGTAATTTCGACTTAAGGCGATAACCATTAAGCGTCAGTTGTTTGATTGAAAATGTCTAAAACTGACTTGCTCTGCTTATTTGTTAGTGTACATTTGGTGACGGTAAATAAATATCATGCAACTTGTCCGTTTAACATTATTATGTGTCCTTTTTTCGTGGGGCCTTTTATACTGTGCTATATTTCGCAGAGTGCAGTTCCTTGTGCTTACATATTCTGCCACATAATTTCATTTCAACTGCAGGTAGTTATCAACAGTTTTGCTGCAGTTATTGCATAAATACTTAAAATTTCTAAATATAACGGAAATTTAGGATCCTTTTCTTTTACTTTAGACTACAAATCTATCTGTCTACTCATACAAATTACAAGTGCCTACCTGCAAGTACAAATGCATGGCCCAAGTGCAAAATTATAAATGTTTGCGCGGCCAAGTACGCACAAGTGTAGGGTCAGTGGGAGAAAGAACTGGACAGGACAAGAACCGAACACTGAACACCCCATATTCTACTTCAAGTGCCGTATACACAGGCATAATCATAAAAAGATATTCCTTGGCATAAGCGGTTCATTAAATCCTAGTGGTTAAGCCTGGGCATACGGCATTTGAAGTAAAATGTGGGGTGTTCAGTTCTTCCCCTGTCCAGTTTTTCCTTGCACTGACCCTTTATGCATACCAAATTATGGGGCCAAACATGCAGCTGTGAGTTCGTACTAAGTAGACAGGTTTTTAGTGTGATGTACATCTGCACCTCGAGTAACGAAAATCGCCGCGTAGAGAGCTTAGTTTCACTTGACCCGGACGCGAATCGTACAGGTTGTGTTGACTGTGTCTGGCAGAGGCACAAAACGGGCGGACCCGCGCGTCCGTTTCGGTATCCACAAATTTTCTTCATTACAGTACCAGGCCCGGGTCCGGTCCGGTACTCGCCCATTGAGGTGCGTTACCGAAGCTAACCGGACGCTCCGAAGGTAGCCAAGGCGACTTCGGCTGGTCACCGCTGTCAGCCAGCGGGTGCTTCGAGCCTTGCCTGCAGTGGTTGCTGCTGGCACTGCCGGCCGGCCGGCCGTTGGCTGTGGCTCTGGCTGTGCCCAGCGAACGCGTCTGTCTGTCCGTCGTTGGACGCATCGCATCGCCGGCCCAGTGTCTACCTACCCCACCTCACTCCACGCGCAGGTCCGCCCGTTTCGTGCCTCTGGTGTCTGGGCCCATGATAGGTGGGCTCGTTGTAAAGAGAAAAAAAAGTCACAAAAAACTGGTGCGTGGTGGGCCGATGGACATGGCACGCATTGCCGCAACAGCGGGGTGGAGTAGCAACAGCCTCCAAGGCAGTGCGCGCTGCCGTGCTATCGACATCCCCGATCAGCAGAGCAGCTCAACGTCCCACTTTTTCCCTCCCACAGCGGACCAAGAATATCTGGTGAAAGAAGCCGTTTTTTTTTATAACGGATTACAGTCACCACGAGCCCTGTTTTGTTGTTTACCTGGTAAGTGGAAGGTACAAATTTGCGTGCATGATGAAATTTGGAATTTCCTTTTAGTGGAAGATTTTCGGAAAAGATTTGTCTAGTGTTACCCCTTTTAGTCGTGCTTCTTGTCAACGTGATGAATTTAATACGACTGGGATCAGCACCTCAATGGAGTCAATTCTTGCTTGCACTCAGATTAGATTCTTTGAAAATCTTTGCAGAAAAATTATTCCAAAGTTATATGGGAAGAAATGAAATTTTTATTAAGATAACACATAGGTTTCCTTACAACCCTCGGAAACTTCTTTCTTTGCCTTTTTTTTTTTTTTTTTTTAAAGAGAGCGGTGGTGTGTTTGTATACGTGTGTATTTGATTGTGTGTAAGTGCGTGTCCACCGTTAGCGCCCTCTGGGGCATTGTCAAAAGAGTCTGTTCTAACTGCCCCTGCCCGCTTCCCCCTTTCTCCGCCTCCTCCAGCCCCACGGTGGCCTTGAACCTGCCGGTCCGCCCGCCTGGATGACGTCACGGCCGAGAGGGAAAGGGGTGACGTGCCTCCAAGGTCAGGCTTGCCTCTTCCTCTCGCTTTCTTTTCCCGCCACGCGGCTTCACGGCAGAGCTCGCGCCTTTGCACTGTTGTGCTACGGTGCACAGTGGGCCAGAAGCCCGGCGGCCAAAACTCGAGACGCGTTTTGAGCTCCTGAGTCGCTAAACGGGAGCGAATCATCCATTTGGCTGCGCACCCGGAACAGTGTAACAAGCTTGTGACGGCACTGCAGCCTGGGCGCCCCCACTGTGCGAAAAAACCACAGTAAATCCCGTTAACTTTTTTGCCGGGATTTACTGTAGTTCAAAACACAGGATTTACTGTGCCTGGCTACAGCATTTACTGTACCTTGTACAGGATATTCCGTACTCCACTCCTGTGGTACAGTAAATCCCGTACAAAGTACAGTGGATCATGTAAAAAAGGTACAGTAAATCCTGTACTCTGAACTACAGTGACAGCTGCACTAATCACTACAGGATTTACTGTGATTTTTTTCCACAGTGCCGGACGCGGCAACGAAACGACAACAGCGGTATAACACACACACACATGCAAACACACACGCGCGCGCGCGCGTTCAAACTTGCACGCCCGTGCGCATCCTTAAATCTGCACGTCGCGCAGCATCCTGCCCGCTTCACTGTGGCAAAAAGGTACGGAAAATTCTGTTAATTTTTTTGCCAGGATTCTCCGTAGCCCTCTTATCAATATTCTCCGTAGGATCTTACAGTATTCTCCGTAGGGCCGCACAGTATTCTCTGTAAGTCCGCACAGTCTTCTCCGTAGGACCTGGAAGACTGTATAGTCCTACGGAAATCACTGTAAGGTCCTACGGAGAATACTGTGCGGTCCTACGGAAAATACTGTAAGAGCCTACGGAGAATATTGATAAGTGGGCTACGGAGAATTGCCACAAGCTGTTTACAGAATTATCCGTAGCTTTTTGCCACAGTGTTCCTTTCTCCGCGTCGTCTTGCCGAGAGTGAGTGAGGAATGTACGCTGAGAAAGGAGGAAGGGGCGCCCTCTGCAAAGCAATCGGCATTTCCTTCCCTCTACGACAGACTACTCAATCCATTATTCGCACCCCACACGATCCCCAGAGTTCGGTTTCAGTCGTCTAAATGAGATTTTTGTCATCGATTAACCCAATCCTCGACCTTACGAGAAGAGGAATAGAATAAGGCAAACTGGAAATAGTTGGCATATGCCTACTTAAAAGCGCATGCTTGGCCCTGGAATCAGTTCTTTTCCTCACAAATTAGTCCAGCCTCGTCTTTGTATAGCACATGCTTCATCCACCAAAAATCATTATGAAATCATCCAAAAGGTATCCGGCAGTCACTGCATGTGCCTTCGCACCTTCCATTTCCAGTGGTTTTTTTACTCCTTTCTCTTCATGCGGAAATTGATCGCACTCTCATTCCAGGAACGTGACATCACGTTGAAATGAACGTGACAGAATGTCACGTTCGTTTGAGCATTGTATCACATTTGTTTGGGTGTGAACTGGCCAAAAATCAGCTTGTTCACATTCAAACGAACGTGACACAATTCTTAAACGAACGTGACATATCGTCACGTTTGTTTCAACGTGGTGTCACGTTCCCGGAATGAGAGGGCAGAGGCGCCTTTCGAAAACGCGCCAATTTCGTTACTTTTTCCCTCGAGCCTGAAGGCTGTGCCGGGCGCCGCGCCCTGCCCTAGTCCCGGTGCATGCGTCTCGTGTTTCAAAAGGTGAGACCGTGCACTTCCGCTTGCACGTGGCATGGCGTGGCGCGGCGTGGCGCCCGCTTCCCAGCCTCGCCCGGCTCCATATTCAATTTACTGCGCGACGCGGCAATTGCGGCGGATTTATGTCATCGCTGGCCGCCGAGCCCGGGGAAGGCCGAGCAGACCGAAAAGAAGCACGCGGTCACGCCGGCCGGCTTCACAGGTACACAGTGGGTCAGAAGACCGGTGGAGTCGGTCAAAATCCCGGACGCGTGTTGAGCCCCAGAGTTGCTAAATGGGACTCAAACCGAACGTGTGAACCCACCAATGGACTGCTCTCCGAACGAGGAATCCATTGGTGGGGTCACGCGTTCGGTTCGAGTCCTGTTTAGCTACTGTAGAGCCCAAAATGCGTCTAGAGTTGGGCGGCGGTGCCGGTTTTCTGGCCCCATTGGCTACAAACCTAACTTCTGCTAAGTACACGCGTACAAATGCATGCTTGGAAGTACACACTAAAAAACCCATACTTGGTCGAGAACACACTTAAAAATGTCTACTTTGCAAGTGCACACTTTCTGTTGATTGATTGGCGCTTTAAAACTCAATGCGACACGATATGCATTTGTGAGTGCTTGCAAGCATGCAAGTGAGTACTTGATAGACAGTTAGGTTTGTATTACCGTCAGTTCCCTTGGAAAAATATTTTATTAGTTGGCTGAGCGATAGCGAAGCCTGTTACTCCAGTGGGGTTGAAAAGTTTTTCATGTCTGTCTGTCTGTCTGTGTGTGTGTCTGTGTGTCCGCACTACTCCTCCTAAACGGCTCGGCCGATTCTACTGAGATTTTGCAGGGTCATTGGGCATATCCTTGGCTCGCCACACACCAAAATTCAGCTTTCTATCTCAATCCATTCGGTCATATTAGCCAAAAAACACTTTAAAAACGGCAGGAAAAAGACAACTTCTTGGGAACTTTCAACTTTTTGTCAAGTTCAATGTCGTTTTAAATGTTTTTGAGGCTGCTGATGACGAAAATAGAACCCATTCAGACCTCCGACCGAAAGTTTAGCCCCATAAGTGAAGATTTTGATGACCAAATGCTCTTTCTGAGGGGATCACGCTAATTTCCACGGTCTTCCAAGGAAGGCAGCCTGCCGAAGGCAGGTTAGCGCCGCAGGCCAAGGTAGGTGTTTACGCCAGGCGTGGATTGTCGAAACTGGCGCAGCATCGCGAAGCCTGTTACGACAAGACACAGTCTGGCGTACACCTACCTTGTTCTTAATTTAACCCCATATTTTTTGGCTGAGCGATAGCGAAGCCTGTTACTCCAGTGGGGTTGAAAAGTTTTGTCTGTCTGTCTGTCGGTCTGTCTGTGTGTCTGTGTGTCTGTGTGTCTGTGTGTCCGCACTACTCCTCCTGAACGGCTCGGCCGATCTCGGTGAGATTTTGCACACTTCTTGGGTATGTCCTTGGCTCGGCACACGCGAAATTTCACCATCCTAGCTCAACTGGTTCAGTTTTTATAGGCGAAAAACACCTAAAAAACGGCGAAAAATAGAGATTTCTGCAGATAGACCACTTCTGTCTTTGAGAAAGGGGGGTCTGGGCCCCCCAGGTACGACAAGTTAAAAAGTGACAAGGGTCAAGATCGTGTTGTCCGTAGGTAAAACAACTCTATTTAGAATGTAGGGGGGTCTGGGGGGCGGAGCCCCCCAGCGTTCAACAAGTCAAAAAATAACCGACAACGGACAAGCCATTGCCTGCCGCAGGCAGGCTAGCGCCGCAGGCCAAGGTAGGTACGCCAGGCGTGGATTGGAGGAACAGGCAGCGAGACATCGCGAAGCCTGTTACGACAAGACGCGGTCTGGCGTAAACCTACCTTGTTTTAAATTAAGTATTTATTTGATATGACTTAAGCTTAATTGAGTTGAGTATGACCATTCATATTAAATTTAATGTGACTATATTCAGATGCCATGTTCAGTACCCTTTGTGGAGGAAATGTTGTGGGTCCAGTGATCCTATTTTGTTGTATTGGCTGGTTGGGAGAAAATGTCACCTCTTCAAGGAGTGGAGGTATATGTATTGTCCCCATCAGTTAGACTCATTTCAATTTGTTTTAATCTGTATTTAATTTGTATTAATCTGTTCAATTTACTAAATCTTAGTTAAATCTTTACTAAATGCAAATTAGGACCGTTTTTAATATAATCATAGAGGCATTTAATTTGGGCAAATACAGTTCATATTCAGGTAAAGAGGGCAAATGGAAGGGTTCGCATGGTTTTTAACATTCAGATCTTGTTCTGAGTCTCCATTATGAAATATTATAAAAGTTTCATTACTTTTCACAAGCAACGTTGGGTAATTTTTATTATTACCGGTGCGGTGAATGACATTCAACTTTTAATGAACAATAGAGTAAGCAATACAAAAGATAAGCACAGATAAGAATAAATTTTCTTCACAAGTATCCATTGTAGAATTGCTTTATCTGCAAGGAAGTAACAAAAGGGAATTGGTTAATAAATACTACTTTGACACACTGATACGACAGAGACACTGATAATTTACTCTACTCACTCTTGCAGAGGCACTGAAGAATGTGAAGTATCCAATGAAGCAACTTGAAATCCCATACTTCAAAATCAGCGCGTGTAGGAAAGTAATGAGCATCTGTTGAGCATAAACATAGCAAACAGTTAGCACCAGGTTAAACCAGAGGGGAATGATCTGTTAAAAATCTTCCTGTTTAAAAAAAAGAAGCTTTTTTCACAGTTAACAACTGATTACTAAACTTAGGTCAAAGCCACATTTAACCAGTCAGTGAGGCTGTATATGTGGCAATATTTGTTGTTTCTTGAAAACACTGAACGTAAGAGGTTGATCAAGGCTTTACTTTTTTTGTCAACTCAAAGCCAACAGACTCTAACATGTTCATGTCACTGCAACCATTTTAAAAACATTGACACATGTACCAAGAGAAAACAACACCAAAATTTGAAGGATATCTGTAAGTTTTAATTTATATTGACAGACTTCCATTGTTTTGATCTTATTATTCTGTGATGGTTGCATTAGGATGAAAAACACATAATCTGTTAACTGTGAGTCGAGGAAGATAGCAAAGCTAAGATGAACCACTTCCGTTCACATTCTAGGGGCAAGGTATGTTTTAAAGAAACGACAAATGTTTGCAGATATTTTGTCGCTCCAACTGGGTCTAAATGTGTAAGCCTCATAATTTTTAAGTGAACGCTTTGATATGGAATACTATATTTAAGGAAATGTTTAAGTCTGGTCAAATGGAAATAAAAAAATCTTTTCCCCAGATTGGAGCCGCTTCGTAAACAGCTTAGATCCCAAAAAAAATAAACAAAGTAAAAGAAAGAAAAGATAGTAACGGAACACTCACCAAATAGCTGAGTTGTTTACCATCTACTTATCAGTATCGGCTAGTCCCACATTCAAACAGGAATCCAATAACAGACCTGCTGCAGCAGCCGCACCATGATACGCACCTAGAATCATACAAATAACAGACAAACATTCAGTTTATTAAAAGGAAAACAAAACATTATTCCACAGAAGAATTAAATTAAATTAGAATAAAATAACTTACTTGTACATAGGAAATCATCGCAGACGGGGATAGTTGCAAGGTTGCAGTAGCTACGTGTACTTTACAGTACACAGGCAGGTCAGTAGGTAGGTTAGGTGACACATATCGCCGGTACCGTCAAAGTGGACGACCCTGACCACTGCAATTAAATCATTTGAGTCACTAAAAGTATTGCTGTTCTTCAAATAAATTGAAAACGCAGGCGTGCGAACAATTTTAAGTACAATACAGAAACCACAATGTTCTGAGTGGTTTTGAGGCTGAAGCAGTGAAGCAGAAGTGGGAACTGGGCAAACTCACTTGAACCAAAACTTCCGCGTTATGAAGCAGAAATTCACCTCTCGTACGCTAACAGCATAATATGGAAACTCCTTGGTAGATTATAGATTGCATAACACAAATTTAAAACGTTGTTTGGCCTACGACGACGAAACGAACGGAGCGCGACGGCGCTATCTTGACCGACGTTTCGTTTCGCCCGTCGCTCGTCATTTGTTTCCGGAACTGTCGGGTTCGGGCTAGTTCGGGCGGGATCGGAGTTCGGGCGGGATTGGGGTTCGGGCTAGTTCGGGCGGGATCGGGATTCGGGCTCCGAAGTGAATTCGTAGACAATCCATTTTGGTTCTTCAGAAGCTCTTGTACAATTTTATTTCCCAGGCAAGCTTTTGACATGGGTTGAGAATGTCAGAGCCATTGCTATGATATGAAAACCATTCTTAAGTTTTAAAAAGACAATCTGAATTTTCTTAACGCCTGTTCTGAATGTATCTCGTTCTGAACTTTGATAAGTTTGTTTCTGAAATTTCTGAATTTTCTGAATTTTCAGAACAGTGTTATGAAAGATGACTTTTAGAACGTGTTAATGAAAAGTCATACTCTTTTCGATATTAAATTTCATAACTTTTTCTAGAGTGTATCGTCGCCGACCGGGCAAATTGAGAGCACATAATATACCACATTAAACTGAACATGCCCCAAATTTAGTTTAAAATGGAATACTTACTCAGTTTTAATGTGGACCACATTAAGATCTAATAAAGGAGTCAGGTCTAATTAAATCTATGTTAAAATTTAATTTAGTGCTTATAAGGTCTCATTAAATACTAATAAAAAATTTTTCCAAGGGTTTGGACAGTACCTGGTTTTCTCAGCCCATGGTAAAGACATAGGCGATTTCAAGGGAGTTCCTGCGAAAACCAGGAACCGTTTTCACCATGCCCCGCGTCGTTTGGTCGTGCGCATCCAGCCGTCTACTCCACCTAACACCATAATTGGCCAGGCCTCTCTACCGTTTAGAGGTTAGAACCACCGCTGTCTAGACTCTAAGACTACACTGCCAATCCAAGTGTGAGACTGTCTCACACTTAGATTGGCAGTGTATCCTCAGCGAGGTCCCTTACCACTGCCCAAAGTCCTGGACCTTATTATAGTCGACCCAGCCAAAGGTCTCACTTCTTGCGACCGTTCTAACTGCCCCCTCCACCGCGAAAGTGCTCCCGCACCAGCCCCCGCGGTCCCCCCGGCCCTTTGGAGGGGGTATTTGCAACGGTCACAAGAAGCGAGACGTTTGGCTGGGTCGACTATAATGCCCTACGGAGCTGTCTGCGCCTTCCTTTTGGATTTGACTGTACCACCGTGTAGAGTCTAGCACCCTGCAGTGTGTCGTGTCTCCGAGAGGCGCTCGGACACTGTATCGCTTTCATGCGGATGCGGATCCAAAGTGGACCGAGAAAGAGGAGCCGTGCTGCACGGTGCATTAGCGTGGCCGCGGGCTTTGTTTTGTCTTGAGACTGATTCCGAGAGTCGCTTTCGTCGCTCTGTCTCTCGTGCCTATGAGGTACGTGAGTGCGAGAGGGACTGAGCGGCGAAAACGACTCTCGGAATCGGCCTCCCGGCCTGGAGGGTTCTTACGTGAGGCGTCCTTGGGCAGACAGGCCGGGGCGTCGATCCGAATCTGTGCGATGTCCATTAGCCTTTACCGCACGGGCAGCCGGCCGCGCCTCGTGCTGAGCGGCCGCATTCACGGTCCGTGCGGCGTGGGAGTGAGCCGCGCCCAGTCTAATTTACAGTGAACAAGGAGCTATTGCTTTAACGAAGAAAAACACGATGGTCTATTCAGACCTTTTACCTGCGGCGGACATGCGTAATGAAAATACTTCCTGGTTCTAACAGTGTAGAGGTATTTCCTCGTTAAAATATAATTGTTTGTTCAAGGGTCGCGACCCCCAGTTTAGTCTAGTTAGGATAGGTTGGGCCATTTGTTTAGGGTGTAAGAACAGTTCTCAATTTATCAGTTAAAACCGTTTAGTATTTACGCTGTTAAGGCCAGCACAACTTCTTTTCGTATCCTGTTTCAGTTTCGTCCAAGGACCTGCCATGGAGTGCCGCAGGAAACGCCGCCTCTTCGGCTAAGGAAGGCAGTAAGGACATCCAACAGGCTAAGCGAAGCACTACACTGTGGCAAAAAGCTACGGAAAATTCTGTAAACAGCTTGTGGTAATTCTCCGTAGCCCCCTTATCAATATTCTCCGTAGGCTCTTACAGTATTTTCCGTGGGACCGCACAGTATTCTCCGTAGGACCTTACAGTGATCTCCGTAGGACTATACAGTCTTCCAGGTCCTACGGAGAAGACTGTGCGGACTTACAGAGAATACTGTGCGGCCCTACGGAGAATACTGTAAGAGCCTACGGAGAATATTGATAAGAGGGCTACGGAGAATCCTGGCAAAAAAATTAACAGAATTTTCCGTACCTTTTTGCCACAGTGTAAGGAAGGACATGCTCCAGTCTAAGCAAAGAGCGGAGCAGCAGGCTAAGCGAGGCGCCATCAGCGGGGACATCCTCTTATTATGATAATCTTTAGGTGACGGCGCCACGCTGCTCAAGGTGCTGGTGTGCAAGCAGTGGTGTCGCGTGGCCCGGGCGGGACCCCTCCGCCGCCTGGGCGGGGGCGAGGGGGTGTCCTCGCATTGTTATCAGAACCAACTCTGACGACTGGAATTCCAGTTCCGACAATGGGGATGACTCCGACTTCTAAGGACTGAAACGACTTTTGAATCATGTTACTACAAGTGTTCCTGAACCAGCATTAAGAGGTGTTGATGTATTTCAATAAAACCAAAATATTTTACCATTGTCTTTTTGTGTTTTTGTTTTTGCCTTTCCTCAGTAACATTATCACTTGTCGTTAAATTTTACTTGAAAGTGTCACAAATTTTGAGGTAAGGTACAGACTTGGTGACTTTGCTGGTGGTCGACATGTGCAACCTCTCGTAAATTGAGTAGTCTTTTTGCTTGAAGGCGCACCAACTTGCCGACAACCACTGCCCTAACCTGTCACAAAACTCTAAGCTTGATCACTAGATTAAGTCACACAACCACGGGCACACAAGTGCACAGTTGTTTGCCCCCCCCCATATGAGGCTTTGTTTTTTTCTGGAAAAGACGCCCTTTTCAAATAAAAGTTTCTCAAGGTAAGAAAATTTTTGTTCCTTCGCTCTGGTCCGTTCCGGATGACCAAACATTCCCAAATTCCTCTGTTGTATTCATCTTTTCAATGAATTTCTAAGTGTAATAATGAACTCATTTCAAAATCAATAACATTTTTCTTGCATTATTAGCGACATAAAAAAGTTATTGCATTATTAGTGCGATAAATATTGTTTTGCATTAGCGTATTTATCACTTTTCTAGCGTAGTTATCACTTTATCACACCAAAACTGTGATAATTTGGTCCCAGACCGGCCAAAACCTAGAAAACTTATTGCATTTTTAATGCGATTTTTAATTGCTGCTATGAATGCTATAATCTGAAGGAATTTGACTAGCCTTTTTATCGCAGCTAAAAGACCCGTTCAATTATCTTCTAGTGGATAACAAAAGTATTCAAAAAGCAGGAACTACACTGGTAAAACTAAAGCGTAACTCTATGCTTGAGTCAAGCATAATGTTACGCTTGAAGACGTTACACTGGTGAAACAAAGGCATTAAAATTATGCCCTTCAAGGGCCTTTGCCTTTGGGAAGGGCATTAAAATTTTGATTGAAATTCCTATTCCATTTACGCCCTTCCCAAGGGCATAAACGATTTATGCCCTTGCAAGGGCGTAAAAGAGTTTTTATGCCCTAAAGGGCGTAATTTTTATGCCTTTGTTTTACCAGTGTGCGCTTGAAATCAAGCATAGGCTAGAAATTCCCCCATGCATTTAGATAGGGAAAATCTTGGCGGATGAGCCTGTTACGCTTGATTTCAAGCGTAAACTGACTACGCTTGAAAACAGTGGGTAATACTACGCTTTAGTTTTACCAGTGTAGCTGCGCGCCACATAGCCGCCGCTGCTGTGAACTTCGTCCAGAACTAGGTTGCCTAGGCTTGGCTTGTGACAAATCAGGGTTGAGCTTTGGACTGTTTACAATAACGGCCGCAAGGTGGCGCGCTGCTGGTTCCAGACATGTTGATTACTTTTGTTTTTCACTCAGCGACGACGAAAAGGGTCTCTTGTATAGAACTTATCACATTAGAAATATCAGTGTTCGGACGGGATAAGATCTTTTTTCAGTAAGCGGTAAGATAAGATGATTCGGGTAGGGCCCAACAATATCTAGAGCCAGCTTTTAGCCGTTCGAGTCGGCAGAACAATCCGACCTGACGCGACCAGTCTGCCTAGCCTCAGAAGATAATATCCGAAGCCCGCCATTAAGCGGGCTTATAAGGCTTTTTTCCGTTGTCTGTTTCAGTTCCGTGAAAAGCAACCTGCAGTAGTGACACCGGCATGGACGTCCTCCACGCCGAGCAAGGCCCCAGTGGCGACGGCAGCACAGACACCCTCCACGCCAAGCAAGGTTCCAGTGGCCACGGCAGGACAGACATCCTCCCGGCTAAGCAAGATGCAAGTGGCAACGGCAGCACGGACATCCTCCCGGCTAAGCAAGATGTCAGTGGCGACGGCAGCTTGGAACTCCTCCCGGCTAAGCAAGATGTCAGTGGCGAGAGCAGCGTGGAACTCCTCCCAGACGAAATCCTGACGATGATCTTCGGAAAGTTGAGCGATGGCACCACGCTCCTCGACGTGCTGCCACTGGTGTGCAAGCGGTGGTACCGCGTGGCCCGGGACCCGTCTTCCTGGGCGGGAGCGGAGCTCACGCTCGGGGACGATCTCGACAGAGAGACCCGGATCCTGCTGCACGCACCCGCTGCAAAGTCCCTTTTGATCTATACGAAAGTATTATTCCGACAACATGACGATACGGTGCGGTCATGCTACAGTCGAAGCCGCGCCCAGATCCGCTCTATCACTGCTATGCCGACGGGGCGTTCTTTAAGCTACGAATACTTCACCGAAGATCCAATTGGAGTCTTCCTGGGACGGCAGCGGGAACTCCAGCAGCTGCGACTGTCCATATTTACTGGTGAATCTATACTCTATCGCCACATGTCGAAGTTGCACCGCATACAGAAGCTTCGGATCACAACAGAAGAGGTTGTGGCGTACCGCGGCGATCTTGCTGGCGCTATGCCGGAGCTTCGCGAACTGGCTATCTACACTGAGGACCATGAACATCAATTTCGCAAGGGGCCTCCCCCAAACCTCATCGGGGACCTAGTTCGCGGCGCGACGGCTCTACGCGTGCTCAACATCGATGTGCCGTCCTACCCCGATGACGAGGCGTGTCTGCAGCTGCGGGGCCTGGAGCACCTTACGCTCAACGTGTACAAGGATGATCGAGGCATCTCGATTGTCGTCGGAGAGCGCGCGGTCCCTGTTGTGCGCGAGGCGTTTGAGTTCCTCTTGAAGTTTGACACCAGTGCCATGCGCACAGCTACCATCACCTTGTGCCGCGGCAAGCACGCCAAACACTCCGACGCAATGCGTGCTCGGTGCAAGGCTTTGCTAGACGAGTACGCTCCGCAAATCCCACATGTGGAGGTGGATATACCGCTTGGGGGGCCTGACTGCGAAGACTGCCTGGACGCGGGGACCAACTATTGTAATAGAAAGAATTGGCCCGTGTGTCCCGAAGAGTGGGTGCCAGAGGTTATACTGATGGATTATGAGCCATACGATGTGTTTCCGCACCAGAACACACGGAAGACTTGTGCACTTTTATAATGTATAATTATGTATGTTCCTGCATAAAATATACACAGCAATGCATAATATTATACACACCTCATGTACGTATCTGTGCATGCATAATTACGCATAAAAAGGCCACAACAGTGTAGTGTTTAGGAGCACGACACTTTGATTGTCTTATGACGTGTATGCCTTAAGCTCCCTTAGGTTATTAGTATACTTCAATGAAAAGAGAGCCATAATATTATCAGAGCCAAACTTGCAACTAGTCTTTGACAGTTATTATTTAGTAGGCAAATTCCATTGAAATTGAGGAAACAACTATTATGTTGTAATTCACACACAGCTTGTGTATTTTATTCAAATTTTGTCTGCATGCAACAAATCATCGCTAAAGCTTAGAAAAATTAAACAAAGAAGGCCTTTAGAAGCTCCAAACGGTCTAGATTCTCAACGGATGAACTGCACAAGATAACCTTCATACCACCCCTCAAGGATTTCATAGAAATTTCAAAAGAAACCCTTACCTTCAAAATAATAAATAACTTGATTCAACAATATTGTACTTCACCAGATCGTCGGTACTGAAAATTACAATACAAAAGGTAATATTAAGTAATATTATTCAGCTGCAACAACAATCTACTAAATATGGTTTGAACCGTGTCGTGTACAAAGCCAACAACAATTTCA
The DNA here is from genome assembly GCF_012932325.1 of Thrips palmi. Classification (NCBI taxonomy): domain Eukaryota; kingdom Metazoa; phylum Arthropoda; class Insecta; order Thysanoptera; family Thripidae; genus Thrips; species Thrips palmi. The sequence continues at coordinate 1,882,183 of NW_023144620.1, read as the reverse complement.
ATTCCTACCCGAAAATATAAGATTAACTCTGAACCTGAATAGCTTTACCAAACTTGTAAAAAATTATAACCTTAAGTAGAACTGTAAACTTTGTCATTAGCTGCTTATATGTATGTATATTTGTTTGTGTATTTGCTTGTATATTTTGTATAAATATTACTTTGCTTCAAGATCAATGTTCTGCCGTACAGAGGAGTCTGACTCCATGAGTAGCTGGAAAATAATAAAACAAAAATAAACAAATAAAAACTTATTTAAAAATAACTTACATCTTTAAAGCGTCACAATTTTCGGAGAATGTTCAAGATAAAGACTTTGATGTTGGTTGAAATATTTAACTTGTCTTCGCAAATTTGCTTTGTCTCTTTGACGTCTTTTTCTGAAATTAACTATCATACTCGGATTGCAAGTTTGTTGGGTAAACAAGCCTCAAAGGTGCATCGAACCCTCTGAAAATAGGCAGCCTTAATCCAGCAACATTCAAAGACTTAAACTGAGGTGGCTGATTCACTTAAGTCAGTCAAACTAACGAGAAAACAAAGGAGGCACACTGAGCGAGTGATTGGTCCCCAGCATCTTTTCGGGTCTCTTCGAATGTGTGACTTCACTAGACAATATCACTTGTAAAACGATCGTTTCACGCCCTTTCTCAAATGCAGGTGATTTACTCAAGGTAAGATAAATGCCGTTTTCACCGTAAACATTTGTTGTCACTTTATGAAAAAGTTGTGGATGACATTTTCAGCACTTGCAAACGAAGAAAATATCATCACGAAGTAATGAAATTTTAATCAAAACTCCTCTTTTTATTGCGTGGGCGTGACATCTTCGCCATTAAATTTTCCTGTAAGGAAAATAAGCCGTAAAATTTTCATCAAGTGACAACCAAAATTTTACCGTGCGTTCAGTCTTGAATCCTTTCTGAATGATCAAACTTTGAGAAATTCCCCTGTCGTAAAAAAGGGGTGTCTTTCCAGCAATGACGGGGACGGGATCAGTCCCAAACAAATCATTGAACATCTCATGAGTAATGCGATGCCACGGAATACCACGGGCCGTTTCTTTCCATCGGAACGGTTTCATTATAATTTTTGGATCAGTTTCTCATGGTTTCGAGAGACCCATTAGGAGATGCCCCACGGTGTATGGGAAAAACTTCCTTGCCTTGACAAAGTCTCTTGTTAGTGCGAAGTGATGAATACAGTGACTGCTGTTACCAAAAGAGACATTTACGCAGCCACCACCTAAACTTTTGACGCTACATTTCAGTTTTGCAATCAATCTTTATCTGAAGGGCACCGTTGACATAACACCAATAAGTGTAGACAGAAAGACAGACCTTACGCGACCAGCCTGCAGCCTCAGATGCAAAAAAATAAAAGAAGCCCGCTGTGAAGCAGACTAATAAGACTTCTGTCCGTTAACTGTTTCAGATAAGGACCTGCAGTGGTGACAGCAGTATGGACATCCTCCAGGCTGAGCAAGGTTCCAGTGGTGACGGTGACACGAATATCTCCCAGCCTGGGCCAGGTTCCAACTCCTCCTGCAAGGGGGACATCCTTCCAGACGAGATCCTGATGATGATCTTCAGGCAGTTGAGCGACGGCGCCACGCTGCTCGACGTGCTGCCGCTGGTGTGCAAGCGATGGTGTCGCGCGGCCCGGGACCGCTCCGCATGGGCCGGGGTGGACCTCACGCTCGGGGACGATCTGGAGAGAGAGACCCGGATCCTGCTGCACGCACCCGCAGCCAAGTCTCTCACGATCAGGTCAAGGTCAGAGTCTTCATTCGACCTGGATGACGATGAGACCTTGGAACTCAAGGTGAAGTCTAGCTTGCGTCGCAGCCAAGTTTTGATAAACGCCTTCACATTGCTGGAGACGGGTCACGACTTAATACCCTCCAAAAAGCTACTGCGGGAAATAGCACGCTTCTTGAAACGGCAGCGGGAACTGCAGGAGTTGCGGCTGTTCGTGTTCCCTGAAGACCCCTGCCCCTGGTGGCCTGTCGTCCTCAAGCTGCGCCACTTGAAGAAGCTCGAGCTGAGGCTAAATAGGGCCGTGGACTACGAGGACGAACTTGCCGGCGCTCGCCTGCCGGAACTGCGTGAGCTGATAATTCGTTTCTCAGGCATGCGCTACGAGACTTTTGGAGCCAACTGTCTTCCTCCTGAGAACATTATCAGCGATCTTGTTCGTGGCACGGCGGCGCTTCGCGTCCTCGACGTGGAGCTGCCTCCGGACGACGCTTTCGATGACCGGCAGGCGTGCATGCAGCTTCGCGGCCTCGAGCACGTCGCGCTCAACGTGTACGACGACTGCGACGGCCGCTCGAGGATCCGCGGGCAGGCCGCGGTCCCTGTAGTGCGCAAGGCGTTTCAGTTCCTCTTGGAGTTGGACACTAGTGCCCTGCGCACAGCCACCATCTCCTTGTGCCGTGGGGAGCACGCCAACCACTCCACAGCAATGCGGGAGAGGTGCAACGCCTTGCTCAGAGAGTACGCTCCGAAAATCCCGCATGTGGCGGTGGAGATGCAGCTGGGTGGGCCAGACTGCGCAGACTGCGCGGACGAGGAGTGGATTGGGGGCTGTCGCCGTCACGATTGGCCCAATTCTGACGATTCCCTGGATTCTTTCGACGACATAATTGCGGACTACTAGTCGTATTACGTTCGACTGCACCTGACATGTTGTATGTTTAAATCATTAAAACCAATCCAATTTTCCTGTAGTCTTTTCAATTATTTTTTAACCATTCCCAACAATACTTATTTGAAGATAACTTTCGTTACGCGTTTCAATGGCTGACCTGAGATTCATATCTTGCTATTTTTTGAGGGAAATGCAAGCTGCTTTCAGTAATTTGTAGTCACTTCGGTGTGTTTCTTTCCCTTTTTGAAATTGATTATCTCTAGGTATGCGGGCTTTAAGGCTGGCTTGACTCTTCCGAAACTACAGCCTTAGCCTCGCTCAGTTCTTACTCAAATTGAGTTTGCTTCTCGCTTTCTCACATTCAGTCGTGCGGACTGAATTTTGTCCCACTCATATAAATACTTTCTGGAACCTCTTAACTATCACCGTTAAGAAAATCAAAAACGCACTGTGGGAAAAAATCACAGTAAATCCTGTAGTGATTAGTACAGCTGTCACTGTAGTTCAGAGTACAGGATTTCCTGTACCTTCACTCTCATTCCAGGAACGTGACATCACGTTGAAACGAACGTGACAAAATGTCACGTTCGTTTGAGCATTGTGCCACGTTCGTTTAAATGTGAACAAGCTGATTTTTGGCCAATTCACACCCAAACGAATGTGACACAATGCTCAAACGAACGTGACATTTTGTCACGTTCGTTTAAACGTGATGTCACGTTCCTGGAATGAGAGTGTTTTTTACAGGATCCACTGAACTCTGTACGGGATTTACTGTACCACAGGAGTGGAGTACGGAATATCCTGTACAAGGTACAGTAAATACTGTAGCCAGGCACAGTAAATCCTGTGTTCTGAACTACAGTAAATCCCGGCAAAAAAATTAACGGGATTCACTGTGGTTTTTTCGCACAGTGCGGGCCCGAGATGGCCCGCCAAAATAGTTCACGTTAGATTCAAAACAAAAGTGGGAGATTTAGAATTGTTAACTTTTCTGAGCAGATTTACAATATTATTAATAATAAATATTGATTTAAACACACGTCGCTTTGTAGCTTCGATGAGAGAGAGCGAGAGTATCGTGCAGACATTTTGTGGACAGCCAACCATTAATTAATTAACTAATTAATTAATTAATCTTTCCAATATTACAAACGAAGCGAACAGGCAAGTCGCTTTCATTGAATACTGAACAAACGCACGACCTTTGGCAGATGTGTGTAGTTGTGATCCATCAAGCTAGATGGCGATGCGCACAATGTAAGGCGCAACGTTCATGACTGCGAATCTGAGCAGTTCTGTTTCGAACGACAAGCGGGAAGCTGCGCATCACTGCAGTTGCGAGCGTGAGTCAATGAGTCTCTATGGTAGTGTAGTGTCAGTGGATTCTAAAAGTCGTACGGTGAAAATTCTCCATATTATGATGAAAATTTTCAGTAATGTGGTGGTGCAGCTGACTTAGTAACTTACCTTTGAAAATCCACTGTACTCTTAAGATATTTCGTCGTGTTTCTTTTGAATCATGGAGAAATTCTCCGCCATAATATGTTGGTGCAGCCTTTCACCGTACGACATTTAGAGTAGCGCACATTAAATCCGAGGAGTTTAAGGGACGTCCACCAAAAACATTACGCGCTTAGGAGTGAATCCGGCCTGCGTAACGCTACGGTGCTTGGGGGTCGGCTGTCAAAGCCAACGTAACGATTCGCCAAACACATCCAAGTGAGAGCACAGTTTTAAATAATAGGCAGTAAGTTTACTACCTATCGCGTTCAAATAAGAAATGAAGCTTAACGCTGACCTTTACGAGCGAGTTTGGTCCGGACCTGCGTAACTCCACATCACATGGAAAAAAGGGGGCTGGGGACGTCAAGGAGGACCAAAATAGTTCACAAGTGCGTAATGTTAACTGTGGACGGCCTCTTAGCGAACCGAATAGATCCTTTCAGTCACCACCGAGTGAAGAACAAAAGTAATAAAAGAGCCAGGAACCAGTAGGTACGTTCCAAGTGTTTCCTGGGCTTTTGATCACTTTTGTTCTTCACATGGCAAAACCAACGTTCGTGTTTCCCAGGCACACCTTAGGAAAAACAGGGCATTTTCCAGGGTGCGCCTGGGAAACCCGGACGTTGGTTTTGCCGTGCACTCGGTGGTGAGTGAAAGGATCTATTACAGTGTTAAGAAAATCCTCGGACCTAGAGTAAAACATAAGTTCCTTGATTTCGTGTAAAAGGATATTGTTCGTTCTGATACCAGGAACGTTACGTCACGTTCGTTGAAATGCGACTCGATTCACGTTCGTTTGAATGCCTCGTTCGTTTCAGTGTGAATCCAAGATAACGTAGGCCCACTCAGACACGTGTGGAGCAGATTCTCATTGAAATGAATATGCCATAGCATTTAAACGAACGTGACGTCACGCTGCTGGAATGAGAGTGTTACGTACGTTCCTCTTTGATAGTTGTCAAAATGTAATCTCTACTGCTCTCCATCTATTAGTAAAATAGTTCACATGAATTTGAAAGACTATATCAGGCATTATTTCTCAGAGCGCGTCAAACCCTCGATTCAGTACGAACCAGGCTCTTATCTTACTCGAAAATTTAATAACGTTTCTCAAAATAACTTAAAGCACTTATCGACTACCCAAGCGTTACGCGTTGCCGTGGCAACGAGAGAGCGAGTGTATCATGCTATGAGCAGCACAAATAGTTGTTATAAGATTCCCTATTTGAAATTTTAGTCCATTTAACGCTATAGATTTATTGAGTTAAAATGGTCAGGGATGCCCGTTTAGAACTGCTTTCCTCATGCTCTCTAAGATTTTTTGGTCGTAATTCCCTGTTTGGGTCGATTTTCAGGATGGCTGCCCCCAATGAACATGGTCCCGACGGCTTTGTGGAAGAAGAAGAAGACGAAGAAGATATGGAGGACGACGACGACGACCTCTCAGATGAGGAAGATTGGGACGACGATGAAGATTGGGAAAGTTACAGCTCGTCTGGCGAGCTCTTCTACATCCCCGGCGACTACTCCGTGGAAGAATCTCCGTACACGTCCTCTTCTTCAGACTCCGAGGACGTGACTACTGCCTACGTGGAGGAGACGGAGTCGGACGATGCACTCGGAGAGGTGAGATATCGCATTTTCCATCTTTCGTGGGGGTTTTGGACTTTGGATGCTTTCGCAGTCGTTGCGTTGTAATCAACCTCTCCTGAGGAGCCGTCCAATGATAATGTTACGCAGTTTCGTACACATTTTGACCTCCTAGTCCGTGAAGCGGCGTTACCCAGGCCTAGACGACCCCTCCATCCCCTCTCACGGCGTAACGTTATGCCAAATTTGTTATCTGAACGCGATTTTTGCTTTCACAACTCTCTGAAATGTGTTTTCACATATTTTATGTTTGGTGTAACGTTACGCTGGCCACACTATGTATCGCAGTGTTACGCAGATTTCTCTCTCTCCCTCCGTCCCTCAACTTAAAAACCAAACGTAGTCTAGACCGCACCAACTGGTGTGGTCAAATGGGTGCCGTTTTGACCGCATCAGTTGGTGTGGTTTAGACACGTTTGGTGCGTTTGGTGTGGTCATTGCATGGAAAAGCCACACGAAACGTGGTCTAGACCACACCAAACATGGCCAAACGTGGTCTAGACCACACGAACTGATGTGGTCAAAATGGCACCCATTTGACCACACCAGTGGTGCGGTCTAGACCACGTTTGGTTTTTCAGTCCCCCCCCCCTTTCACCCCACGTAACAAAATTAATGGGCGTCTCCTTATCACATTAATGTTTCAATAGAAGTGAAGTGAAAATAAGAGGCTAGAATTTAAAATGACGTTCTATGAATAATGAACAGCCCTGACGGGTCGCGGGGACGTGGATTGGACGTCCAGATCGCATCCGATTTGTTTCATATTGGATGCGAATAGGACGAGCTCGATCGATCCACAATCGATCCAGATACCATCCACAAAGTTCACAATGATGTCCAAACAACGTCTTAAACACGTCCAGAGCACATCCAGACCATCCACAACTGCTACGTATCCATTTCTCATCCAACCTATCCACATTTAGTCCAAAGTGCATCCAACGCTCTCCTTGCGCATCCAAAATGTGTCCAACGGATCCAGATCGCATCCCCGGCATCCACTGCGCATCCAACACACATCCTTCACATCCAGAATGCATCCGCCACATCCAAAATGCATCCAAACCACATCCAGCACATCCCAAACGCATCCAAAACATATCCATCGTATCCAGATCGTATCCATTTCACTTCCAAGGTGTTATTTGGATGTGATTAAGGTCTATTCTGGATATGATGGATGACTCCTCTGCTCTGGGTGAGCTGGACGACCTCCGGATGCGGATTGGATGGATCTTTCTTGTAGCCTGTCGACTCGTCGTGTTGATGTTGCTTGGATGAGTGACGAACTTCTCGAAACTGGTGAGCCTTTACCGGGAGTTGAACCTGGTCCCTTCCGCATACTAGCCAACTACTTAAGTCACTCGGCCACCACTTCCTTGTTAGAGGAGCAAGAACATTGGGGACTCTTAAACTTCACGTGAGGTATGGTCCACACAGCATCCTCGTTAAGTCCAGCTCGTCCACAGGCATCAACCGTCCAGACAACATCCACAATCTCCACTTGGCTTTCGAAACGACCAGGACATCTGGAGTGCGTCCTAAACTTATCCAATGCACATCCGTCACACTTTGAACGCATCCAATGCACATCCATCACATCCTGAACGCATCCAATGCACATCCATCACATCCCGAAGGCATCCAATGCACATCCATCACATCCTGAACGCATCCAATGCACATCCATCACATCCTGAACGCTTCCAATGCACATCCAACACATCCTGAACGCATCCAATGCACATCCCGAACGCATCCAATGCACATCCATCACATCCTGAACGCATCCAATGCACATCCATCACATCCTGAACGCATCCAATACACATCCATCACATCCTGAACGCATCCAATGCACATCCAACACATCCCGAACGCATCCAATTCACATCCATCACATCCTGAACGCATCCAATGCACATCTATCACACCATGAACGTATCCTATGCACTTCCATTACATGCTGAACGCATCCACTACACTCGGATCGCATCCAGAACGCATCCAACGCAACCAGATCGCACTACGGATGCGATCTGGATGTGGTGGATGCATTTTGGATGTGGTCTGGATGTGGTGGATGCACTTTGGATGCGATCTGGATGTGGTGGATGCACTTTGGATGCGATCTGGATGTGGTGGATGCACTTTGGATGCGATCTGGATGTGGTGGATGCACTTTGGATGCGGTGGATGCACTTTGGATGCGATCTGGATGTGGTGGATGCACTTTGGATGTGATCTGGATGTTGTGGATGCACTTTGGATGCGATCCGGATGTTGTGGATGCACTTAGGATACGATCTGGATGTGGTGGATGCACTTTGGGTGTGGTGGATGTACTTGGGATGCGATCCGGATGAGGTGGATGTACTTGGGATGCGATCTGGATGATATAGATGTACTTTGGTTGCGATCTGGATGTGGCAGATGCAGTCTGGATGTGGCAGATGCAGTCTAGATGTGTTGGAGTGGCTTGGATGTGATGTGGATTATGAACGTTTGGATGTTGTGGACTTCATCTGGACTTTAGGTGTCTCTTGGATGTGTTGGACTTGATGGAGATGTGGTGTTGCAGCCCAGTCACCTTTGTGTGGATTTTGCGGATGTAATGTGGACCCCTTGCGGATTCATGTGGACGTGGTGGACGTGAAATAGATGTCAGTAGATCTCCTGGATGTGTCGGATGCTTAATGGATGATCCGTCTCCGGCTGCTCGGGATGCAGTGGACGCGATCGGGATGCCGACTGGAGTAATGCTCAAAATGTGGATTGGCGCGGACTTGCGTGGACGCGGGGTGGACGCTAGGTGGATGCAACAGACACGAAATGGACCTAGTTTGGATGACGTGAGCTCCAAATCACATCCCAGCGACCCGTCAGGGAGAGATCATTGGTTGGCCGCCGTTGGCCGCCCTCTTTTGCGTCCGCCCAACGAATCAGATTTATTGACCTTCTTCATTTCTGTGTTACTTTCCGGTGCCCACGGCAGGAGTCCGACCGTTGCGCCGTCTGCTTCTCGAAGGCGTCCATGCCCTGCGACCGGTGTGACGACGAGTTCTACTGTGGGATTCTACACAGGATGATACACGCCAAGGAGCATAGACGCTCGTGCGTTCCTAAGGGCGGCGCTGCACCCGCCGCTGATGAAGAGCAGCCTTCGCTGCCAATTGTACAGGTGAGCTTTTATAGTCCTGTGCGGTCCTGTGTAAAGGACGGTGAAGGTATCTGAGGAGGATTGTCAACTGCGTCAGTTATGGGACCAGGGTTGTTAACGTTAATAACAAATGAAATTGTGCTAGAAAAAATAAGAATTGGTTAAAACTTGTTTTGAAAATAAAATGTTTTGGTAAAAGTGCGCAATTTCGTTGGAAATTAACGTTAATAACCCTGGTCGGGGGAAGTTGTAACGTTTTACTTTGTTGAACGAAAAAATAATCTTTAAATTTTTAAGTATTTCCTTTGTAAGACTGCATATGCTCAAACCACTTTGTTGTAACAAGCATTTTTTGTTATGTGAGGCCTAGAGTAGTTTGTAAGGTTTAGAGAGTGCACACTGTGACGCCCGTGCCTGGTGTTGCAGGACGCTCCACTGGTGACCCTTCCGTTGGACACGCTGCTCGCCATATGCAAGTTTCTCGGGTCGAGCGAGCTGGTGCGTCTCGGCTGGGTGTGCCGTCGGCTGCGAGAGGTGGCCCGCTCGGCGGCCGCCTGGAGCCACGTAGAGTACCCGGACGTGGACGTCCTGGAGGACCTGTGGGTGAAGAAGTTCTCGGACTACGGTGTGCTGCGCATCGCTCCCGCCCTCGACACCCTGGTGGTCGCGTACGTCTGGCCGGCCGCCAACCTCACCCGCTGCACCAGGAAGGTGAGGCAGTTCGAGCTGGAGTGGGACACGTCTGTCTTGGACGCCTACGACACGGACAAGGTCATCAGGCTGCTGCGGCACTACCGGGGCCATCTTCAGGTATACGTTCTACTCTGCAAGCTGAAGTGTGTACATAGTACACTCTCATTAGAGCATACCTCCAAGCACACTCCTATTTACAGCATACTTGCTAGGCACACGCTAAGAGTGTACATTGTATGTACGCGCTAAATAAGAGTTACTCTTAAACTGGTCTATGCTTTTGATAGGACTACTCGAGTGTATTTTAGCGTGTACTTGCAAGGTACACTCATATTTAGCGTGTACATCCCAGGCACACTCTTATTTGGCGTGTGCCTGGCAAGGATGCTGTAAATAAGAGTGTGCTTGGAAGCATGCTTTAATAAGAGTGTACTATGTACACACTTAAGTTTGCAGAGGAAGTTCCATTATTAAGCAGCTATTGTATTTGGTCTGACACGATTTGCGTATGCGTGCTATTCGCTCTACACACTAAATTATTACACTATAAACGTTACTGTCTACTAAGTATATGCATTTGTAAGTGTGGACTTGGCCAAGCATGCATTGTACTTGCAATCATGTGTAAGTGTGTACTTAGTGAACAGTTACGTTTGTAGTGTATGTAGTTTTTTTTTGTGCGTAAGCTATGCGCGAAACTGTGTATGCGTTTCAGAATGCACGAATTTCATGCTCATGCGTTGCTCACAAATTCGTGATTTTCAAACGCATGCCCAGTTTCGTGCATAGCTAATGCACTAAAAACTACATAGTAATGTAGCGAGTAATGTCTCAAGGTCTTCGATATTTCGCAAGAATTTTTGTGATTTTTCGTACAAATTTATGCGGAAAATTTCGCATGCGCAGAATTGTGTGAGGCCATGTTCAAAATTATAGAATATAATAACTGTTAGTATTGCGCTTGTGTTCACATAATTTGCTGTAAGCAGGTAACCGTCGCATGCTTGCGCATTGTGCAATTTGGACGAATATTTTTAAAAGAAAGTCTACAAGGCATGTGCTTTGTTACTACGTAGAAAATTAACAAATTGAAAACTTGCTTCGTATTGCGATTAAATGCTTGTGTAACGAATGCTTTTTGTTTACGATACGAAGCGACTACCGTGCACATTTTGCAATGTCTTCGTATTGCGAAGAAGCCGGAGAAAATTTGCTTTTGCTGGAGGCTTTTGCTGAATTTACTGCAACAAAGCTCGAATTTCATGAAGACATTTGGAGTTCACGCCTTGTCTATCCCTCTCTGGTTGCAGGTGGTGAAGCTGAGCTGCCTGGAGGCTGAAGGTCGGTTCGACAAGGCGGAGGACATGAGGTTGCTGCGGGCCGTGGACCGTCTCGGCATCAAGGAGCTCTACGTGGCGGACACGCTGCTCAAGGTGTACCCCGGCAGCACCAAGGCCGTCACCAAGCTGGAGGTCGGCGTCGACGTCAGCGGGCCCGTCCTGGTGGACGCGCTGTCTCACTGCCACCAAACCCTGACGTCCTTCCGAGTGGACCCGATGTTGCTGGAGAGGAACCGGTGGGCTTCTCTGGGGAGGAGGCGGGTGCAGCGCGAGCTCGCCAAGTGCACCAACCTGGAGGACCTGCGGCTCAGCATGTTCGGGATCAACATGAAGGTGCTGGACTCGTTCCCCCGACTGCGTTCGCTGAGCCTGCTCGACGTCGGCTCCTGCAAGCACGTCCCGGCGGGGCACTTCCTGGAGACGTCCCCCACGATGCGAGTGCTGCGGCGCCTGTCGCTGTACTTCGAGTCCACGATGCACTACGGCCTGCTTAAGGCGGCGGCCAAGGGCTGCATCAACGTGCGGCACTTCACGCTGGCCTGCCGGGGCATGTCCAGCACCAGCAGGGTCAGGTTGAGCGTCCACAGGGACCTGGCCGCCCTCCTCGGCCCCATGGGGGACCTGGAGACGCTCGTGCTCATCAAGGCCAGGGTCCCCAGCACCGTGTTCCAGAGCCTGGCGCGCGGCGCGCTGCCTGTCCTCAACACGCTTCGGCTCAGGAACTGCGCGGTGAGTGCGGCCAGTATTTTCACTGTACAGTGTAGTATTGCATTCATTTAAATCCACGGTAAATGTATTTTAACAATTTTGTACGTGGTCTCTCAGTGTTTTGAGCTTGTGAACTTTTTCGGACGAACTCCTACGCAGAGTGACGCTAAATTTGTAAAGCACGCATGCTTAGAAGTCTGTGACGCCACATACGAGAATTGTGTGACCTTCGTTATTCACTGGTAAAACTCAAGCGTAGTTTTACGCCTTTCTTCAAGCGTAGTAGAACTACGCTCGGCTTCAAGCGTAGTTCTCCATTTTGCCCCTCTCCCGCCTATCTAAATGCATGGGAGTAATTACAACTACGCTTCAGTTTTACCGGTGTTCATAACAGCGTATGTACTGTGGCATTGTCTGTGAAGATACGTTGTTCTGTCAGATGATCACTTAATTGCACAAACGAATTAAGTAATTACTGTACTACACCTAGTGGTGCCATTGAGAACGTCCGATCTCCATTCCCCACCAACTCACTTGCTTTTGAGCTGCGATTTCGGGCGTTTGTCTACTAGACATTAGCCCCTTCATATCTGTCTATTCCACCGTACAATTTTTGTATGCGAAATCTCGCACAAATTGGTGCGATTCAACGTTCAAAGTGTTCCCCTAAATTTTGCATAAACAAACGTGTAACAAGTCACGCACACCACTTTAGCGCACTACATTAACTGTGCACCCTTCCGCGCTTTTTGCAGGTTACGGTGAAGGGCCGCGGTGAACTGGAAAAACTGCAGGCGAGCCGGCCCAGCCTGAACGTCGTGGTGACGAATTTGGACCACGCAGTCTACAATGCCGTCATCGACAGGTGACCAAATAATTTTTGCATCTAACTTTATTCCTGCACCAAACGGTTAAAGAAAGGAAACTTATGCATAAGCATGATTCTACTTAAAATTGAGTTGTAGATGGGGTTGCACTGGTTAAACAAAGTCTTAAAAATTTCGCCCTTCAAGGGCGTAAATCGTTTGGAATGGCGTAAATGGTACTGAGCTTTTAGGCGAAATTGTAATTCCCTTTCAAAGGCACTAACGATTCACGCCTTTCCGGGGGTGTAAATCGTTTACGCCCTTTCTCGCGCCCTTAAGGACATTATTTAATGCATTTGTTTCACCAGCGTCCTTCAGCATAACGCAATAATGGTCTCTTGCTCTAGATGTTTATAAAGATACAGAAATTATGTTCGTTTTTATTCAAGTGTGAAGGTAGTCAGGTCTCAAATATAATCCGAATAATCTAATAGTTTTAGACAAACAGCCTAAAAGAAGTCCGGAACACAGATTCAGACCACCAAGTCAAAAGTGGACTGAGTTTTCTGATTTATTTATTTTTTTGAACGGTGTCGTTGCGAATGCGTAATTTTTGCGCGCCCTGCCACAGGTCCACCATGTGGGGCGTACGCTGCCGGCGCCCCATGTGCCACCCGCCGTCGGACTGCGAGGACAGCGACCCCGTCCTGGACGTGGACGACGGCTCCGCCGACGGCGCCAACGCCAACATCGGCATGCTGTACGAGGACTCGGACCACAGCGACATCGAGGACGTGCCCAAAACGGTGGGTGAAGTCCTGGATGACATGCGCCAGGCCCTAGGGGTGCCGCCCTGGGTCCGGCCCGCAGCAGGCGCCAGAGACTCCGAACGCGGGGGTTCTAGCTCTGGGTCTGCGTCGGAGTTTGAGTGAAGGTTTGTTGAATGGGGAGTACTGCATGTTATAGATTAAAAATGAAACGACTACGCTTTCATTTAGGAATTCCATGATTTAAAATTAGAATGAAACGACTACGCTTTTGTTTGTGAATCCCATGGTATGAAACTAAAATGAAACGACTATGCTTTCATTAGTGAATTCTATGATACAGAATTAGGATGAATCGATTACAATGTCATTTGTGACTTCTTTGATATAAATTTAAGATGAAACAACTATGCTTTCATTTATGCATTAAGAACTTTTTGGTACATGGATTGTTTTGCTTGAGCAGCAGTTGTTATTGACTGCCTTACTTCCAAGTTGAGTCTATTGATTCTATTTTTCTATGTATTGTGTATTGTTTAGTCATTAAATATCAAAGTTCCTTGAAGAATTTTTTTGAGTTTCCTTTACATTTATAAATGATCCATGTTACTGTCAATTCGGCACAACACTATTTCCTCAGAATACAAATCTTTTTTTTTCTACCAAGCACACACTTACATGTGCACTCTTGGCAAGTGCACACTTTTTCCAGTTACTGCCAATGCGTAGCATGGAGTTCTGGGGCCACGCATGCATTTGTAAGTGTGTGGTTGGTCAAGCACTCCTTTGCAAGTGTGCACTTGGTCAAGCATGCCTTTGCAAGTGTGCACTTGGTCAAGCATGCCTTTGCAAGTGTGCACTTGGTCAAGCATGCCTTTGCAAGTGTGCACTTGGTCAAGCAAGCCTTTGCAAGTGTGCACTTGGTCAAGCATGCCTTTGTAAGTGGGCACTTCGTCAATCATGCATTCGTAAGTGTGTACTTGCCAAAATGCATTTGCAGCACTTTGTAGACATTCAACACTGGTAATTTGACCCTGAACTGTCAAGCAGTCGAAGTTGAGCGGCGTGCCGGTGTCCGTGTTGCCGTCCGTCCGGCGATGCCGCGCGATGCCGGGCGATGCCGGGCGGTGCGGTTCCCACCGCAATCTAGGAGGTCCGGCCGCCCCGCTGCCGCGCTTACGCAACGCCCAGCGGCCCAGCGCATCGCCCGCACCGCCCGCACCGCCACAGCGAAGGGCTCCACCCATTTCTCTCTGAGCTGCGGCCGTGCCGGGTCCTTGAATTCACCGCAGGAACTGAACAACAAAGGAGGAAAGGTACACGCTCGAGTGTCTTGGATTGGAAGCCGTGGCGGATCCAAAAATGGCTGAAATGGGGGAATTTTTTGGAATCTTAGGAAGCAACTAACACGGGCACAGTGCGAGCCTCGCCCCGTTCCCTCCTTCCAAGCTGCACTGGTGTCAAACTCGACGCTACCTCTCGCACTTGCTGAGGTGGGTGAAGATCACCTTCATGTACTCACGAGCTGCCGAATGCTCTGCAAGCGCAAGTCTGCGCATGGCACACAGTTTAAAATGGGTGCCTGTATGCACACTGTTCTTAAGTGTGTGTCTGTAGGCACACTGTTCACACAGCGTGCCTGACCGAGACTGCATGGCACATACTTTAATACAGTGTGCATACAGGCACACATTTTAAACGGTGTGCCATGCATACATTTGCGTTTTCAGAGTATGGAAAATCCGGGGTTCTGGGGCCTAAACTAGATTCGGACTCGCAGCCTCTGGTCCTCTCTTCCCCCGCTTCGCTGCGGAGGACCCTACACTGCCCACGCCCCTCCACCGCCTGGACAGGCCCCCTCCGCCGCCCCTGCTCCGCCCCCACCGCCGCCGCCACCCTCCCCGCGCCGCGACGCCGCCCGTCTCAGTATAAAAGCGTCGTGGGGCCCCGGTGCACGGTCAGAAGTGCTATCCGTGTGGCGTTGTGTGTGTGTGAGTGTGTGCGTGTGTTCTCCTGCCGAAGATGTTGCTCAAGGTAAGGACCAGGATCACCACGACGTGGATTACCCCGCGCCGCCTCGGACACTGTGCACAGTGGACGCCCAGGAGGACGCCGAGGACCCGGCTGTCCAGGACTTGGCCGTCGCAAGGACCTGGCCGTCGGGGACTTAGCCGTCCGGGACCTGGCCGTCGAGGACCTGGCCATCGCGAGGACCCGGCCGTCGAGGACCTGGCCGTCGAGGTCCCGGCCGTCGAGGACCTGGCTGTCGCGAGGATCTGGCCGTCGGGCACCTAGCCGTCGGGGACCTGGCCGTCGCGAGGACCTAGCCGTCCGGGAGTTGGCCGTCGCGAGGACCTGGCCGTCAAGGACCTAGCCGTCGAGGACCCGGCCGTCGAGGACCTAGCCGTCTCGGACCTAGTCGTCGAGGACCTGGCCGTCGCGAGGACCTGGCCGTCAAGGACCTGGCCGTCGAGGACCTGGCCGTCGGGACCCGACCGTAGGACTACCCTCGGCCGGCCGTCGAGGAGCCGTTTGGACCTAGTCGTCGAGGACCTGGCCGTCGGGGACCTGGCCGTGGTGCGGACAGGAAGCGCACCGCGGCGAAGTAGGCCGATAGGGAGGCTGCGCTACGCTGCATGCGATTGGGATGCGGTGCGTCTTATGAAACCCCTTTCCCT
>NW_023144620.1:1236986-1265721 GCF_012932325.1 Thrips palmi | reverse complement strand
CAAGGAAGGGTCGGGTGGGAAGGGCCGCCCGTCAACTTCGAGCAAGGCCTTGCCGCAGGACACGCAGGGACCCTCCGCAGCCAGTGGCAGCTCGAAAGGCAGCAAAACACCGACCTCTGTAAGTATTCTGTAATTGGGGGAGGCAATTTTCAATTAGGAAAAAAAGGAATGTCATTTTCGCTCTTTTATTCATTTTGCAGACGCCGCTCGGTTCCAAGGCCGCCACCAAGAAGGGCCCCGAGAAGCAGAAGTCTGGCCGTGGAGCCCGCTTCAAATTGTCGTCGGTGATCAAGGCATCATCCAATGTAAATAGTTCTTTTCTTCATTTTGTCATTAATTTATTTACATGTCCCATTTGAAAATTGATCGTGAATGCTGAAAAGATTTAACAATTAATTATTTCTTTCTGCATATTGTGTTTCAGTTTCGAGCCCCGCAAACTTACAGATGCCCATACTGCCTTTTTCTTGAAACACAGAGGAGCAAGGCAGTAAAGCACATCCAAGACAACCACGGACAGGCCATTCAGCGGGAGCGGTACGGCATGGACGGCGTGCAGGTGCGACTCGAAAACAATTCGTGCCGTGGAGTGCGGGTCCTCTGCAAGGGGGTGTTTAAGGCCCACACGCGTCGTCTGAAGCCCAGGATGTCCAAGGAAACGTTCAAGTTTACGCTGGACGTCATTAAGTGCCTCCTGCTTGAGGCACTTGTCATTATCGGCGAAGCTGACGTGTACGAAGAGCTGAAAGTCGACGTGCTTCGGTCGGCGTACAGCAAGCTGCTAGAGTAAGCATATAGCATCTCCTGTTTCAATTACATACGTTAGTTGTAATGGTTGTGTTGGAAATGTTACTTTTTCTTCAAATAGTAGACAGCTGTAAATTTCAGGAATGAAAGATTTGATGCAATGTGAAGAAAAAGTAAATTTTCGACCATCCGAAAGATGCTTCTCTTAAACTTACCCGTTTTTCCTTCATCTTGTCAGGGTGTGCGGTATCTACGAAGAGGAGGAGGATAGCTCGGACGAGGAGGACGCTCAGCACGTGGGAGACGACGGTGACGACGCCGAAGTCCATGGCTCCGGTGATGAGCAGCAGGCCAGTGACGAAGAAGTCTCCTCCGATGATGAGCCGGGAAGCGAGGAGCTCTCAGAAGAAGAATCTGAATCAGATGACTGATCCGATGTACAGTATGGTCTATACCAATTTGAAATTCTACTATTTGTACTTAATGTGACTTTGTTATCTGATCCGATGTACAGTATGGTCTATACCAATTTGAAATTCTACTATTTGTACTTAGTGTGACTTTGTTATCTGATCCGATGTACAGGATGGTCTATACCAATTTGAAATTCTACTATTTGTACTTAGTGTGACTTTGTTATCTGATCCGATATACAGTATGGTCTATACCAAATTGAAATTCTACTGTATTTGTACTTAGTGTGACTTTGTTATCTGATCCGATGTACGGTATGGTCTATACCAATTTGAAATTCTACTATTTGTACTTAGTGTGACTTTGTTATTTTTATGTCTGACTAATGTCAATAAATCAGGTTAATTTTTTGTACTTTTGTCTCTGCATCCATCTTTCACCTGAGAGTCCATCAGGACTGAACAAGTGCAGACTGCAAATGTAGATGTTTAACGTTAAATGCATGGTGGAAAAAAGAGATATGTCAAGCTGCACCCACAAACTTGCTCAGAGGGTTTGAAATTGTATATTAAATTAGACTTCTAACAGGAGAACTAAGATCAGCAGTTTGAACCTCCAACTCCTATTCGTTCTGAAGTTACAAATGTTTACGCTAAAATTATAGAATCTCCGTTAACATTCAATACTTAGAAATGAATAGGGTTGCAATGTTCAAACTGGTACTCTGAGTTTTTCTTATAGTAAGCTAATTTTTATGCACCAATACAAATAGATCTCACCTATTTACATCATATTTTGATGACTTGTCT
Organism: Thrips palmi; assembly: GCF_012932325.1. Taxonomy (NCBI): domain Eukaryota; kingdom Metazoa; phylum Arthropoda; class Insecta; order Thysanoptera; family Thripidae; genus Thrips; species Thrips palmi. The sequence continues at coordinate 1,263,751 of NW_023144620.1, read as the reverse complement.
CATTTTGAGTGGGTCATTGTGATAAGCTGAGCTGTCACATTGTACTACTCGATTACTTGGGAAAAGTCACTGAAGTTATAGGAATACCGGTGATGAACCATTTTTTTTCAAATGATCTGTTATTGGTATGCATGAGTTTGTAAATTGCAGCCAAAACATTTTGAAACAAAAGCCTGCAAGATATTATTTTGCATTTCCCGTAAAGTTAGCGAATTTGACGTATCTCTTTTTTCCGTTACCCAGCCCACTTGATAACCATTGGCTTTGCAGTGTTAAGACTGTCATTAGAAGTGCGGACACTCCGTATTCAAAAATAAGACGGCACTAAACGGGAAAGGGATGATTTGATGCATTTTGTTTGGAGCTTTTTCTTTATTGAAAACCCTTCACCAGTGCTTTATTTCTACAATTTGCTATTCAAAAGTTCAAAATGAAACATTATATGAAATAAATTTTGCAGAACAAAGTTACACACAAAAAAAAAACTAAGACTCTAAGAATTATTCAATTATCAAACTTCTCCAATATGCGATGAGCCAGGTTCGATTTCTCTTGTGCCCACACTGCTGGAAGGGCACTTAGCAGGCTGTTCACGACCTCTGTGAGCTGCTGCGCCGCCCCGTCACTTGTCGCGTGGGACGCTGCAGCGGCAATTCCTTCTATGAGCGCATCTCTCACGCTGTCCTTCCAGTAATGCTGGATTGTCGAGTATAGCATGGGGTTCAATCCAAATTCGAAGGTGACATCTTTCGATCGAAGAGCGGCTCTCAAACCTGACATGAGGGCTACTGGGCCATGAAAAGCGTCTGGAAAGGGAAAACAAGTAAATTTTCATATAGTAGCACATGTAAATACCAAGGAATCCGGGCATGAATTAAATACTATATGTAAACACGTTAATAGCAAAATGAAAAAAAAATTGAAAATAACTTACCTGTTGGTGCTGGCAGGTCGACACGCTTTTCTCTCACCAGATCCAATGCTACCAAGCAAGAAATTACTTCTTCCACGCTCTTGGCCTGCGCGATCACAGCCTGATCCGTTTTGAAACAGTAATGCAGGTCTGTCACCTGTTTCCCGTGGCACAAATAACTGCTTATTCGCTCCTGTGCCTTCCCATTTGCATTTTGTTCATAAAACGAATTTGTTTCTATAGTTTTACGTACCAAATTAAAAGTAATATGAGGTGGTTCCAACTTGTATTTCTTTCTGAAAAATGAAGTCAAAGGCCCAAATAGTTCTTTGCACGCTCTGCCAGAGGAGTTGATCGGGAACGCTCTGTTCGCCTTCCCATAAAAATCAGACATTGCTTTAATCATATTGTACTGGTGGATTTTCAGAGCGACGGACGCCGGGCCATGAGACTTTACAGACTTGTGCCTATGGATCCGTACTATGTATCTTCCATTCGTGCAGACGGCATCTTTCAATTCATTTTGGGTGAGATTCAGAACGGCACAGAGCCTCTGGCCGTGCAGCGCCAAATAGCAAGCTGACACGCACCTAACTAGTTCCATGTCACTCCTGGAATGCGCGTCGAGACGCTGTGGATCGGAAAGAACGGCTTCACACTTTGCAGCGTTTTCAGATAGGAAATCGACAATTGCCAAAAAAGGTGCATTTTGAAACTGCCCGCTGCGAGTTTTGGCTCTCTGTTTTGCGCGAGCTGCCCTCTGCAACTTGCATTTGACGAGATCCCAGGCATCTTTCGAGTTTCTGAGTGCATCTTTCATCTGCGGTCGATATCCGACAGCATCCTTTAGTTCCCTACTCGTCAAAACAAGATCGATCAAAGTCACCATCGCCGTGCAGTGATTTTTTACAGTGTAGGGTTGAAAAGTTCTGCTCATCACCAAGATGAAATCCATTGGAATTTCGGAATCACAAAGCAGTTTAACTTCGTCATTGCTATGTGCATTTTTCTTTGCCCAATCGAAGAATCTGTGTATCATATTAGCATTTGCGCCGGGCTGAAGTGGTCGTTCTGGAACCCATACTTTCTTCTACTTTTAGGTAGCTTTTAGCTGTATGGCACAAACTTTTAAACTGAGGGACTAGACCAGCTTTTGCTATGTTGGTAATCCGCTGCCGACGGTGGCTTTCCAAAGTTGTGTCCTTTCGGACAGGGTTCTGGCTGCAAGTGGAAGCAACTCCTATTTCCAACAGTGGATGATCCATTGGTACCGTGTTAGCAGCAGGGTTCTTTACTATACCGTTATCTGAGCTATTCTCGCCATCAGTCAATAATTCTTCTCTTTCCATCTCATCATTTTTTCCTGGCATCTTGCCACAATTGAAGCTTCTTTCTGCAATCGATTGTTCCAGTTCGTCTCCGGAGGTTCCTACTTGCATTCCCGATATCTGTCGGCAGTCCATGTCAGTGGCATCTTTCACAAGCACATTGTGATACAGAAGGACTCGTTTCGCCACGGTCAGATGCGATTTGCTGTCATAGAAACGGCCAAGAAGTGTCCTTACTTTGCTCTCTGTGGTTATGCGGATGCCCCGTCGGTTATAAGACTTGTATTTTAGAACGAAATCTTGCATTTTGGCACTGTTTCGGGTGATGCCATGCCGCGCCACGCCGTGTGCCCGCAGCCTCGTAATCCGTCTGGTGGAATGCAGGCACAGTGGGCACATGAAGAGCATTGCCTGCAAAAAACAAAAACGAAAATAGAAAGCTACGTTAATTGAATGTCAGACTGCAAAGTGAAGAAGCGTGTTTTTATTGCATTTTAATTACCGTTCGATGTTTCACTTCTCCTGTTTTATACCGTATCGTCTCCGATTTCAACTAGGCACAGGCATAGAACGGCCCTAAGGAAAGAGAGATGCTGTTTGCGCTGATCGCGAGGGACGGATTTCAGGAGGCCCGCAATCTGCTGCGGTGCAATCTGCCGCAGACCGCTCTTAGCTCTGTGATAAATTTTGCTATTTACGCCGTGTGCACCAAACTGCAGAATCTCGCGTTGGTGCTTAGCTTCCAAGTGGCCACGCAATGTTATCACCTGGTGGAAAATGCGCCCACAAAACGGGCAGGCTCTAACGCGCTGTGGTAGAGAAGAGGTTCCGAATAAATCGACCACAGGAAAATATTCTATATGTATTTTACGACATACCCACGTCACTCACCTCTTGTTGTACGCGCGCGGCTGCAGCGCCAGAAACACAGGGCTTTCCCCTTTGTTCTAATTCACTTTCCAAATGGAAGTCTCTTGATGACGGGTTCAGGGCCTGCAAAGAGTGCGAAAAAAAAAGGCGCATGTAATTAGGGATTCAGTCTCATAAAAAGTGAACATGACAGTGCAAATAACAAATAATTTGGTTAGGTTATTAATTTGAACTCTATTTGCCCCAAAATGTAGTTTCAATTCTACAAGCTTTAGTTCCTTCTAAGAGTGAAAAGTTACTTCACCTTTCTGCCTGGTTTCTGGGTGGCTGTCGCCAGCCTATCAGTCGAACGGGTACGTCTGGCCAAACTTAATTGTGTAGCTGAACTCGCAATCTCTTCATCTGCCTGAAACCGAACATGTTTCTATTAACATGATATATATATATCTGTTCGACACTCTTAACGGTTTCCGAGTGCTTACCTTGTTCGATTCAGAAAACTCTGCTTCATCGGAACTTATAACGCACAAAACACCAGCCTGGGCAATTAAACGACGGTCAGTAGTCTAAATTTTCGCTTTCTTTACATCAAATCGAGATTTCTTATCCTTACCTCGTTATCCATTTAGCAAGCGCGTTGAGCGGTGCGCTCCACGTGTTGTGTCGGCAGGCCGGCAGCTTCCGGAAGTGACCACAGTCAGGGCCTTGCGTCAATCCGTGTGCCAAGTCACCGCCCTCGCGTTCCGCTTCTTTTTACTTCTGTTCCTCCCTCGTTTTTTCTGCCGCCCGTAACCTACCAAATCGCCGCGTGGTTGGATCTTTCAGTCGGAGTCGCAATTTGAGTCTTTAAATGTATTTTGTGCAGAACGTCACCAGGCGTGTAGATTCAAGACTGATCAAGCCCTTGTTTTCAAGTTATCAGTTTCCAAGAAAACGTCTCAAGGTAAGCCGTAAACGTTCAAATAGGTTTCAAATTCATAACCTAACCAAATTAATTGTTATATGCATTGTACCGTTCACGCTTTATGAGATTGCATTCCTATTAAGTGCGCCTTTTTGGTGCACTGATCCCGTTTGGCATTGGAAGAGCAAATACATTGTAAATCCTTCGCATTTTATTCGTATCTTATTCTTATTGAAACGAGTCACTCATTGATTCCACGAGGCAAGTCTCACCGTGCCAAGGAAACGCCAGCAATTAACTTTAACTCATATTGAATTGATTTGTTTGCAGAATGTCCCTCATGCCCCGAGCTCCATCCGTCAAATGGCCACCAGACCGTTTAGATGACGCCCACTTTGCTGAAGACATCACCTGGGAAGAGGTCTTGGTACCGGTAAGATGCACGTTTCATTAACAAATTGATCGAACATAACCTAAAACAAAATTATTGCCGTAAGCGAACACTCGTAGTTCGTGAAACAATTATAATTTAATTTTGTTGGGTTAGGTTCTGTCCTTGAAATTACTATCTTCGGTGGAGGTTCATTGTTACAAAAAGGGTGTTTGAAATTTGAACCATATTAAACCGTATTTGTCCTTGTTCTTGCGCAATGAACAGTGTACACAGTTATTTGGAAGAGTGCATGGCCCGTTTGCGATTTGAAGTTATATGCAAGTAGCATGCCGATTAGATTTGGTTAGGTTAATTTAACTTGCGGCTCTGAGTGGGCCGCTGGGTGGCTAACTTTTCGCGTCTCTGGTTTCCGACCGTTATAATTTTCGTGTGTTGCTATCTGCAAAAGCTTCTTATAGTAAAACCATCAGATAGCAAATTTTGTAAGCTTTATTCTATTTCAACGTAATACTAGGTCGCGAAGGGCGCAATCCTACTTACAGTGGAGGTTCGTTGTTTTTTCTGCTATCGCAATGAACAATGTACACAGTTATTTGGGAGGGTGCGTGGCCCGTTTGCGATTTGAAGTTTACCTGCAAGTAGCATGCCGATTAGATCGGGTTACTCTAACTTCTAGCTCTAGGCTGGCCGCTGGGTGGCTACTTTTTCGCCTCTCTGGTATCTGACCGTTATAATTTACGTTTGTTGCTATCTGCAAAAGCTTCATTTAGTAAAACATTCAGATAGCAAATTTTGTAAGCTTTATTCTATTTCAACGTAATACTAGGTCGCGAAGGGCGCAATCCTACTTACAGTGGAGGTTCGTTGTCTTTTCTGCTATCGCAATGAACAATGTACACAGTTATTTGGGAGGGTGCGTGGCCCGTTTGCGATTTGAAGTTTACCTGCAAGTAGCATGCCGATTAGATCGGGTTACTCTAACTTCTAGCTCTAGGCTGGCCGCTGGGTGGCTACTTTTTCGCCTCTCTGGTATCCGACCGTTATAATTTACGTTTGTTGCTATCTGCAAAAGCTTCTTATAGTAAAACCATCAGATAGCAAATTTTGTAAGCTTTATTCTATTTCAACGTAATACTAGGTCGCGAAGGGCGCAATCCTACTTACAGTGGAGGTTCGTTGTTTTTTCTGCTATCGCAATGAACAATGTACACAGTTATTTGGGAGGGTGCGTGGCCCGTTTGCGATTTGAAGTTTACCTGCAAGTAGCATGCCGATTAGATCGGGTTACTCTAACTTCTAGCTCTAGGCTGGCCGCTGGGTGGCTACTTTTTCGCCTCTCTGGTATCTGACCGTTATAATTTACGTTTGTTGCTATCTGCAAAAGCTTCTTATAGTAAAACCATCAGATAGCAATTTTGTAAGCTTTATTCTATTTCAACGTAATACTAGGTCGCGAAGGGCGCAATCCTACTTACAGTGGAGGTTCGTTGTTTTTCTGCTATCGCAATGAACAATGTACACAGTTATTTGGGAGGGTGCGTGGCCCGTTTGCGATTTGAAGTTTACCTGCAAGTAGCATGCCGATTAGATCGGGTTACTCTAACTTCTAGCTCTAGGCTGGCCGCTGGGTGGCTACTTTTTCGCCTCTCTGGTATCTGACCGTTATAATTTACGTTTGTTGCTATCTGCAAAAGCTTCTTATAGTAAAACCATCAGATAGCAAATTTTGTAAGCTTTATTCTATTTCAACGTAATACTAGGTCGCGAAGGGCGCAATCCTACTTACAGTGGAGGTTCGTTGTTTTTCTGCTATCGCAATGAACAATGTACACAGTTATTTGGGAGGGTGCGTGGCCCGTTTGCGATTTGAAGTTTACCTGCAAGTAGCATGCCGATTAGATCGGGTTACTCTAACTTCTAGCTCTAGGCTGGCCGCTGGGTGGCTACTTTTTCGCCTCTCTGGTATCTGACCGTTATAATTTACGTTTGTTGCTATCTGCAAAAGCTTCTTATAGTAAAACCATCAGATAGCAAATTTTTAAGCTTTATTCTATTTCAACGTAATACTAGGTCGCGAAGGGCGCAATCCTACTTACAGTGGAGGTTCGTTGTTTTTCTGCTATCGCAATGAACAATGTACACAGTTATTTGGGAGGGTGCGTGGCCCTTTGCGATTTGAAGTTTACCTGCAAGTAGCATGCCGATTAGATCGGGTTACTCTAACTTCTAGCTCTAGGCTGGCGCTGGGTGGCTACTTTTTCGCCTCTCTGGTATCTGACCGTTATAATTTACGTTTGTTGCTATCTGCAAAAGCTTCTTATAGTAAAACCATCAGATAGCAAATTTTGTAAGCTTTATTCTATTTCAACGTAATACTAGGTCGCGAAGGGCGCAATCCTACTTACAGTGGAGGTTCGTTGTTTTTCTGCTATCGCAATGAACAATGTACACAGTTATTTGGGAGGGTGCGTGGCCCGTTTGCGATTTGAAGTTTACCTGCAAGTAGCATGCCGATTAGATCGGGTTATCCTAACCTGGGGCGTGAAACAGGCCGCCTGCTGGCTGGCTTTTGGCCTCAGTGGTACCCGACCGCCTATTTTCGGTTCCCTTCTATTAACAGAGAATGCAAACTGCACTTGGTTCTTACTTCATACTTTGTAAATAAAATGCTAGGGATGAATACTTATTTAGTATTTTTCATGCGTCTCGAAACGAATGCGCGCGTACCTCTATCTCTACGCAGTGAAGGGAGCTCTCTTCTTTTAGCGTCTTTCGCCGCAGTCGCGGCCGGCTGCAGCTCCATAGCGTGAGGTAAATGAGTGTGCCCCTATTAACAGAGAATGCTAACTGCACTTCGTTCGAATTTCATACCCTGCAAATAAAGTTTTAGAAATGAATATTCATCTAGTATTTTACAGGCATTCCTTAATGAATGCGCGCGTGTTTTTTACTACTTGCAGTGAAAGCAGTTTTGTTCATTTTGCATTTCATTGAACGTGTCCAAATGCAATTTGTCTTACTGTACGAATGTGTTCAATTTGAACAATTGTTTATAACAATGAAAGGGCAGTTCTTCGTTCTGATTCCGATAGTCAAGTCAATTTTTGCATTTTTACCAAATTGATTTCGCTTGTAAAATTTCCCAAGTTGCACCGGGGTGTTGCTAAAATAGTTGTTCCTATTTGTCATATTTGGTTCAATTTGAACATTTGTTATTAACAATTTATCGAGGATACTCCGCTATGTGCAGGCGCTGGGGGTGCCTGGCCGGGGCACGGCCGCGAAGCGGCCGCGCAAAATTAGCTTACTGTAAATAGGCTTTTCCATTTAGAATTCATTTAGGTAGTCGATTAGGCGCCTCCGACCGCGTCCGGAAGCGAGTTTCTCAGGGTGCCCGCTAGCCTGCCCACCGCGTCTGCGGGTGTGCTGACCGAATCTCTCGTTAAGAGCTTTTCGGGGAATACTTAACGCAAATTGAATGCGGTTTTTACGAAATTCGTGCGGCCGCGCAAGAAAAGATTGCTGTAAATAGGAGATTTCATTTTTCGTTCGGGTTTTTGATCAGGCTGGATCTGTCGGCCGGGTCCTGCCAACGCTGCGCAGGTGCGCCGTGTGGGGAAGTGTGGCGCGCGCGGGGCGGTATAGGCATCCGACTGAAATGATCAAAGATTTGCTTTGGAGTTCCGGCGCGCTGGCCGCCCTGTGGCTGCCAGGTGTAAGTAGTTTGTTCGTGTTTCAAAATGAAACCCGATTCATCTGCTCTCATACAAATGAATGGAGTACTTCAATTGCCAGAAGAATTTTATACTCTTGTTCGTATTTTGAACTGCGCCAAAACTTAGCTCAGAGGATTGAGGCCCGTGCCGCCCGTGTGTATCCCATTGTGTGTTTAGTCTGGCCCTGACTCAGCACGGACCTTCACGGAAGGCGACGGCCCATCCAGCCTGCTCTGTTGCGTCCTGAAGCGAAATCTCGTCCGCGATCGCGTACGCCATGTCGTCGTATTTTCTTGACTTAGAGTTTTATGAGTATCTGGAAAAGCGTTATCCGCGGCATCCACTCTTCACGACCTACCGTTTCGAGTTCGTGCCCCCGGCGTCGGTAAGTGCTTTCGTGTGCGCTTCGTCTTGAGTTGAAACATCTACTATTAGAATCGCGTCATGTCACACTTCCGGTGGTTGTAGATGTAAATAGCAGAAAATTTTGCCGTCCATAAAAGCGAGAGTTATTTGCCGAGGCGCGTTCGGTGCGAAGGTGAGGTGTACGCAAGGCACGTGATGGGATTCTCGGCGTAGTGTTTGCCTTTATTTGAAAGTTCCTGCATAAAGCAAACTTCTTCCGAAGTTGCTAATAGGATCAAGGGTGTACTTCTCCATATAGCAGACTTACCCCCTCCCCCTAGATTCCCCCCACCCCGCCGCCACTCCATCGCGTCCTGCCGCGGCGTACATCCCCGAGCCACGCGTAGTCGCCTCCGCATCCAGCATGGATAAAATCACTTTTGAAGAGTTTTGTGCGGAGCTGGGCTTGATTTTTGTGAGTAAAGATGATCTTCGTGTAGGCTTCGTATTTCTTCACACGCTGCTCTTAATTGCATAGCAGTGATCGAAGGGGCAGAGTGCAGCCTGCCGACCACCGCTGCCTCGCCGCTTCGGCTTCGCGTTTCCGGTCGCTCCGTGGTGCAGTTAGCAGCTGGGCAAGGGTCCCGCGGTTTTTGTTTCGTTAGGTTTGCATTAGTAACAGTAGTCGTTCAAAGAAACTGTTTGGCTGTAATTTGACTCCATTCAATGATCGAATTTATTTGCTGTTTGCGCCGCGTGTTGTTTGGCCCGGTCCGGCGGCCTGAGGAGCGTGGGACACATCGTCCTCGCTTCTTCGCATTTCCCCTCGCTTCTTCGCATTTCCGGTCGCCCCGTCGTGCAGTTAGCAGCTAGCCAGGGTCCCGCGGCCTTGTCCGTTTCGTTAGGCTTACATTAGCAACAGTGGTCGTGCAAAGAAACTCGATAGTTGCTTGGCTGTGATTTGCCTCCTTCAATGATCAAATCTGTATGCCTTTTGCGTCGCGCGTTCGTTCCTTTCTCTCTTTGCCCGGTCTCCTAATAGGAGTAATTCAAGTTGCATAGGTGTTGAATTTATCCCGTCTGCAAAAAAAAAAAACATTCATTACGTAGTTGCGATACGCATCTGCCGGCGATGTGCTCTGGAGTGCCGCGTTCTGCTCGTTATTCAAACTGTTTCTCTTAAGCGTTGTCCGCCTTTCAAATATCCGAAACACTTTGAGTAACGAATGCGGCGAGTTTTCGCGACTGTTTTCTGATAGGCATTTGTTCCATTTGTCCCACAGGACAGCTCAGAGCCCCAGACCGTGCCGAAGATGCTGGACGCTACTATGGACGACTCGCTGGCGTCCAAGGACGGCACAACATCAACAGACAGCGGCGTTCCGCCTGAACTGGTGGTGATGGACACGTCGGACACGGGGGATCTCAAGGTACTGTAAAAAAAAGACAAGATGCCCGCGTGTACGGTTAGGTTGGCATGCATTTGTAAAAGTACTGGTGCAAAGGTATTTGATGGTTGCTTGGCGGCATGCAAATAAGATTGAGTTGAAACCGATATAACTAAAAGTAAGTTTCTCGGCGAGAGAAAATGTAATCTGCTTTTATAGCGAGCAATACTGCTACTATTTGCCTCCATTCAATTATCAATTTCATTTGCATTCTGCATGGCGCGTTGCTTTGCTGCTCTCCTCGCCCTGCCATCTCGAACGTGCGAAACTTTGGTCCCTTATTTGAAATTTTTATTACAAATTGTAACGTTAACTTCATTTAGTAAGTAAAATGGCATTCCCTCCCGACGCTCTTTTGTCGGTTTTGGTGTGGAGGGGGAAGCCAGCGGGAGATGCCCGCTTGGTCTGGCCGACAGCGGCCGCCATTCGTGCAGTAGCGTCTGAAGCGAAAGGTTGTTTCGTGAAGCCCAAGAAATGCCGAAGATTAAGAAGACTGTGGCGCGTGCCGCGAGTGACACTGTGAGTGTTGGGTTTTAGATTCTTTTCTAATGCTGAGCTGTAATGTGACCTTTTTCGTATGGGCATCGATGGCCACGCGCAATGCTTTTCCGTTTTACTTGGCTGTGATTTTTCCTTCTGAGATCTGAACGGCTCTCCGTTTGTTTCCTTCGCAAATGCATTGTTTTGAAGCGCTTGCCCTCAGTGGGCCAGAAGACCGGCGGAAGCGGCCGAAATTCTAGACGCGTTTTGAGCTCGAGTCACTAAACAGGACCCTAACCTAGCGTGTGAACCCTACAATGGACTCCTCGTTCGAAGAGCAATCAATTGGTGGGATCACACGATCGGTTTGAGTCCTTTCTGGTGGCTCTTGAGGTCAAAATCAGTCCGGAATTCGTGCCGCCTCCGCCGGCCTTCTGGCCTACCGCGTTGCGTTGTTACCTAGCGGCGTAAGATTACCTTTTCGTTCCACGCCAGATTGCCACTTTCCGGGCATTGCGCTAGCTTTTCAGTGTATGTACCATTGCACACATGACGGCTTGCTGAGGGCGTGTCAGGTGTTCGCTGTTCCAATTCGAGTGTTTGTAATTTGGGCCGCTCTTAACTGTAAATGAAATGCGCGTCCTGTTTTTACATTCTCTTATTTGGCATTTAGAACAAATGCAAAGATTCCCTGTTTGTAAAAATAAAATGCTGTTTACAGTGCAGTCTTTTCGTAACATAATTGTATGTGATAAAAAGTAACATAAATGCCTTTTACAGTGTAAGCTCTTTGTGACAGCCTTTTAACCTTGACAGTGTACACTGTTATTTGCGAATGTGCGCGGGCCATGTGTAATTTGAATATTCCTCCAGATAGAATGGTTGTTAGGTTGGGTTATCCTAACCTGGGGCGTGAAACAGGCCGCCCGCTGGCTGGTTTTTGGCCTCAGTGGTACCCGACCGCCTATTTTCGGTTCCCTTCTATTAACAGAGAATGCTAACTGCACTTGGTTCTAATGTCATACTCTGTAAATAAAATGCTAGAGATGAATATTCATTTAGTATTTTACATGCATCTCGAAATGAATGCGCAGGTACTTCTTTCTCCACGCAGTAAAATGAGTTTTCTTCTTTAAACGTCTTTTGCCGCATTTGAGGCTTGCCGAAGCTTATAGCGTTAGGCAAATTGGTGTGCCCCTATTTACAGAGAATCCTAACTGCACTTGGTACGAATTTCATACCCTGCAAATAAAATTTTAGAAATGAATATTCATTTTGTACTTTTACAGGCATTTCCAAATGAATGCGCGCGTGGTTTTTTACTTCTTGCAGTAAAAAGATTTGTTCTTTTTACATTTTATTTAACGTGTCCAAGTGCAGTTTGCAATCCTCAATTAGAACATTTGTAACTAACAATGTTTGGTGGTCCGTCATTCGGAATGTTTCATGTAATATGGGGTTTTTACGAAATTCGTCCCGTTTGTACTCCAATTCTAGTTGCCTTTCGTCGTTGCCATTCTTCTTCTTCTATTTGTCATATTTGGTTCCATTTGAACAATTGTTTATAACAATGGAATGGCAGTTTGTCGTTTGGATTCTGATAGTCAAGTCAATTTTTGCATTTTTACCAAATCGATTTCGTTTTTAAAATTTTCCAAGTTGCACCGGGGTGTTGCTAAAATAGTTGTTCCTATTTGTCATATTTGGTTCAATTTGAACATTTGTTATTAACAATTTATCGAGGATACTCCGTTATGTGCATGCACTGGGGGTTCCTGGCCGGGGCACGGCCGCGGAGCGGCCGCGCAAAATCAGTGTACTGTAAATAGGCATTTTCAATTTGAATTTTTTTGGGGAGTCGGGTAGGCGCCTCCGACCGCGCCCGGAAGGGAGTTTTTTTTCAGGGGCTTGGGTTTTTTTTAAAAAAAATTTAAAATTTGTTTGGCCTTGTGGCTTTCCCCAAGGACCCCAAAGAAGGGGGGGCCGGGGAGAATCTTTTAAGAGGGTAATTAAAGGAAACCCATTTTTTTTCCCGGGGGGAACCAAGTTTTAAAGGAAAAATTTTTAAAAGGGCACCCGGGAAAGGGTGGGGGAAGGACACAAACCCCCCCAACCGAACGGCCGAGGGAAAAATTTGAAAATTTGGGAATTTAAAAATGTTTTTTTTACAAAAAGGGGCCCTTTATTTTTTAAGAAACCTGGCAAAAAGGAAAAATTTTTTCCCCAAGGAACCTGCGAGCAAGGCATGGGGTAAAAGGGGGGCCCAAGAGACGGGGAACCCCAAGGGAAAAGGCGGGCCCGGGGAAAGCTGTGAAAAAGGTAATTTAAATTTTTTTTTTTGGGGAAATTTTCTCATAAAAAAGAATTTTAACCGAATAATTTTTTTTAAGTTGGGAGGGGGGGGAAGGCGGGGAGAGGAGGGCAAGGCCAGCTTCCCCCCCCAAGGAAGGGGGGGGGTAAAGTCCCCGGGGTTCCCCAAACCCCCCTTTTTTTGGGTTATTAAGGGGGGTGTTCCCGTGTTCCGTTTTCCCCCCGCCTTCCCCGGGGGAAAAAGGGGGAATCTAAAAAGGAAATCACCCGGACAAAATTCCCCTTTTAAAGAAATTGGCAGACCCGAGACTTTCTGGCCCAAGGCCTTTGGCGCGACCAAGGCCTGCTCTAGAAGTCTCTTGGCCTCTCCCAAATTTTCTCACGGCCGACTTGTCCTGGTCGCTCGCAGCTACCTTCGGAGATTCTTCCTCCCCCGCTCCCGGGGACGCTGCTGGGGTGGAAGACTGGAAACGGAAGCACTCTTATTAGTAAAAAGAATGGACATTTTGCCCAAATTATCCTATTTGCAGGTGACGATTTACCTTGCTCTGGCCGCCCTTCGGAATTGGAGGGGAAGTAGTCTCAGTGTCCTTGCTCCTCCTACTCTTCTTTGCCTCCGGCACCTGCCCAACGTTAAAACAAATTATTACGGTTAGTAAATCTGGTTGCTAAGTGAGAAAAATGCAAAATGTATCAAACTTTCATATTACCGTCTTCACAGACTGATCCCCCGGGCCCCGCCCTTTCTCTTGGGTCCGTCTCTTGGGCGCCTTTACGATGACCTGCTCGACAGGTTCCTGAAACAAATATTTTACCAATTTTTGCAGGTTGTTTAAAAAGAATAAAGGGCTTATGCTAATTGCACATCAAAACTACGCAAATGCAAACTCACCTCGTCCGATTCGTCGTCGTCGTCGTCGCTCTCCCCGCCACCAACGGTTTCGGGTGCCCTTTGGCTGAAGAATACTCCTCCATCTTGTCCCAGCGGAAGACTGGGGTCCGTTGGAGACTCCAGCGTGCTGCTGAACAGTTTCTCCGGCGGTCCTTCGTTTCCGGAGTCCTGGGAAAGAACACAAGCAAACACTGTAATTTTTTTATTAACCCAAGCCCTGAGAAACTCGCTTCCGGACGCGGTCGGAGGCGCCTCCCCGACTCCCCAAAAAAAATTCAAATTGAAAATGCCTATTTACAGTACACTGATTTTGCGCGGCCGCTCCGCGGCCGTGCCCCGGCCAGGAACCCCCAGTGCATGCACATAACGGAGTATCCTCGATAAATTGTTAATAACAAATGTTCAAATTAAACCCAAAAAATATGACAAATAGGAACAACTATTTTAGCAACCCCCCGGTGCAATTTGGGAAAAATTTTTAAAAACGAAATCGTTTTGGTAAAAATGCAAAAATTGACTTGACTATCAGAATCCAAACGACAAACTGCCATTCCATTGTTATAAAAAATTTGTTCAAATGGAACCAAATATGACAAAAAAGAAGAAGAAGAATGGCAACGACGAAAGGCAACTAGAATTGGAGTACAAACGGGACGAATTTCGTAAAAACCCCATATTACATGAAACATTCCGAATGACGGACCACCAAACATTGTTAGTTACAAATGTTCTAATTGAGGATTGCAAACTGCACTTGGACACGTTAAATAAAATGTAAAAAGAACAAATCTTTTACTGCAAGAAGTAAAAAACCACGCGCGCATTCATTTGGAAATGCCTGTAAAAGTACAAAATGAATATTCATTTCTAAAATTTTATTTGCAGGGTATGAAATTCGTACCAAGTGCAGTTAGGATTCTCTGTAAATAGGGGCACACCAATTTGCCTAACGCTATAAGCTTCGGCAAGCCTCAAATGCGGCAAAAGACTTTTAAAAGAAGAAAAACTCATTTTACTGCGTGGAGAAAGAAGTACCTGCGCATTCATTTCGAGATGCATGTAAAATACTAAATGAATATTCATCTCTAGCATTTTATTTACAGAGTATGACATTAGAACCAAGTGCAGTTAGCATTCTCTGTTAATAGAAGGGAACCAAAAATAGGCGGTCGGGTACCACTGGGGCCCAAAAAACCAGCCGCGGGGGGCCTGTTTCACGCCCCAGGTTAGGATAACCCAACCTAACAACCATTCTATCTGGAGGAATATTAAAATTACACAGGGCCCCGCGCACATTCGCAAATAACAGTGTACACTGTCAAGGTTAAAAGGCTGTCACAAAGAGCTTACACTGTAAAAGGCATTTATGTTATTTTTTATCACATACAATTATGTTACGAAAAGACTGCACTGTAAACAGCATTTTATTTTACAAACAGGGAATCTTTGCATTTGTTCTAAATGCCAAATAAGAGAATGTAAAAACAGGACGCGCATTTCATTTACAGTTAAGAGCGGCCCAAATTAAAAAACACTCGAATTGGAACAGCGAACACCTGACACGCCCTCAGCAAGCCGTCATGTGTGCAATGGTACATACACTGAAAAGCTAGCGCAATGCCGGAAAGTGGCAATCTGGCGTGGAACGAAAAGGTAATCTTACGCCGCTAGGTAACAACGCAACGCGGTAGGCCAGAAGGCCGGCGGAGGCGGCACGAATTCCGGACTGATTTTGACCTCAAGAGCCACCAGAAAGGACTCAAACCGATCGTGTGATCCCACCAATTGATTGCTCTTCGAACGAGGAGTCCATTGTAGGGTTCACACGCTAGGTTAGGGTCCTGTTTAGTGACTCGAGCTCAAAACGCGTCTAGAATTTCGGCCGCTTCCGCCGGTCTTCTGGCCCACTGAGGGCAAGCGCTTCAAAACAATGCATTTGCGAAGGAAACAAACGGAGAGCCGTTCAGATCTCAGAAGGAAAAATCACAGCCAAGTAAAAGGGGAAAAGCATTGCGCGTGGCCATCGATGCCCATACGAAAAAGGTCACATTACAGCTCAGCATTAGAAAAGAATCTAAAACCCAACACTCACAGTGTCACTCGCGGCACGCGCCACAGTTTCTTAATCTTCGGCATTTCTTGGGCTTCACGAAACAACCTTTCGCTTCAGACGCTACTGCACGAATGGCGGCCGCTGTCGGCCAGACCAAGCGGGCATCTCCCGCTGGTTTCCCCCCTCCACACCAAAACCGACAAAAGAGCGTGGGGAGGGAATGCCATTTTACTTACTAAATGAAGTTAACGTTACAAGTAAAAAAAAATTTCAAATAAGGGACCAAAGTTTCGCACGTTCGAGATGGCAGGGCGAGGAGAGCAAAAGCAACGCGCCATGCAGAATGCAAATGAAATTGATAATTGAATGGAGGCAAATAGTAGCAGTATTGCTCGCTATAAAAGCAGATTACATTTTCTCTCGCCGAGAAACTTACTTTTAGTTATATCGGTTTCAACTCAATCTTATTTGCATGCCGCCAAGCAACCATCAAATACCTTTGCACCAGTACTTTTACAAATGCATGCCAACCTAACCGTACACGCGGGCATCTTGTTTTTTTTTTACAGTACCTTGAGATCCCCCGTGTCCGACGTGTCCATCACCACCAGTTCAGGCGGAACGCCGCTGTCTGTTGATGTTGTGCCGTCCTTGGACGCCAGCGAGTCGTCCATAGTAGCGTCCAGCATCTTCGGCACGGTCTGGGGCTCTGAGCTGTCCTGTGGGACAAATGGAACAAATGCCTATCAGAAAACAGTCGCGAAAACTCGCCGCATTCGTTACTCAAAGTGTTTCGGATATTTGAAAGGCGGACAACGCTTAAGAGAAACAGTTTGAATAACGAGCAGAACGCGGCACTCCAGAGCACATCGCCGGCAGATGCGTATCGCAACTACGTAATGAATTTTTTTTTTTTTTTGCAGACGGGATAAATTCAACACCTATGCAACTTGAATTACTCCTATTAGGAGACCGGGCAAAGAGAGAAAGGAACGAACGCGCGACGCAAAAGGCATACAGTTTTGATCATTGAAGGAGGCAAATCACAGCCAAGCAACTATCGAGTTTCTTTGCACGACCACTGTTGCAAATGTAAGCCTAACGAAACGGACAAGGCCGCGGGACCCTGGCTAGCTGCTAACTGCACGACGGGGCGACCGGAAATGCGAAGAAGCGAGGGGAAATGCGAAGAAGCGAGGACGATGTGTCCCACGCTCCTCAGGCCGCCGGCCCGGGGCCAAACCAACACGCGGCGCAAACAGCAAATAAATTCGATCATTGAATGGAGTCAAATTACAGCCAAACAGTTTCTTTGAACGACTACTGTTACTAATGCAAACCTAACGAAAAAAAAACCGCGGGACCCTTGCCCAGCTGCTAACTGCACCACGGAGCGACCGGAAACGCGAAGCCGAAGCGGCGAGGCAGCGGTGGTCGGCAGGCTGCACTCTGCCCCCTTTGATCACTGCTATGCAATTAAGAGCAGCGTGTGAAGAAATACGAAGCCTACACGAAGACCATCTTTACTCACAAAAAACAAGCCCAGCTCCGCACAAAACTCTTCAAAAGTGATTTTTTCCATGCTGGATGCGGAGGCGACTACGCGTGGCTCGGGGATGTACGCCGCGGCAGGACGCGATGGAGTGGCGGCGGGGGGGGGGAATCTAGGGGGGGGGGGTAAGTCTGCTATATGGAGAAGTACACCCTTGATCCTATTAGCAACTTCGGAAGAAGTTTGCTTTATGCAGGAACTTTCAAATAAAGGCAAACACTACGCCGAGAATCCCATCACGTGCCTTGCGTACACCTCACCTTCGCACCGAACGCGCCTCGGCAAATAACTCTCGCTTTTATGGACGGCAAAATTTTCTGCTATTTACATCTACAACCACCGGAAGTGTGACATGACGCGATTCTAATAGTAGATGTTTCAACTCAAGACGAAGCGCACACGAAAGCACTTACCGACGCCGGGGGCACGAACTCGAAACGGTAGGTCGTGAAGAGTGGATGCCGCGGATAACGCTTTTCCAGATACTCATAAAACTCTAAGTCAAGAAAATACGACGACATGGCGTACGCGGTCGCGGACGAGATTTCGCTTCAGGACGCAACAGAGCAGGCTGGATGGGCCGTCGCCTTCCGTGAAGGTCCGTGCTGAGTCAGGGCCAGACTAAACACACAATGGGATACACACGGGCGGCACGGGCCTCAATCCTCTGAGCTAAGTTTTGGCGCAGTTCAAAATACGAACAAGAGTATAAAATTCTTCGGGCAATTGAAGTACTCCATTCATTTGTATGAGAGCAGATGAATCGGGTTTCATTTTGAAACACGAACAAACTACTTACACCTGGCAGCCCCAGGGCGGCCAGCGCGCCGGAACTCCAAAGCAAATCTTTGATCATTTCAGTCGGATGCCTATACCGCCCCCCGCGCGCCACACTTCCCCACACGGCGCACCCGCGCAGCGTTGGCAGGACCCGGCCGACAGATCCAGCCTGATCAAAAACCCGAACGAAAAAAGAAATTTCCCATTTACAGCAATCTTTTCTTGCGCGGGCGCACGAATTTCGTAAAAAACGCATTCAATTTGCGTTAAGTATTCCCCGAAAAGCTCTTAACGAGAGATTCGGTCAGCACACCCGCAGACGCGGTGGGCAGGCTAGCGGGCACCCTGAGAAACTCGCTTCCGGACGCGGTCGGAGGCGCCTAATCGACTACCTAAATGAATTCTAAATGGAAAAGCCTATTTACAGTAAGCTAATTTTGCGCGGCCGCTTCGCGGCCGTGCCCCGGCCGGGCACCCCCAGCGCCTGCACATAGCGGAGTATCCTCGATAAATTTTTAATAACAAATGTTCAAATTGAACCAAATATGACAAATAGGAACAACTATTTTAGCAACACCCCGGTGCAACTTGGAAAATTTTTCAAGCGAAATCAATTTTGGGGAAAATGCAAAAATTGACTTACTATCGGAACAGAACGAAGAACTGCCCTTTCATTGTTATAAACAATTGTTCAAATTGAACACATTCGTACAGTAGGACAAATTGCATTTGGACACGTTCAATAAAAAGCAAAATGAACAAAACTGCTTTCACTGCAAGTAGTAAAAAACACGCGCGCATTCATTAAGGAATGCCTGTAAAATACTAGATGAATATTCATTTCTAAAATTTTATTTGCAGGGTATGAGATTCGAACGAAGTGCAGTTAGCATTCTCTGTTAATAGGGGCACACTCATTTACCTCACGCTATGGAGCTGCAGCCGGCCGCGACTGCGGCGAAAGACGCTAAAAGAAGAGAACCCCCTTTACTGCGTAGAGATAGAGGTACGCGCGCATTCGTTTCGAGACGCATGAAAAATACTAAATGAATATTCATCCCTAGCATTTTATTTACAAAGTATGAAGTTTGAACCAAGTGCAGTTTGCATTCTCTGTTAATAGAAGGGAACCGAAAATAGGCGGTCGGGTACCACTGAGGCCAAAAGCCAGCCAGCGGGCGGCCTGTTTCACGCCCCAGGTTAGGATAACCCGATCTAATCGGCATGCTACTTGCAGGTAAACTTCAAATCGCAAACGGGCCAGGCACTCTCCCAAATAACTGTGTACATTGTTCATTGCGATAGCAGAAAAACAACGAACCTCCACTGTAAGTAGGATTGCGCCCTTCGCGACCTAGTATTACGTTGAAATAGAATAAAGCTTACAAAATTTGCTATCTGATTGTTTTACTATAAAAGCTTTTGCAGATAGCAACAAACGTAAATTATAACGGTCAGATACCAGAGAGGCGAAAAAGTAGCCACCCAGCGGCCAGCCCAGAGCTAGAAGTTAGAGTAACCCGATCTAATCGGCATGCTACTTGCAGGTAAACTTTAAATCGCAAACGGGCCAGGCACCCCCCAAATAACTGTGTACATTGTTCATTGCGCAAGAACAAGGACAAATACGGTTCAATATGGTTCAAATTTCAAACACCCTTTTTGGAACAATGAACCTCCACCGAAGATAGTAATTTCAAGGACAGAACCTAACCCAACAAAATTAAATTATAATTGTTTCACGAACTACGAGTGTTCGCTTACGGCAATAATTTTGTTTTAGGTTATGTTAGATCAATTTGTTAATGAAACGTGCATCTTACCGGTACCAAGACCTCTTCCCAGGTGATGTCTTCAGCAAAGTGGGCGTCATCTAAACGGTCTGGTGGCCATTTGACGGATGGAGCTCGGGGCATGAGGGACATTCTGCAAACAAATCAATTCATTATGAGTTAAAGTTAATTGCTGGCGTTTCCTTGGCACGGTGAGACTTGCCTCGTGGAATCAATGAGTGACTCGTTTCAATAAGAATAAGATACGAATAAAATGCGAAGGATTTACAATGTATTTGCTCTTCCAATGCCAAACGGGATCAGTGCACCAAAAAGGCGCACTTAAATAGGAATGCAATCTCATAAAGCGTGAACGGTACAATGCATATAACAATTAAATTTTGGGTTTGGTTATGAATTTGAAACCTATTTGAACGTTTACGGCTTACCTTGAGACGTTTTCTTGGAAACTGATAACTTGAACACAAGGGCTTGATCAGTCTTGAAGCTACACGCGTGGTGACGTTCTGCACAAAATACATTTAAAGACTCAAATTGCGACTCCGACTGAAAGATCCAACCACGCGGCGATTTGGTAGGTTACGGGCGGCAGAAAAAACGAGGGAGGAACAGAAGTAAAAAGAAGCGGAACGCGAGGGCGGTGACTTGGCACACGGATTGACGCAAGGCCCTGACTGTGGTCACTTCCGGAAGCTGCCGGCCTGCCGACACAACACGTGGAGCGCACCGCTCAACGTGCTTGCTAAATGGATAACGAGGTAAGGATAAGAAATCTCGATTTGATGTAAAGAAAGCGAAAATTTAGACCACTGACCGTCGTTTAATTGCCCAGGCTGGTGTTTTGTGCGTTATAAGTTCCGATGAAGCAGAGTTTTTTGAATCGAACAAGGTAAGCACTCGGAAACCTTAAGAGTGTCGAACAGATATATATATATCATGTTAATAGAAACATGTTCGGTTTCAGGCAGATGAAGAGATTGCGAGTTCAGCTACACAATTAAGTTTGGCCAGACGTACCCGTTCGACTGATAGGCTGGCGACAGCCACCCAGAAACCAGGCAGAAAGGTGAAGTAACTTTTCACTCTTAGAAGGAACTAAAGCTTGTAGAATTGAAACTACATTTTGGGGCAAATAGAGTTTTAAAATTTAAAAACCTAACCAAATTATTTGTTATTTGCACTGTCATGTTCACTTTTTATGAGACTGAATCCCCAATTACATGCGCCTTTTTTTTTTGCACTCTTTGCAGGCCCTGAACCCGTCATCAAGAGACTTCCATTTGGGAAAATGAATTAGAACAAAGGGGAAAGCCCTTTTTTCTGGCGCTGCAGCCGCGCGCGTACAACAAGAGGTGAGTGACGTGGGTATGTCGTAAAATACATATAGAATATTTTCCTGTGGTCGATTTATTCGGAACCTCTTCTCTACCACAGCGCGTTAGAGCCTGCCCGTTTTGTGGGCGCATTTTCCACCAGGTGATAACATTGCGTGGCCACTTGGAAGCTAAGCACCAACGCGAGATTCTGCAGTTTGGTGCACACGGCGTAAATAGCAAAATTTATCACAGAGCTAAGAGCGGTCTGCGGCAGATTGCACCGCAGCAGATTGCGGGCCTCCTGAAATCCGTCCCTCGCGATCAGCGCAAACAGCATCTCTCTTTCCTTAGGGCCGTTCTATGCCTGTGCCTAGTTGAAATCGGAGACGATACGGTATAAAACAGGAGAAGTGAAACATCGAACGGTAATTAAAATGCAATAAAAACACGCTTCTTCACTTTGCAGTCTGACATTCAATTAACGTAGCTTTCTATTTTCGTTTTTGTTTTTGCAGGCAATGCTCTTCATGTGCCCACTGTGCCTGCATTCCACCAGACGGATTACGAGGCTGCGGGCACACGGCGTGGCGCGGCATGGCATCACCCGAAACAGTGCCAAAATGCAAGATTTCGTTCTAAAATACAAGTCTTATAACCGACGGGGCATCCGCATAACCACAGAGAGCAAAGTAAGGACACTTCTTGGCCGTTTCTATGACAGCAAATCGCATCTGACCGTGGCGAAACGAGTCCTTCTGTATCACAATGTGCTTGTGAAAGATGCCACTGACATGGACTGCCGACAGATATCGGGAATGCAAGTAGGAACCTCCGGAGACGAACTGGAACAATCGATTGCAGAAAGAAGCTTCAATTGTGGCAAGATGCCAGGAAAAAATGATGAGATGGAAAGAGAAGAATTATTGACTGATGGCGAGAATAGCTCAGATAACGGTATAGTAAAGAACCCTGCTGCTAACACGGTACCAATGGATCATCCACTGTTGGAAATAGGAGTTGCTTCCACTTGCAGCCAGAACCCTGTCCGAAAGGACACAACTTTGGAAAGCCACCGTCGGCAGCGGATTACCAACATAGCAAAAGCTGGTCTAGTCCCTCAGTTTAAAAGTTTGTGCCATACAGCTAAAAGCTACCTAAAAGTAGAAGAAAGTATGGGTTCCAGAACGACCACTTCAGCCCGGGCAAATGCTAATATGATACACAGATTCTTCGATTGGGCAAAGAAAAATGCACATAGCAATGACGAAGTTAAACTGCTTTGTGATTCCGAAATTCCAATGGATTTCATCTTGGTGATGAGCAGAACTTTTCAACCCTACACTGTAAAAAATCACTGCACGGCGATGGTGACTTTGATCGATCTTGTTTTGACGAGTAGGGAACTAAAGGATGCTGTCGGATATCGACCGCAGATGAAAGATGCACTCAGAAACTCGAAAGATGCCTGGGATCTCGTCAAATGCAAGTTGCAGAGGGCAGCTCGCGCAAAACAGAGAGCCAAAACTCGCAGCGGGCAGTTTCAAAATGCACCTTTTTTTGGCAATTGTCGATTTCCTATCTGAAAACGCTGCAAAGTGTGAAGCCGTTCTTTCCGATCCACAGCGTCTCGACGCGCATTCCAGGAGTGACATGGAACTAGTTAGGTGCGTGTCAGCTTGCTATTTGGCGCTGCACGGCCAGAGGCTCTGTGCCGTTCTGAATCTCACCCAAAATGAATTGAAAGATGCCGTCTGCACGAATGGAAGATACATAGTACGGATCCATAGGCACAAGTCTGTAAAGTCTCATGGCCCGGCGTCCGTCGCTCTGAAAATCCACCAGTACAATATGATTAAAGCAATGTCTGATTTTTATGGGAAGGCGAACAGAGCGTTCCCGATCAACTCCTCTGGCAGAGCGTGCAAAGAACTATTTGGGCCTTTGACTTCATTTTTCAGAAAGGAATACAAGTTGGAACCACCTAATATTACTTTTAATTTGGTACGTAAAACTATAGAAACAAATTCGTTTTATGAACAAAATGCAAATGGGAAGGCACAGGAGCAAATAAGTAGTTATTTGTGCCACGGAAAACAAGTGACAGACCTGCATTACTGTTTCAAAACGGATCAGGCTGTGATCGCGCAGGCCAAGAGCGTGGAAGAAGTAATTTCTTGCTTGGTAGCATTGGATCTGGTGAGAGAAAAGCGTGTCGACCTGCCAGCACCAACAGGTAAGTTATTTTCAATTTTTTTTTCATTTTGCTATTAACGTGTTTACATATAGTATTTAATTCATGCCCGGATTCCTTGCTATTTACATGTGATTCTAAATGAAAATTTACTTGTTTTCCCTTTCCAGACGCTTTTCATGGCCCAGTAGCCCTCATGTCAGGTTTGAGAGCCGCTCTTCGATCGAAAGATGTCACCTTCGAATTTGGATTGAACCCCATGCTATACTCGACAATCCAGCATTACTGGAAGGACAGCGTGAGAGATGCGCTCATAGAAGGAATTGCCGCTGCAGCGTCCCACGCGACAAGTGACGGGGCGGCGCAGCAGCTCACAGAGGTCGTGAACAGCCTGCTAAGTGCCCTTCCAGCAGTGTGGGCACAAGAGAAATCGAACCTGGCTCATCGCATATTGGAGAAGTTTGATAATTGAATAATTCTTAGAGTCTTAGTTTTTTTTTTGTGTGTAACTTTGTTCTGCAAAATTTATTTCATATAATGTTTCATTTTGAACTTTTGAATAGCAAATTGTAGAAATAAAGCACTGGTGAAGGGTTTTCAATAAAGAAAAAGCTCCAAACAAAATGCATCAAATCATCCCTTTCCCGTTTAGTGCCGTCTTATTTTTGAATACGGAGTGTCCGCACTTCTAATGACAGTCTTAACACTGCAAAGCCAATGGTTATCAAGTGGGCTGGGTAACGGAAAAAAGAGATACGTCAAATTCGCTAATTTTACGGGAAATGCAAAATAATATCTTGCAGGCTTTTGTTTCAAAATGTTTTGGCTGCAATTTACAAACTCATGCATACCAATAACAGATCATTTGAAAAAAAATGGTTCATCACCGGTATTCCTATAACTTCAGTGACTTTTCCCAAGTAATCGAGTAGTACAATGTGACAGCTCAGCTTATCACAATGACCCACTCAAAATGAGACAAGTCATCAAAATATGATGTAAATAGGTGAGATCTATTTGTATTGGTGCAAAAAAATTAGCTTACTATAAGAAAAACTCAGAGTACCAGTTTGAACATTGCAACCCATTCATTTCTAAGTATTGAATGTTAACGGAGATTCTATAATTTTAGCGTAAACATTTGTAACTTCAGAACGAATAGGAGTTGGAGGTTCAAACTGCTGATCTTAGTTCTCCTGTTAGAAGTCTAATTTAATATACAATTTCAAACCCTCTGAGCAAGTTTGTGGGTGCAGCTTGACATATCTCTTTTTTCCACCATGCATTTAACGTTAAACATCTACATTTGCAGTCTGCACTTGTTCAGTCCTGATGGACTCTCAGGTGAAAGATGGATGCAGAGACAAAAGTACAAAAAATTAACCTGATTTATTGACATTAGTCAGACATAAAAATAACAAAGTCACACTAAGTACAAATAGTAGAATTTCAAATTGGTATAGACCATACCGTACATCGGATCAGATAACAAAGTCACACTAAGTACAAATACAGTAGAATTTCAATTTGGTATAGACCATACTGTATATCGGATCAGATAACAAAGTCACACTAAGTACAAATAGTAGAATTTCAAATTGGTATAGACCATCCTGTACATCGGATCAGATAACAAAGTCACACTAAGTACAAATAGTAGAATTTCAAATTGGTATAGACCATACTGTACATCGGATCAGATAACAAAGTCACATTAAGTACAAATAGTAGAATTTCAAATTGGTATAGACCATACTGTACATCGGATCAGTCATCTGATTCAGATTCTTCTTCTGAGAGCTCCTCGCTTCCCGGCTCATCATCGGAGGAGACTTCTTCGTCACTGGCCTGCTGCTCATCACCGGAGCCATGGACTTCGGCGTCGTCACCGTCGTCTCCCACGTGCTGAGCGTCCTCCTCGTCCGAGCTATCCTCCTCCTCTTCGTAGATACCGCACCCCCTGACAAGATGAAGGAAAAACGGGTAAGTTTAAGAGAAGCATCTTTCGGATGGTCAAAAATTTTACTTTTTCTTCACATTGCATCAAATCTTTCATTCCTGAAATTTACAGCTGTCTACTATTTGAAGAAAAAAAGTAACATTTCCAACACAACCATTACAACTAACGTATGTAATTGAAACAGGAGATGCTATATGCTTACTCTAGCAGCTTGCTGTACGCCGACCGAAGCACGTCGACTTTCAGCTCTTCGTACACGTCAGCTTCGCCGATAATGACAAGTGCCTCAAGCAGGAGGCACTTAATGACGTCCAGCGTAAACTTGAACGTTTCCTTGGACATCCTGGGCTTCAGACGACGCGTGTGGGCCTTAAACACCCCCTTGCAGAGGACCCGCACTCCACGGCACGAATTGTTTTCGAGTCGCACCTGCACGCCGTCCATGCCGTACCGCTCCCGCTGAATGGCCTGTCCGTGGTTGTCTTGGATGTGCTTTACTGCCTTGCTCCTCTGTGTTTCAAGAAAAAGGCAGTATGGGCATCTGTAAGTTTGCGGGGCTCGAAACTGAAACACAATATGCAGAAAGAAATAATTAATTGTTAAATCTTTTCAGCATTCACGATCAATTTTCAAATGGGACATGTAAATAAATTAATGACAAAATGAAGAAAAGAACTATTTACATTGGATGATGCCTTGATCACCGACGACAATTTGAAGCGGGCTCCACGGCCAGACTTCTGCTTCTCGGGGCCCTTCTTGGTGGCGGCCTTGGAACCGAGCGGCGTCTGCAAAATGAATAAAAGAGCGAAAATGACATTCCTTTTTTTCCTAATTGAAAATTGCCTCCCCCAATTACAGAATACTTACAGAGGTCGGTGTTTTGCTGCCTTTCGAGCTGCCACTGGCTGCGGAGGGTCCCTGCGTGTCCTGCGGCAAGGCCTTGCTCGAAGTTGACGGGCGGCCCTTCCCACCCGACCCTTCCTTGGTAGGGGTTGAGACGCGTGGTGCCTTCGACCTGCTGCCGCTCGGCCCCGCCTTCCCCGGCGTCGACCCAGGACTCTGAAACAGGTAATCATCTCGTGTTACAAATTACTTACTTTTATGCATTTTGAAGAACTTTCCTAATTGAAGATCTATGTACCTTCTTCGACGAGCTCTTGGCGTGGGCCATAGAAGCCTCCTTGGCGACGACCAAGGCCTGCTCTAGAAGTCTCTTGGCCTCTGCCAATTTCTCATCGGCCGACTTGTCCTGGTCGCTCGCAGCTACCTTCGGAGACTTCTTCCTCTCGCTGCCGGACGCTGCTGGGGTGGAAGACTGGAACACGGAAGCACTCTTATTAGTAAAAAGAATGGACATTTTGACCACTTATCCTATTTGCAGGTGACGATTTTCCTTGCTCTGGCCGCCCTTCGGAATTGGAGGGGAAGTAGTCTCAGTGTCCTTGCTCCTCCTACTCTTCTTTGCCTCCGGCACCTGCCCAACGTTAAAACAAATTATTACGGTTAGTAAATCTGGT